>NC_060128.1:70809697-71145821 GCF_021461395.2 Schistocerca americana
TGAAGTGATGCATCGATACCTAAAACTGGTCTCACAGGAAAGGCTCAAATCATAGAATGTAAGAAGAGTCAGTCCTCTTGTACTTAAGTCGGCATTGTGCCTTTTGTATTTAATTCCGATGCAATTTCCTGTATCATCGTCAATAAGAAGGTCCAAGGGATACAGTATAACTGAAGTGAAGCATCGGAATCTAAAACTGGTCCCACATGAAAGGTTCAAAACACAGACAGTAAGAAGTGGTTTAGTGTATCCCATGGACCTTCATATTGACGATGAAACACTGAAATTGCATCGGAATTAAATACAAAAGCCTCAACGCCGATTTAAGTACGAGTTAACTGAGTGTTCTTTTTTATATGATTTGAGCCTTTCCTGTGAGACCAGATTCACATTGCAATGCTTCACTTCAGCTTTACTGTATCCCTTGGACCTTCATATTGACGATGAAACACAGTTATTGCATTGGTACGAAATACAAACAGCACAATGCCGTCTTAAGTACAAGAAGACTGAGACTTCTTCCTGAATATGTCCTCAGCCTTCCCTGTGAGGCCAGTTTTGGATTCCGATGCTTCACTTCAGGTTTACTGTATCCCTTAGACCTTCATTTTGACGATGAGGCACAGAAATTGCATCGGAATTACATACAAAAGCACAATGCCGACATAAGTACAAGAAGTCTGAGTCTTCTTCCTGAATTTGTTTTCAGCCATTCCTGTGAGACCGGTTTTAGTTTCCGATGCATCACTTCTGGTTTACTGTATCCCTTTGACCTTCATATTGACGATGAAACACAGAAATTACATCGGAATTAAATACAAAAGGCTCAATGCCGACTTAAGTACATGAACTCTGACTCTTCTTACTGCCTATGTTTTGTGCCTTTCCTGTGAGACCTGTTTTAGATTCCGATGCTTTACTTCAGGTTTATTGTATCCCTTGGACCTTCATATTGACGATGAAACATAGTTATTGCATTGGTACGAAATACAAACAGCACAATGCCGTCTTAAGTACAAGAAGACTGAGACTTCTTCCTGAATATGTCCTCAGCCTTCCCTGCGAGGCCAGTTTTGGATTCCGATGTTTCACTTCAGGTTTACTGTATCCCTTGGACCTTCATTTTGACGATGAGACACAGAAATTGCATCGGAATTACATACAGAAGCACAATGCCGACTTAAGTACAAGAAGACTGAGACTTCTTCCTGAATATGTTTACAGCCTTTCCTGTTAGGCCAGTTTTAGATTCCGATGCTTCACTTCAGGTCTACTGTATCCCTTGGACATTCATATTGACGGTGAAACACAGAAATTGCATCGGAATTAAATACAAAAATCACAATGCCGACGTAAGTACAAGACAACTGAATCTTCTTACTGTCTATGTTCTAAGCCTTTCCTGTGAGACCAGTATTGGATTCCGATGTTTCACTGCAGGTTTACTTTATCCCTTGTACCTTCATATTGACGATGTAACACAGGAATTGCGTCTTGATTAAACACAAATGCCACAATGCCGATTTAAGTACAAGAAGACTGACTCTTCTTCCTGTATATGTTTTGAGCCTTTCCTGTGTGACTAGTTTTACATTCCGATGCTTCACTTCAGGTTTACTGTATCGCTTGGACCTTCCTATTGACGATGAAACACTGAATCAAATACAAAAGGCACAATGCTGACTTAAGTACAAGAAGACAAGAAGACTGAGACTTATAACTGTCTATGTTTGAGCCTTTCCTGTGAGACAAGTTTTAGATTCCGATGCTTCACTTCATTCTTACTGTATCACTTGGACCTTCATTTTGGCGATGAAAAACAGAAATTGCATCGGAATTAAATACAAACGGCACAATGCCGATTTAAGTACAAGAAGACTGATTCTTCTTGCTTTCTATGATTTGAGCCTTTGCTGGGAGACCACTTTTAATTCCGATGCTTTACATCAGGTTTACCATATCCCTTGTACCTTAATATTGACGATGTAACACAAAAAATGCATCGGAATTAAATACAAAAGACAAAATGCCGATTTAAGTACAAGAAGACTGACTCTTCTTACTGTCTCTGATTTGAGCCTTTCCTGGGAGACCAGTTTTACATTCCGATGCTTTACTTCAGGTTTACTGTATCACGTGTACCTTCATATTGACGATGAAACACAGAAATTGCATCGGAATCAAATTCAAAAGGCACAATGCCGAATTAAGTACAAGAAGACTGACTCTTCTTACATTCTACGTTTGAGCATTTCCTGTGAGAACGGTTTTAGATTCCGAGCAACACTTCAGGTTTACTGTATCCCTTGGAAATTCATATTGACGATGAAACACAGAAATTGCATCGGAATTAACTACAAAAGGCAAAGTGCAACTTAAGTACAAGGAGACTGACTCTTCTTACTGTCTATGATTTGAGCTTTTCCTGGGAGGCCAGTTTTACAATTCGATGCTTTACTTCAGGTTTACTGCATCCCTTGGACATTCATATTGACGATGAAACACAGAAATTGCATCAGAATTAAATAAAAAGCCACAATGCCGATTTAAGTACAAGAAGATTGAACCTTCTTCCTGTATATGCTTTGAGCCTTTCCTGTAAGACCAGTTTTACATTACGATGCTTCACTTCAGGTTCACTGTACCCCTTGGACCTTCATATTGACGATCAAACAAATAAGTTACATCGGCATTAAATACAAAAGGCACATAGCCGACTTAAGTACAATAAGACTGAGTCTTCTTCCTGAATATGTTTTCAGCCTTCCCTGTGAGACCGGTATTAGATTCCAATGCTTCACCTCTGGTTTACTGTATCACTTGGACCTTCATATTGACGAGAGAACACAGAGATTGCATCGGAATTAAATACAAATGCACAATGCCGACTTATGTAAAAGAAGGCTGAGTCTTCTTCCTGTATATGTTTTGAGCCTTTCCTGTGAAACCAGTTTTAAATTCCGATGCTTCACTTCAGGTTTACAGCATCCCTTGTATCTTCATGTTGACGATGAAACAAAGAAATTGCATCGGAATTAAATTCAAAATCACAATGCCGATGTAAGTACAAGAGGACTGACTCTTCTTCCTGTATTTGCTTTGAGCCATTCCTGTGAGACCAGTTTTAGATTCCGATGCTTCACGTCCGGTTTGCTTCACCCCTTGGACCTTCATATTGACGATGAAACACAGAAATTGTATAGGAAATAGATACAAAAGGCACAATGCCGATTTATGTACAAGAAGACTGAGTCTTCTTCCTGTATATGTTTTGAGCCTTTCCTTTGAGACCAGTTTTAGATTCCGATGCTTCACATTAGGTTTACTGTATCACTTGGACCTTCATATCGACAATGAAATACAGTAATTGCATCGGAATTAAATACAAAAGGCACAATGCCGACTTAAGTACAAGAAAGCTGAGACTTCTTCCTGAATATGTTATGAGCCTTTCCTGTAAGAACGGTTATGGATTCCGATGCTTCACTTCTGGTTTACTGTATCCCATGGACCTTCATATTGACGATGAAACACAGAAATTGCATCGGAATTAGATACAAAAGCCTCAACGCCGATTTAAGTACAAGAAAACTGAGTGTTATTCCCGTATATGTTTGAGCCTTTCCTGTGAGACAAGTTTCACATTGCAATGCTTCACTTCAGGCTTACTGTATCCTTGGACCTTCATATCGACGATGAAACACAGAAACTACATCGGAATTAAATACAAAAGGCACAATGCCGACTTAGGAACAAGAAGACTGACTTTTCTTACTGTCTATGTTTTGAGCCTTTCCTGTGAGACTTGTTTTAGATTCCTATGCTTTACTTCAGGTTCACTGTATCCCTTGGACCTTCATATTGACGATGAAACACAGTTATTGCATCGATATGAAATACGAACGGCACAATGCCGTCTTAAGTACAAGAAGACTGAGACTTCTTCCTGAATATGTTTTCAGCCTTTCCTGTGAGGCCAATTTTAGATTCCGATGCTTCACTTCAAGTGTACTGTTTCCCTTGGACCTTCATATTGACGATGAAACAAGAAATCGTATCGGAATTAAATCCAAAAGGCACAATTCCGACTTAAGTACAAGAAGACTGACACTACTTACTGCCTATGTTTTGAGCCTTTCCTGTGAGACCAGTTTTAGATTACGATGCTAATTTACAGGTTTACTGTAGCCCTTGGGCCATCATATTGACGATGAAACACAGCAATTGCATCGGAATTAAATACGAAAGCCACAATGCCGATTTATGTACAAGAACAGTGAGTCTTCTTTATGTATATGTTTTGAGCCATTCCTGTGAGATAAGTTTTACATTCCGATGCTTCACTTCAGCTTTACTGTATCCCTTGGACCTTCATATTGACGATGAAACAAAGAAATTGCATCGGAATTAAATACAAAATTCCAATGCCGATTTAAGTAAAAGAAGACTGAGTCTTCTTACTGTCTATGTTTGAGCCTTTCCTGTGAGACCAGTTTTAGAATCCCATGCTTCACTTCAGGTTTTCTGTACCCATTGGACCTTTCTATTGACGATGAAACACAGAAATTCCAACGGAATTAAATACAAAAGCCACAATGCCGACTTCAGTACAAGAGGAATGTCTGTTCTTCCTGTCTACATTTTGAACCGTTCCTGTGAGACCAGTTTTATATTCCGATGCTTCACATCAGGTTTACTGTATCCCTTGGACCTTCATATTGACGATGAAACACAGAAATTATATAGGAAATAAATACAAAACGCACAATGCCGATTTATGTACAAGAAGACTGAGTCTTCATCCTGTATATGATTAAAGCCTTTCCTTTGAGACCAGTTTTAGATTCCGATGCTACACTTCAGGTTTACTGTATCACTTGGACCTTAATATCGACAATGGAACACAGAAATTGCATCGGAATTATTCACAAAAGGCACAATGCCGACTTAAGTACAAGAAGACTGAGACTTCTACCTGAATATGTTTTCAGCGTTTCCTGTGAGACCAGTTTTGGATTCCGATGCTTCACTTCAGGTTTACTGTATCCCTTGGACCTTCATATTGACGATGGAACACAGAAATGGCACCGGAATTAAATACAAATGGCACAATGATGTCTTAAGTACAAGAAGACTGAGTCTTCTTCCTGAATATGTTTTCAGCCATTCCTGGGAGACCAGTATCAGATTCCGGTGCTTCACTTCAGGTTTACTGTATCCCTTGGACCATCATATTGACGATGAAACACAGAAATTGCATCGGAATTAAATACAAAAGCCACAATGCCGACTTAAGTACAAGAAGACTGACCCTTCTTACTGTCTATGTTTAGAGCCTTTCCTGTGTGACTAGTTTTAGGTTCCGATGCTTCTCTTCAGGATTACTGTATCCCTTGGACCCTCATTTTGACGATGAAACACAGAAATTGCAGCGGAATTAAATACAAAAGTCACAATGCAGAATTAAGTACAAGAAGACTGAGTCTTCTTCCAGAATATGCTATGAGCCTATCCTGTGAGACCGGTTTTAGATTCCGATGCTTCACTTCTGGTTTACTGTATCCCGTGCCCCTTCATATTGACGATGAAACACAGGAATTGCATCGGAATTAAATACGAAAGCCACAATGCCGATTTAAGTACAAGAACAGTGAGTCTTCTTTATGTATATGTTTTGAGCCATTCCTGTGAGATAAGTTTTACATTCCGATGCTTCACTTCAGGTTTACTGTATCCCTTGGACCTTCATACTGACGATGAAACACTAAAATTACATCGGAATTAAATACAAAAGGCACAATGCCGATTTAAATACAAGAAGACTGACTGTTCTTACTGTCTATGTTTTGAGAATATCCTGTGAGACCAGGCCATAGATTCCGATGCTTTACTTCAGGTTTACTATATCAATTGGACCTTCATATTGACGATGAAACACAGATATTGCATCGGAATTTAATACAAAAAGCACAATGCCGATTTAAGTACTAGAAGAGTGAGTCTTCTTGCTGTCTATGATTTGAGCTTTTCCTGTGAGACCAGTTTTAGATTCCGACATTTTACTTCTGGTTTACTGTATCCCATGGACCTTCATATTGACAACGAAACACAGAAATTGCATCGGAATCAAATACAAAAGGCACAATCCCGACTTAAGTACAAGAAGACCGATCTTCTTATTGTATCTGTTTTGATCCTTTCCTGTGAGACCAGTTTTGGATTTCGATGCTTCATTTCAGGTTTACTGTATCCTTTGTACCTTCATATTGACGTTGAAACAAAGACATAGCATCGGAATTAAATACAAAGGGCACAATGCCGATTTAAGTACAAGAGGACTGACTCTTCGTCCTGTATTTGTTTTGAGCAATTTCTGTGAGACCAGTTTTAGATTTCTATGCTTCACTTCACGTTTACTGTATCCCTGGACCTTCATATTGACGATGAAACACAGAAATTGCATCGAAATTAAATACAAAATTCATAATGCCGACTTAAGTACAAGAAGACTGACCCTTCTTACTGTCTATGTTTTGAGCCTTTCCTGTGGGACCAGTTTTAGATTCCGATGCATCACTTCAGGTTTACTGTATCCCTTGGACCCTCATATTGACGATGAAACACAGAAATTGCAGCGCAATTAAATACAAAAGGCACAATGCCGAATTAAGTACAAGAAGATTGATTCTTCTTCCTGAATATGTTATGAGCCAATCCTGTGAGACCGGTTTTTGATTCTGATGTTTCACTTCTGGTTGACTGTATCCGTTGGACCTTCATATTGACGATGAAACGCAGAAATTGCATCGGAATTAAATACAAACGCCACAATGCCGCTTTAAGTACAAGAACACTGAGTCTTCTTGCTGTATATCTTTTGAGCTTTTCCTGTGAGACCAGTTTTACATTCCGATGCTTCACTTCAGGTTTACTGTATCCCTTGGACCTTCATATTGACGATGAAACACAGATATTGCATCGGAAGTAAATACAAAAGCACAATGCCGATTTAAGTACAAGAAGACTGAGTCTTCTTCTTGAATATGTTTTCAGCCTTTCCTGTGAGACCAGTTTCAGATTCCGATGCTTCACTTCAGGTTTACTGTATCCCTTTGACCTTCATGTTGACGATGAAACACAGATATTGCATCGGAATTAAATACAAAAGGCACAATGCCGACTTAAGTACAAGAAGACTGACCCTTCTAACTGTCTATGTTTTGAGCCTTTCCTGTGAGACCAGTTTTAGATTCCGATGCTTCATTTCAGGTTTACTGTACCCCTTGGACCCTCATATTGACGATGAAACACGGAAATTGCAGCGCAATTAAATACAAAAGGCACAATGCCGAATTAAGTAAAAGAAATTGAATCTTCTTCCTGAATATGTTATGAGCCAATCCTGTGAGACCGGTTTTTGATTCCGATGCTTCACTTCTGGTTTACTGTATCCGTTGGACCTTCATATTGATGATGAAACGCAGAAATTGCATCGGAATTAAATACAAAAGCCACAATGCCGATTTAAGTACAAGAACACTGAGTCTTCTTCCTGTATATCTTTTGAGCTTTTCCTGTGAGACCAGTTTTACATTCCGATGCTTCACTTCAGGTTTACTGTATCCCTTGGGCCTTCATATTGACGATGAAACACGGATATTGCATCGGAATTAAATAGAAAAGACACAATGCCGATTTAAGTACAAGACGACTGAGCCTTCTTCCTGTATATGTTTTGAGCCTTTCCTGTGAGACCAGTATTAGATTCCGATGCTTCACTTCAGGTTTACTGTATCCCTTTGTAACGCCGGAAATGCATATCCTTTAGTTTCCATCAATTGCACTACAATTTTTTTTCCTTATATTGTTACCTGAAGATATAACATTTTTGAGTCTTTGTACATCGTAATTGTTTTACTATTTGTATATATATGCATTTATGTCGATGTATAATTAATTTGTTTTGTAAATATTATTTATATTTTTACGCTGGGTCTGGCCTAGGGAAAACTATGCTATGGAACGATTACATCGATAGGTCGTGTGGAGAACCAAAGTGTGTAAGAACTTTGTGAGTGTTGACTCGGCCGCGTGGAGTGCGGACAGAGCAGCGGGAGTCTGGCTGGGGTAGTGCAGTGGAGCAGTTGAGTTGTGTGACGCTCCCGCGAGTTGCCGCGCTTTCGGGGTTTGGCAACATGTAATTGCGCTGGACTTGCGATGATAGTTTCTGACACGGTGTCGCGGACGGGAAGCATTAGCTGGCGCACATCAAGAGCCCGTTTCGCCTGGTGACCGTGTCGAGAAGGAGGCGCGCCAACATCCAGCTTCTGCAACAGCGACTGCTGACAATGAGTGACTGTCGCCACCTCCTCGTTCGACAGCTTCAAACCTTCAATCAACCCACAAGGAAGACTGGAAGCACGTTAAGTTTTAGAACTGTTAGGCAGACCTCAGCTTTTCAGACTGTTCAAATCACAAAATTACAGCAACATAGCATGAACCTTTGTTGCTCATTGTCCCAATTGCATTACCAAGCAGGGTCCGTTCCTTTTCCGGAATGAACCCGAGTGTCGTTGAAATTCAAACGCCAGCATTAAAGCAATATTATTCTATTTCACTGCTTTAATTTCAAAGTTCAGTTAAAGTATTCTTAGCTGGCTACAATATTTAGATTACGCAAGCACAAATTATGAAAGCGATTTTTGTTACCATATTTTTGTTACCTGTGAATGCATCTCAGCTTAGTATGTACTAAATTTTACTATTGTTAATTGTTCAGAATCATTTAATTCGAGTTCAAAGTTATATCTCTTATTTCTAAATTGCGTAGATTCAAGTAGCTTTTGAAATGATTGTTCAGGTAGTCCAAGACTAACCGTATTTTACTGAATTTCGATGTGCTTCAGAAAGAAAGCTCAGTATTAACTTCAGTCACTAAATTAACTTTCGATTTTCCGGTTTTATTAATTCTTTTGCTAAATTAAGTCAGAGTGTAGCGAAATTTATTACTTCCGACAAACTTTCAGTTTTCACAATACACGTGTCAACCTTCAGTTGCTACACTTCTAGTGCTATTTATACGTGTAATAACCTTTATTTTTCAGTTACTATAGTAATTATCCATAGGACTGGCGACTGTAAAATTCCCCCAAATCCCAAATATCTAATTACCGCTAGTTAATTGTTAACGTAACGGCCGCACATTTATTTTCTTTATTAACTTTACCCCTTTTCAAAATTAATTTCCACCAGTTTCATTGGAATTTTTTTTTCATTTAGATGTAACCCTTTCCTCCCTCTTTACCGACAGATTAACTTCGGTGACGATTGCTTTTCCCAAATTTCCATTAGGTACACGCGGTTTAATTTTTCACTGTCATTAAGGTCGATAAGTGCGGGGGAGGTTACACGTGGCGACCTGGTGACAGGACAATCTTCAGATTTGAGGTTGTTCTGGACACGAATTTTGAATTGTGCAAATCTCGTAACAAAGTACTGGTTACAAAATGGTCGATACGTCAGCGAGAATATTAGTGTGAGGGATACTAATTAGATTTGAGATTTGTCATTTATATTGAAAATTTGTAAAATGAGTGAAGGAAACAATTTCCAAAATTTGGTAGACTTGGATACGGAACAATCGTCGAACAGTGGGAAACGCGCACCGCGGAACCCATTGTTCAGGGGCAGGCGGCTAGCATGAAAGACGCGACCGCCGAAACCCAACAAAGAGCAGAAATGGAATTCCAAACTTTAGAAAATGTTTCGGAATCGGAAGTGAAAATCAAATGTGAATCCCTTGATGACGAATACAGGGGGACAATTAAAGAGGAAGCCGCTACGGAAGTAAAAGCGGTAGTTTCCGGGAATTTAACCGATTTATTGAATGTTTTGATTAACGAAATCACGAGTCAGTCTGAAAAAATTGAACGGAAGCTAGACAATCAGAACAAAGCTATTAATGTTGTTAACAACAATGTTGGAGTTGTTAACACAAAAGTTGATAAAATCAAAGAAGATATTGTTGTGATTAATACCGAAATCGGTAATCTTAAACAGGAAATGATAGGCGTTCAGGCGGAAATTGCGAGCATAAATACTCGTTTTTATTCAGAAATTAGTAGAATCGAGAAAAGTGTAGGAGAAGCAGTTGCTCCGATCATCGAGAATAAGGTGACGGAACAAATTCAATTAGTGAAAAAAGAGGATCAAAAGTAGGTGGAAACTTTAAAGGCTTTAGTATCCGATGTAGATACCAAAGTGACGAAGCAGGCTAATACCTGCGAAGAAAAAAAAAGGGAAGTAGAAACGCTTGCGACAACCACTTGCCAAGTAATTACGAGAGTGTCGGAATTGGAAAAGAAACTTGACGAAAAACAGAGCTATGTGCCAATCTGTGAACATAGTTCGGAACTGTTGACGAAAGAGGAGCGGTTCGACCCCTTGAAAAAAGGCGGTATACACCCGACGGATTTCATTAAAAATTGTGAAAGAGTTTTACCCAGATCATGGACTAATGAGAGAAAAATTAATGCGGTTATTGATGTGTTGGCTGGTGATGCCAAGCGTTGGGGCTTAAACCTCAACATTACGAACCTGACTTTTGACGAGTTTAAAAATTTGTTTCTGGCTGAATACTGGTCAGAGCAAAAACAGCAAAGTGTCTGGCGCGAATTTGTCGTATCGGCTCGATGAAGGAGTTTTGTGAGGGCTGGATCCGCAAGTTGGAATATTTGCGTGATCGCCGCACGGAATCCGAAATAGTCTGGGAACTCTACAAGAAGCTTCCAGATGATACGAAACACTACTAAGAAGCAATTACAGGACAATCAATGATTTCCTGGAAAGAGTTGAGGATGAGGACAATTGGTGCAATAATCGCGACAGTGGTAGAGGCCGTGGTAACAACAACGTGTACCACAGCAACCACAACAACGATAACCATGGGAATAATGCATACCGCAACCATGGCAGCAATAACAATAATGGTTCGGACCGTAATAACAATTGGTACAATGCAAATAATAACAGGAATGACGGAAATCAGTATCATACTAACGTGATACGGGCTTCACAGGATAGTAATACCGCCAGAGGGTGCGATAAGCCGCCTCAGCAGTATCCGGGGAGCAGATCTGCTGGGACGAGACAGGGAAACCATTAGCCGCGCCGGTGAGGGGCCGACCTGGCGTGGAGAAATTTCGGCGGCCCAATAACAGTAGAAAACCGAGGTGTCGTCGTTATGAAAATTCCGTATGGAATAATCAACGGCGGGAGAGTGTGCCAGTGTTAGGAGAAAGGAGTGCGTCTGCAAGTAATAGATCAGCTGTAGACACGGCAGTAGAAAATACATTCATTGTCAGTGAGAACAATTTAAGTAGTGTTCCGGAAATCGATTATAAAGTGGCAGCTGTAACACCCACAGCGGAAATGGAGACTGAGTTTAAGAATGATTCGCAATTGTTGAGAGAAGATCAGATGTCGGATAACACGTCCGTCATCGAGCGAGGGGATGCAGAGATGGATGAGGTCTGGTTAAGGCAGTTCGGTCGCTTATACGACGAACTAAGAGATTATAGGGGCCTGTACGGGAGAAGTGTTTATGGGGAGCGCGGGCAGGATTTGCCGCGTCTCGTCCCGCAGGAAGATAGTGTTTGTGAAATGATAGAAAGTTCTGACCCTAACCGGCAGACTTTACCAGAAACAGTTGATGTTAATGGGGAGCACGAGCAAGATTCGTCGTGTTTCGTCCCGCAGGAGTTAGATGTTGAGGTAGTAACGGAAAGTTCTGGCCCTAACCGGCAGACTTTACCGAAAGTTATAGTGGTAGAAGTAGCCGACCCATCCCACGCAAACCTCCAGTTTAAACATTGCCAGAGTATTAAGGAGAAAGATTGCGAAAATTTTAGTGATAGCCGGACACGATTGGTAGAAAAGCACATAGATTACAACGTATATGAGGTTAGAGCTGACATTATACGGTCAGACGATAGCAGTGTGGGTTGCGCAGATGTAGAGGAAGTAATTGCAGATACTACTGGGCACATTCCTCCAGGTAGATTGGCAGATGAGATCAATCTGACCAAAGAGGAATCAACGAAGGTGACAATTAATGAATTGATAGCAAAGCAACACTCACTAGATGACGAGTTACAGGAAAAGGTTTCGGTACTGGAGGCGAAGCTACAGACTAAGCCTCAGGACAAACGTGTTGAAATTAAAACTGTATGTGAACAGAGGCTGAAAAAGCCGCCAGATAAGCCGGATTTAGGCTCAAAGCCGGATGGTCTTTTCTGGAATGACCTGGATATAGACGAGGATTTACTGTGGGAAAATAAAGAAACAGTCGAGGACAAGTGTAGACAGATAGTAGTGTCTGTTAATATGCACGACCTACAACTAAACGTGTTGATTGACACCGGTGCAGAATTGAGTGCTGTATCTGGGAAAATATTTGAGTTACTGAAAGACAGACCCGGCATCGTAGTTATGCCAGTAACAGGAGTGAAAATTATCGGTGCTACTGGGAAGGCCAGTAAACCGGTCACAAAACTGAATTTTGTCAACTTCGAGATATGTGGGGCACGATTTGAACAAGAGTTTGTCGTCGTGCCAGACTTAACTACGGAAGTAATTTTCGGGTTAGATTGGCTATTAAAGTACCATGCAGTGATTAATTGCGAAAGCAAAACTTTGACATTTATGTCACAAGATAAAACAATAGTAGTTAGTTTTGACGAGGCAGGAGATGGTGTGCGTAGGCAGCACCAGCCTATACACATTGTTAACTGGCCGGATGCCATTGACATAGGTATGAATTTGAACTACTGTAACGTGAGGAATCTCGGCATTGACAATAGTGTAGAAAGTGAATTGGAAACTATTGTAGATGGTGTGTCAAACGTAACACACGAACAAAGACGAGGCCTGTATGAAGTGATAATGAAGAATAAGAGTGTGTTTTCAGACAAACCGGGACTAGTGGAAGAGATAAGCAAATTCCCTCCACGGATTGACATTAGTATTGGTGTGAAAAAAGATCGTTTGCGAGAAGTAATGAAGCTAAAAGCCGATGCTCGCATACGTCGTCATGACGCTAAAGCGTGGTTTGCTAAGTTTGCAATCGGAGACTTAGTACTTGTAAAAGCTCATGAGAAATCGAGCGAGATGGACAATGAAATCTCTAAATTTAAGTTTGTTTATAATGGACCATATAAAGTCATTGGTATACCTCACACAAATCTTATTGCTTACAGTATCCAAGCTCAGGAAAACTATTAGGTATACGGAACATTGTAGACTTGAAAATGTACCAACCAAGGATTGATTAATACCACAGAATGGGTAATTTGTACAGTATGTAAATATAGAGTGTAATACTAAACGATTTTCTAGATTGCCATGCTTTTTCCTGAGCAAGAGGACATTAAAGAAGTTGTAATTAATAAGTAATTAATTTTACTAAATGATTTAAGAGTGAGTGATTATTTGTCAATATAAAAATCCAAGCTGCTAGTTTAAGTTTTCAGCTGAGTCACAGTAGATTAAGGAATGTAAATATGATTTTGTAACTAGCTGTAAGATTTCATAAATTGTGTTTTACCAGTCATTGCCGATGTACTTAGACGCTGTTTTAAGTTTCAGGCTAGTACATGCGTGTGATGATGGACAGTGTTGAGTTATCCACTGTGATAGTGTTCATGGACTCCTTGAGATTACTCGGGAGTGAGTTTTTCCGAAAGAATTCAGTGAAACGGACGTTCTGGAAATGCCGTTACACAGGCGAGTGAGGTCAAGCGTGCCGCACAGGCGGGCGCAACAATACTGGCGAGGCGGAGCCGCTGTCGGCTGTTGTGCCGCTGTCGGCTCTTGTGCCGCTGTCGGCATTCTTTGTACTTGCGGGTACGGAAGGCGGAGTTGTTTTTCTTCCCGGACAGCCTATGTGAAAGAATTCTGTTGCCAATATTTGTTTTTTGTCGATCTGCTGTATATTATTTTCTTGTTTAGCCTTAAGTGTACTCTCATGACGAGAATATTAATTATGAAAAGGTTATATAAAATGTGTATTCTATGTAATTAATTATTAATTTGCGTATTTTAATATACCTGTTTTTTATGACTATGTACTCTGGTTAATTTTGTAAATAGAATTCCATTTCTTGATACTGTTAAGAATTTTAATGATTTTGGAATAGCTAAACCATTTGCTATGTTTTCTGTGAATTTTAATATGTTGTCAACCTGTTTTATTTTGTGCAAGATGACAGAGTGGAATAAGATTAGGAGTGTCTCTACTCAATTATTACGGTCTACAAATTGATTTATGCTTAATTAGACGAATGCTACATTTTGTTGATGTTTTGAGCATATGCATTTCCTCTGTTTCTTTTTTGGGACATTTTCTTAGTCTCTTTAGGTTACACGAACATCCTCAGACAATGTGGGGCACGTGTAACGCCGGAAATGCATATCCTCCTATTTCCATCTATTGTACTATAATTTTTTTCCCTTGTTTTGTTACCTCAAGATATGACATTTCTGTGTCTTTATATATTGTAATTGTTTTACTATTTGTATATATTTATTTATGCATTTATGTCGATGTGTAATTGGTTTGTTTTATGAATATTATTTGTATTTATACGCTGGGTCTGGCCTAGGGAAAACTATGGTATCGAACGGATACATCGATAGGTCGTGTGGAGAACCAAAGTGTTTAGGATCTTTGGTAGTGTTAACTCGGCCGCGTGGAGCGCGGGCAGAGCAGAGGGAGTCTGGCTGGAGTAGTGGAGTGAAGCAGGTGTGTTGTGTGACACTCCCGCGAGTTGCCGCGCTTTCGGGGTTTGGCAACATGTAATTGCGCTCGACTTGCGATGATAGTTTCCGACACGGTGTCGCGGACGGGAAGCATTAGCTGGTGCACATCAAGAGCCCGTTTCGCCTGGTGACCGTGTCGAGAAGGAGGCGCGCCAACATTCAGCTTCTGCAACAGCGACGGCCGACAATGAGTGACTGTCGCCACCTCCTCGATCGACGGCTTCAAACCTTCAATCAACCAACAACGAAGACTGGAAGCACGTGAAGTTTTAGAACTGTATGGCAGACCTCAGCTTTTAAAACTGTTCAAATCACAAAGTTACAGCAACGTAGCATGAACCTTTGTTGCTCATTGTCCCAATTGCATTAGCAAGCAGGTTCCGTTCCTTTTCCGGAATGAACCCGAGTGTCGTTGAAATTCAAACGCCAGCATTAAAACAATATTATTCTATTTCACTGGTTTAATTTCAAAGTTCAGTTAAAGTCTTCATAGCTGGCTACAATATTTAGATTAAACAAGCACAAATTTTGAAAGCGAGTTTTGTTAGCATATTTTAGCTTACCTGTGACTGCAGCTCAGCTTGGAACGTACTAAAATTTACTATTGTTAGTCGTTCAGAATCATTTAGTTCAAGTTCAAAGTTAAATCTCTTATTTCTAAATTGCGTGGATTCAAGTAGCTTTTGAAATGATTGTTGAGGTAGCCCAAGACTAACTGTATTTTACCAAATTTCGTTGTGCTTTAGAAAGAAAGCTCAGTATTAACTTCAGTCACTAAATTAACTTTCGATTTTCCAGTTTTATTAATTCTTTTGCTAAATTAAGTCAGAGTGTAGCGAAATTTATTACTTCTGACAAACTTTCAGTTTTCACAATACACGTGTCAACCTTCAGTTGCCACGCTTCTAGTGCTAATTATATGTGTAATAACCTTTCTTTTTCAGTTACTATAGTAATTGTCCTTAGGACTGGCGACCGTAATTTCCCCCAAATCTCAAATATCTAATTACCACTAGTTAATTGTTAACGTAATGGCCGCACATTTATTTTCTTTATTAACTTTACCCCTTTTCAAAATTAATTTCCACCAGTTTCATTTGCATTTTTCCTTTCATTTAGATGTAACCCTTTCCTCCCTCTTTACCGACAAAGTAACTTCGGTGACGATTGCTTTTCCCAAATTTCCATTAGGTACACACAGTATAATTTTTCTCTGTCATTAAGGTCGATAAGTGAGGGGGAGGTTACATGCCAAACACCAATTTTCAGAGATTTAGCTTTAAAAATGCTTTCGCAATTAAATATTATCAAAAATGTTTCATCCCCTGTTTCACTCCCTTAGGGATGGAGTTTCGAGAAATACCGCATTAAACGACACCTACAACATAAGATCCACACATACTCCAAACTTCAGTTTCCTATCCCTAGCGGTTTGGGCTGGGCGATCATGAGCCAGTCAGTCAGAGTCAGGACAGTACCTTTTATACACAGAGATTAACTTTGTAAAGAACCCTCAGTGCAAGAGTACATCTCGCACCTGGCCAGATTTTTCGTTTGGAGTCTCCCTGTGTCATCTATAAACTGTAAAAGAGTGCCAACCAGGACGGCTTATAGGTTGGTCTCGCCACATCCCTCATTAGATTAGATTAGTTTTTCGTTCCATAGATCCGTGCTGAGGAGATCCTCATGGATGTAGAATATGTCATTTTTTTAAAAAGCTGAAATTACAATGCTAATAGTATGAATATATACAATACAGTATTTGTTTCTATTAAAAAATTCGTCAATGGAGTAGGAGTTGGCCACTAGTAAGTCTTTCAGGCTCCTCTTAAACTGATCTTTATTTGTAACTAAATTTTTTATATTTACTGGCAAATTATTGAAGATGAGTGTTCCTGAGTAGTGGACCCCTTTTTGAACTAAAGTAAGTGCTTTTAAGTACTTGCGCAGATCATTTTTGTTCCTGGTATTGTATGTGTGAACTGAGCTGTTTGCTGGAAAAAGAGATATATTATTTAGGACAAATTTCATTAAGGAGTAAATATACTGAGAGGCAGTAGTTAGTATACCCAGTTCTTTGAAGAGGTTTCTACAGGACGTCCGTGAATTTACTCCACAAATAATAGGTATTACACGCTTTTGGACTCTGAAAACTTTTGTTTGACTTGAAGAGTTACCCCAAAATATTATACCATATGACATTATGGAATGAAAGTAGGCAAAGTATGCAAGCGTTTTCATTTTTATGTCGCCTATGTCTGCTAACACTCGAATTGCAAATACAGATTTGTTAAGGCGTTTCTGTAGTTCTGTGGTGTGCTCCTCCCAACTGAATTTATCATTGAGTTGTAATCCCAGGAATTTAAGACTGTCAACCATTTCCATCTGCTCTTCTTCATACTTTATGCATATGCTGGGTGGAAACCTCTTACAGGTTCTGAATTCTTTTCGAAATTTAATGTCAGTGAGTTGGCATTAAACCATTTATTAATATCCATGAAAATATCATTAGCAGATCTTTTCTAGAACTACAGTTGACTTACTATTTATTGCAATACTTGTGTCATCTGCAAACAAAACGAACTTTACTTCTGGCAGTGTAACTGATGAGAGATCATTAATGTACACAAGAAAAAGCAATGCCCCTAAGATGGATCCTTGTGGGACACCACATGTAATTTCTTCCCATTCTGGTGATGACTGATGACTTAATTCACTAGTCTCTTGCACTGACACCCTTTGTTTCCAGTTAGCAAGGTATGACTTGAACCATTTTGCAGCACTGCCTGTGACACCATAGAATTCTAATTTATTTAAAAGAATATTGTGGTTCACACAGTCGAATGCCTTTGACAAATCACAGAAAATACTTGCTGCTTGTAATTTGTTATTTAATGAATTAAGTAAATTTTCACTGTAGGTGTAAATAGCCTTCTCGATATCAGAACCCTTCAGAAATCCAAACTGTGTTCTTGATAATATGTTATTTGTGGTCAGATGGTTAAGAAGCTGCCTGTACATTACTTTTTCTAAAATTCTCGAGAATGCTGGAAAAAGTTAAATCGGTCTGTAGTTTGATGGTATCTCTTTATCCTCTTTCATAGGCAGTGTGAGAATAGTTCCAGGTAACTGATGAAAGCGAGACATTACAGTTCGATTCAACCGCTGAAACTGAAATTTTTCCGTGTGAGTTTGCTCGTACAGCTCAGCTTCAATTGCCGTGAGCAGAGAGAGCGTGATTAATCGTTCTGCCACAGGTTGTTGCCCACCATTTTCTCAGACACACTGCATGTTATAGCTTAGGTAGGAACAAGAGTTTCAATTCATGGCTTCAATAAATGTCGTCTACTGTTGTTGTTCTGGTCTTCGGTCCTGAGACTGCTTTGATGCAGCTCTCCATGCTACTCTATCCTGTGCAAGCTTCTTCATCTCCCAGTACCTACTGCAACCTACATCCTTCTGAATCTGCTTAATGTATTCATCTCTTGGTTTCCCTCTACGATTTTTACCCTCCACGCTGCCCTCCAATACTAAATTGGTGATCCCTTGATGCCTCAACACATGTCCTACCAACCGATCCCTTCTTCTAGTCAAGTTGTGCCACAAACTCCTCTTCTCCTCAATCGTATTCAATACCTCCTCGTTAGTTGTGTGATCTACCCATCTAATCTTCAGCACTCTTCTGTACCACAAAATTTCGAAAGCTTCTATTCTCTTCTCGTCCAAACTATTTATCGTCCACGTTTCACTTCCATACATGCCTACACTCCAGACGAATAGTTTCAGAAACGACTTCCTGACACTTAAATCTATACTCGAGGATAACAAATTCCTCTTCTTCAGAAACGCTTTCCTTGCCATTGCCAGTCTACATTTTATATCCTCTCTACTTCACCCATCATCAGTTATTTTGCTAGCCAAATATCAAAACTCCTTTACTACTTTAAGTGTTTCATTTCCTAATCTAATTCTCTCAGCATCACCCGACTTAATTCGACTACATTCCATTATCCTCGTTTTGCTTTTGTTGATGTTCATCTTATATCCTCCTTTCAAGACACTGTCCATTCCGTTCAACTGCTCTTCCAAGTCCTTTGCTGTCTCTGACAGAATTAAAATGTCATTGGCGAACTTATAAGTTTTTATTTCTTCTCCATGGATTTTAATTCCTACTCCGAATTTTTCTTTTGTCAGTCATTTGTAACTTAAAATCAGCTGCAGACATAGCCCTCTTACACCATTCGTACATATATCACAAAATGTATGGCAGTGTATAGAGCGTGTTACAGCAGGGGAAAAAAAAGAGAAAAGAAAAGTTTCAAACAATGACACGGGGTCGCAGGGAGCGTCTCTTGCGACTTACAGTATAGGCTGTGGGATACGTTCATCCTCCTACAGTATATGTGATGAAACTTTAAACTGGTCTGTGTAGTGGATCAGTACCTGTATATTTAATAGGATCGTCACATGTGCTCGCAGCCAGCACAGAAGCTGTATTTGTTTTCGATGAATGGTAGGGGAAGGATGTGGTAAAAATCTTATCAAGTTCTGTATCGGATGAAGTTAGTGGAGCTTTTATAGTTCGTAATTTTTCTTTGGTGAATGGTACAGAACAACGATGATAGAATGTTGGGGTGATAGACGTAAATGGCCCCTGAGGGATTTGGACCTGTAGTACTTGCTTATAGTTTAGAGAAGCACCACAGTGCAGTAGCAAAATCCTCGTCCCTCCCCCAGTTGCCGTACTATCTTTTATACTACCTCATGTTGAATGAGCAGGCTTCATTTCCGTTGAATGGTCAAAACACAGATCTGTCACAGTAACTCAGCTTTGCCTGTTTGTACATGGGTTGCAGGAGGTGGTAGATACGCCTTTCTCTGACTTCTCTCAGTTCCAACTTAAGATTGGAACAATCACATGGGCAAAGCAGCAGGGATGATAGCGCAAAGTCTGAGGGGTAGCTGCAAGATGCATAGGGGCTATCTAAAACCATGTTGGGATTTTACTGTAGCACATAGGTTCGAGAAAGGTGGCTTGTTTCGAGATAGGAGAGTGCCAGAAATGTGATTGACTAGTGACTGTAATCATTAGAGGACTTGTCCATAGGATCCAACGCATTTATGTGGTTGAATGGAAAGACTTGATTCCAAATCATAGACGTCATTTCTAGCAGATAGCGTAACACTGGAGATCTGAGGAGGAGTTGCGAGTAGTGCTTGCGACACACTGCAAATTGCTTCATCATTCATTTTGAAATACACACACACACACACACACACACACACACATACACACTCTAAATATCAATCATCTTCCACATCTTGTTGGAATGATATGGGGTGCCTGATACGTCTAGATACGACTGACAGGTGACACGTACGTAAGCATCCTGTCTGGTCACTTGCATCCATTCATGTCCATGGTGCATTCTGAAAATGCCATCAGGACAATGCACAGCCCACTCTCCACAATTGCTACAGAGTGGCTCCAGGAACACTCTTCTGAGTTTAAACACTTCCACTGGCCACCAAATTCCCCAGACATAGCCGACCGGAGTGGCCAAACGGTTCTAGGCACTGCAGTCTGGAACCGTGCGACTGCTACGGTCACAGGTTCGAATCCTGCCTCGGGCATGGATGTGTGTGATGTCCTTAGGTTAGTTAGGTTTAGGTAGTTCTAAGTTCTAGGGGACTGATGGCCTCAGAAGTGAAGCCTCATAGTGCTCAGGGCGATTTGAACCATTTTTGATCCCCAGACGTAAACATTATTGACCGTACTTGGAATGCCTTGCAACGTGCTATTCAGAAGAGATCTCCACCCTCTCGTACTCTTAAAGATTTATGGACAGCCCTGCAGCATTCGTGGTGTCAGTTCCGTCCAGCACTACTTCAGACATTAGTTGAGTCCATGCCACGTCGTGTTGCGGCACTTCTGCGTGTTCTCGGGGGCTCTGCACGATATTAGGCAGGTATACCAGTTTCTTTGGCTCTTAAGTGTAACTTCGCAGGTACATTCAGCGAACAGAAGTAGTAGTAAGGAAGTAATAAATTAAAACGTTATTCCTGATGCTGAAGTTTCTCTGCATGAATAGAGAAAATGTAGTAAGCGATAATTTTTTTTTCTTTCCGTCATTTTGTGGATGGTGTCAGCGAGAAAATATTTCGTATAGCTTTGAAATTATATTTAAAGCTTGTCGGAAGTCACAAAGTACTCAAATTCTTATATACTGAATGAATATACTCTGGGTATTTGTGGGCCATTAGTTACGTAGCCTCGAGAGAAACAGACAGTTTCTAATAGTAATATTTGTCTCACTTGTTAAAATTTTAACTTAACATTATACTTCTTGATGAGTAGATTATGACAGCATTTTACATCGTTAAATTCAGTCAAAAGCTACACAAATTATTGAAAATTGTATTTTTGTTGTACATACACTGCAACTGGTATGAGTGTGGGATAGCGTTTTATTGTTGTAGACAGCATCTGTTTCAAAATGCATTTAACTTGTAAGGGGTTTTTAATAATATTTATGCTTAATTTGATTTCACTTTCTGATTATTAGTGTCTAATAGAATAATAAAGTTAGAAATACACTTTTAACACTTTCAGATTTGAATGTTTTCTGGAGGAAGTAAAGATTTTCTATATGCTGTAAAGCTCTTAGGTGATCTTTTTAAATGATGTCAGATGTAATTTATACAAAAATTATACTTCGTACACTTGGCTTTTTTATGGGCTAAAGTAATTTATTTTCAAATATTCGGTATTGTAATGAATAAATTGTTCATTCAATATTTACCACACGCAAAATAATAATAATAATGTTCATTTATATACTGGAATATAACTAACGAATCACTTTCATGTTTCTGTGCACTGCTACAGTGACTTGTTGATATTTTTATAGATAAGCCCAACAATTGGCAGCAGATGTACATGATAAAAAGATGCAACATTGACAAACGTGTTCTTGAGGTTTCCACTGAGGAAGAATATTTCTGTTGCAACTAAAAGTCAGTAAAATTTGATGTATACAGTTGTAGCCAGAGTGTCTGAAAGGATTAATTACAGCATTGACAAGATTTTATAGATCAAAATATGTTTAAATTGCAGTAGATTAATTGTTCCTAGATACATGACCATCTTTTACCTCAGAATATATTTTAACATTTCTAAACACCTTAATTTTCCAGGGTAATTTTTGCAAATTTAAAAAATACTGCAGCATGTAAAAAGTGAATGCCATCAATTAAAAATGGAATAAATTTCTATCACAGGTCTGGATACAGGCGGTCTTTGCAAGTGAAGTTTTATTTTGGTGCATTTCTCTCATTTATGTTCTATTGTTGCAGTATTATGCTGCAGTAGCGGGCTAAAATAACGCCCTTTGTTAGAGTATAAGTGCTTAGCAGTCAAAATTACAAAAATTTATCTGAAATGTATAACAATGAAAAATCTCCAGAATGCTAAAAAATTCCTACATTTCACTTTGTGAAGAAATTCATGCATTTTCCCCTGATTTTCCATTTGTTCTGGGGCATATACACACTTGTTATATGTTAAAGAAGACTTTGTTTCAGAATGTATTTAGTGTTCCCAAGAGTGTGTTTCTCGTCTACATAGTCAGCTGCCACCATGTTCATCTGCAGTGGAGTTGCTGTGTTTCACAGAAAACACTTGTAAGAGCCTGTAGATGTGTACAGTCTGAATCACTCATTGTTCCAGTAATTTTTACATGTCAATACCATCTATCTGAGTTGACCCCCTAGAGTGGAATGGAATGTTTTAACTATGACCACAATAGAAGCATGCATATCCCTGTATTATCTCATTTTGAGAACTGTGCATCATGATGCTTGCATTCATAATGTATGAAGGAATGTGCAGGCATCAGTAGGAACTTCAATAAATGAGATAATGTTTAGACACATCTCTCTCAGACCATCTATGACTTGTGTGCCTGACTAGGGCCAGCGAACTTCTAACTTTCAATTTTTCATCACATGCAGCTCTCATAGCAAAGTTTGTTTCATAGCATTTAAGATTTTTTAGATCCCTTAAGATTATAGTTCACTTGGAATTGAAATAATAAGCCCAAGTCTTCATATAAGTTTATTAACCAAAGCCTGGTGTCAGCTAATGCTGCATAGATGTGGTCACCTAAAGCATTGTATTCTTTTCTTCAGTACTAACTCATTATATGGCGCATATAATTACCCAATCCAGACAGCCCTACATAACGCAGAATTGACCACTATATGTCTCAAGAGGCAGACCTTCAAGTATGAAAGGTGGCGCGGAGCATTGAGTTGCCAGTAAAGAAGCACGAACAGCTGAATGGGTCACTCCAGAGAGCTCAGTGTCTTTGGACAGGGAATAACCGCTGGATGTTACCTGAGTAACAAGCAGGGACATTTTGACCATTCTAACCGTGCAATAGTAGACTGTTAGTGATGTGATTGTGAAGTGAAATGCAATGCAATGGATCAACACAGCTAAACCAAAGCGAGGTAGAGCTCACGTACTGACGGGCCCGGACCATCGAGCATTGCAGAGGGTGGTTATAAAACATAGCTTTAAATCTGCTAAAGGAAACACTTCTGAGTTTCCAAAGTGCCACTAGCAGTGGAGATAGCATACTGACTGTGTAGCAGTTAAAGAGGATGTGTTCAGTGGTCAAGCAACTCCCCACAACCCACATATTTCTGTATGCAGTGATTGAGAGGTGTAAAGAGTGATGTCACTAGACACTGAATGACTGGCAATGAGTGATTTGGGGTAACGAATTATGCTTTATGCTCTTGGAATCCAATAGAAGGATTAGAGTTTGGTGAATGCCTGTAGACAGTTACCTGTGATAGTGTGTAGGGGCAACACCAAAGTACGGAGCAGATAGTATTATCGCATGGTTGTGTTTTTCATTGTTAGGTTGTGATCCTCTTATTACATTTAATAAAACACTAAATGTGGAAGCGTATTAAAACGTTTTACATCATTTGTTTGCACATTGTACTTTGAGTCCTTTTGTTGTGCAAGGCTTTTTTAATGTCCTTACTCCTTTTTTGGGGGGTGGGGATACAGATGTTTACAGTTGAAATGTTTAAGTCGTTATTATGCCACCTATCAGAAAAAAGAAACAAGCAATGGTTGTGGAAATTTTAACATTATTCTTCTGAAAAATTCAGACAAAAGGATTTTGCAAAGGTTGCTTAGCGCTTACAACCTCAGTGTATTGTGACAGATGTCAGTTCCAAATTTAATGTATTTATAGGTGGATTTCTACCAAAGAGTGTTTGGAAGATTCCCAGTACGAATATATGTTGTTGTGGTCTTCATAGTGAAGGCTGTTTTGAGGCACCTCTGCATACTAGTCTATCCTGTGCTCATCACATCACTGCATTTGGCCTGCTACTGCAGCCTCCATGCTCTCAGTCATGCTTCTTATATTCCAACCTTGGTCCGTTGCTACAAGTTATAATCCCTCGAGCCTCCCTCTGTTACCAAGTTGCCAATTCCTTGATGCCCCAGGATCTGTTCTGTCAAGCAATCCCTCATTCTACTCAGGTTGCGCCATATATTTCTAGTTTTCTCCAATTTAATTCAGCAACTCTTCATTCCATTTTTCTCCAATTTAATTCAGAAACTCTTCATTAGCTATTCAATCCACTCATCTAATCTGCACCGTTGTTTTGTAACACCATATCTCAAAAACTACTTCTCTCTTCTTGGTCGAAATGTTTATTGTTGATGTTTCACATACGTAGAAGGTGGCACTTCAAACAAATATCTTCAGAAAAGACTTCCTAAAACTTAAATTTATCTCGCAAAAAGTACACTGCTTACAACTGTATGGCTGGAGCTGGGTGGAAAATAAGCCTCACCATTTAATCCAGTTTTCCCACAGTCTTCTTGTGTTCACTATGGTCCAGTTCTCCCCTCGTTTCTCAGCACCCCCCCCCCCCCACACACACACACACACACACGCCTTTCAGCAATCTACCCCTCACCCTACCTCGTGGTCGCCTCTTTTTTCACATCTCCATTTCGAGTATCTCTTGGGAATCCTCTTGTTTTCCAATCTCTTTAAATATCAGATCCATCTTGGTTTTGATTTTTCATCCTGCTCTACAAGTGTTCCTCTTTCACTATGTCGCTTACCCTTTCATTCATCATCGTATCTCTCCTTGTTAGTTCTATTCTACTTCTGAGGAACTTCATTTCACATCACTGTAATCTGCTTACCTCTCTCTTCTTCATTACCCATGTTTCACATTCACAGATCAGTATTAGGTGTGTAATAGTTTCTATGTATCACTTCTCTACTTTTACATCTTCATTCCAAAACAGGTTCCTGATATTTCACAGGAAGCCTTCTGCCTGTCATGTTCATTGATCACTTTCTGATTTCTTCCATTTTGCTCTGTCACACTTTCTAAGTACTTGACACTTACCACCATCTTCAACTGTTCACTTCCAGTTCCATTACTTGGGCTATCTTTCTTTGTTTCTAGCTGTAACACGATTTCACATTTGTTTACATTAAATTTCTCACAGTTTCTTCCCAAGTATTCAGGTGTTCCTAAATCTCCTCCTCCATATATGCTCAGGTCATGCCATCTACAAATACCATTGCTTTCATATTGTCTTCTCCAGTGTTTTCTCCCAAATTAGTCATTATCTCACCGAAGACCACAGTGAACAGGAGAGGTGACAATACACTGCCTTGTTTCACACCACTTGTTTGCTGAAACCACTCTGTTCTTTTATTTCCCACTTTCGCACAACTCTGTACATTTCCTCCACTCTGCTTATTGTCTCTTTTTCCACTCCCTTCTTTTCTACTGCTTCCCAGACATTTCTTCTACAGACACTATGAAATGTCTTTTCTGTATCAACAAAGGACATCATGAGGTCTTCCCCAAAATGATAGTTGTGTTCCTCGTGCTAGCTCAGTCTGAACCTGTGCTGTTCCTCTCAATTTATTTCTCAACCCTAGTTCGAAATCTGCTCTCCAGGATCCTTTCATATACCTTGGCACCGTGTGGAATCAGAGTGACACCCCTGTAGTTCCTACAATCCTTCCTTTTCACTTTTTGAATATCAGGACAATTAGTGCCCTCTTCCAATCTTCTGGATTCTTCGACAACTGTATGACAATTTTTGATGCGACACGACCAGTTATGTGGCCTACAGCCGCATCCCCAGGTGTATGTCTAAACAAAAATATCTGGATGACTATCCATATGGTCCAGGAGTCCCACATCATAACATTTCAATCACAAAACCGTGATAACGACAATCGCTAAACATACTCGCAATATTTTAAGTCATTACAGATATCGCTGTAGGGAAGAAAGGTGACCCAACCTTCACTGGTAAAGTGGCACTGCCCGCCAAATGCCGATAGTTAAAGAAGGGGCCAAATGGTGCATACGTCATCCTCCACAAAAAGCAAGGGAGAACCTACAACCGATACCAAAAATGATGGAATAGAGAGACCCTGGACAAGAGCCCGTAGCAAACCAACAGTCTGAATACCCACAGACTATGCAGGACACCCTAGTGACAGCCGCCATGATCAACAGCAACGCACCGGCCACAATGAATGTGCATCAGAGCACCAACACTCGGAGCACAGAACTTGCGCCGTAGCTGGTGCCGAGAGTGCAACTGCGAGATGGGACGAGCAGCAGATAAACCTCGTCCTGTGTACGTACACGCAGCTGAGAAAGTTGCGCTGGCCGCAACAAAAGCACTATTTTCTGTGCACTGCTGCTCTGCGGTGTGCTCAGTGAAGCCAACGTGTTGTTACTCTTTACGATGTCTGTTACTAGGATGTGATTTATTGGTACGCAAACAGTCGGTTTGGTGTGGGCTGTTCTCCAAAGACACTCTATTCCGTATTGTAAATCATTTGTTATAGGTTATTCTTCACTATTATGAAGGACGATCTACACATTTGGCGTCTTCTATAACTAATTATCCGCATTTGGTAGGCAATGCCATTTTACTAGTGACGATTTTGTCAACCTTCCTCTAATGACTTACAGGTATTACGAGTATGTTTACAGACTGTCGTTATTAGGATTTTGTGCCTGTAATGCCATGACGTGGAGAGTTATTCAGATTTTTTCTATTTTGATGTATACCTGAGGATATATGGCTATAGGCCACAAAACTGGTCGTGTCACATTACAGATAATCGTACAGTCATAGCCAGAGTTCTTTTTGCAAGATCTTCTACCACAGCTGCGGATGCGTAGCAGATTTGTTTCAAACTTAAATTTATATTCAGTGTTAACAAACTTCTATTTTTCAGGAATCCTTTTGATCCTATTGTCAGCTCTGCATTTTATTATATTCTATCTACTTCAGCCATCTCGTTATTTTTCTCGCCAAATAACAAAACGCATCTACCGCTTCCAGTGTTGCATTTTCTCACCTAATTCCCTCATCACTTTCTGATTCAGTTTGGCTTTATTCTACAAGGTGAAAAGTATTTAAACCGACAAACTCTGGGAGGTTGTAGGGGACATCAAAACAAATATTTTTCCCTAATGTCATTTTTTCCTATGAGGAGTATTGAAACCGGTGGGGGTCGTATTACGCTCTTCAGTTGTTAGAGGCCGTATTACGCTCTTCAGTTGTGAGCAACTGCTGTCCACCACTGTAGTGGTGCATCGTCTCTGTTTACTAATGGAGCGCTACACCTGGAGTGAGTACACTGATATGGTTGGTGCGTACTACGTAGCGCACCACAGCGGACGAGCTGCACAGCGGGTTTATCAACAACAATATCTTAATCGCTGTACCCCGCATCATACGACCTTGAAACGTCCCCTTTGAACAATTATAGAGGACTGTCCTTAAACTGATACACAATATTTTTTTAGCGCAACGCAATCTGACTTTCAAAAATCCCTACAAAAAAAATGGCCCTGACCAACATTAACCTATGCGTTTCACAAATCGCTTACCTCACAAAAATCTTGGTTACTCGAACTACTGCAACACAGCAAGCGCCACTACTGCCAGCTAAATAAAAGATTCAAACTATGGAAGGCACTAACTACTGATAGGGATAGTTAGCAAATGAAAGATTGTTGTACAGTAAAACAGTTGTGGCATGCATGTAGATTTGCACCAAGTATTTCGCAGCTGCAATTATCTAGATATTATTTTCAGTGCTATGTTAATGTGTTTCCCTATTTTTGCTCTTCAAATTGTGCTTTTCTGTGTTGTCGTGTGAAATATTGTGACAATAATGGCGTGTGAAAAACGTAACACTAGGCTCCAAAGTAAACTGAGAAATAATAGTGACGACGAGCGTAGCTTATCAGCACCACTGTGTAGTGAATTAACAGACATTCGAAGTAGTTCAAATGGTTCAAATGGCTCTGAGCACTATGGGACTCAACTGCTGAGGTCATTAGTCCCCTAGAACTTAGAACTAGTTAAACCTAACTAACCTAAGGACATCACAAACATCCATGCCCGAGGCAGGATTCGAACCTGCGACCGTAGCGGTCTTGCGGTTCTAGACTGCAGCGCCTTTAACCGCACGGCCACTTCGGCCGGCTTCGAAGTAGTAATTTGGTAATTGTGCATAGGGAAATGGAGCGGGCGGCAAATAATGGTGTAGACAGTGAGACAGGTAGTGAACAAGGAAGCATTATCGATCGATCGGTCGGCAACAGCTCGTCTCAGGAATCGGGAATGACAGAACAGAATATTGTAAATACTGTAGACTCGGGTTTTGGGTTCTCACCGTTTTCTCAAATGAGTCAAGAAACATTTTCTGCTTGTCAAAATGTGAATGTTGCCGGTGCAACTTCACTGTCGAAAAGCACTGAGGAACATGTTTCAGACACAAGTGCATTGTTATTACAGTTAATGCAACAAATGGGACAAAGGCTACAAAAATTAGACACAATGGAACAAAATCTTCAAAAGTTAGACACAATGGAACAAAATCAGAGACAAACACAGCAACAGTTAGACACAATGGAACAAAATCGGAGACAAATACAGCAAAAGCTTCAAAAGTTAGACACAGTGGAACAAAATCTTAAAAAGTTAGACACCACGCTTGAACAAACACGTGAAGATTTAACTGCTGAGTTACATAACATCGAATCGAAATGTCAACAAGTCTGTAATGACGTAAAAACACAAATTTGTGAGCATTTCCAACCTATTTTTTCGCGTCATGAAAATGCATTACAGAATCACGAAGCAGCCGTAAAAGAACTGCAAACTATTGTTCATGAAAATCACGACACCTTGCAAGCTAAAATTGACTCAGTTGCATCTACCGATTCGTTTACGCAACTTGCAAAAACTCAAGAAAACTTAAAGGACACAGTAGATTTGATTTCAACACAAATGGACACTCTGAAACTTGGTTCAGAAAAACACACTGAGGAAATAAGTACACTATAGGAGAAAGTAGCCGAACTTCGGATCAGTTCACTAATTTATCTACGAAGGTAGATGATAATCTGAATGACACAAAACCGGTAGTCTTTAATGACACAGAAGAGAGCGAACAAATTAGGAAACTGAAACAAAATCTGAATCAAATTAATACACAACACCAAAGAGAAATCCGGGAAGTACAAGATCAGCTGACACAGGTAATACAAGAATTATGTATTTCAGAGGACACTCGTGCTCCAACACGGGAAGAGGGACTTAGAAATACGGAAAAGCCGCAAAATAACAACACAGGGCATTTCGGAAGTTATGAAAGAAATTGGCAATGTGCACCGAATTTTGAGATGGAACGGCCGACACGACCTAACAATGACCGATATGCGACTCGCCGACATGATGATTTTGACTATAAGCTGTTCATTACTACACGTAAATTCAAAACATTTAAGAATTCTGGCAACGACATTCATCCACAAGCATGGCTCCATCAATTCTCTCATTGGTTTCCTCCAAACTGGTCATTGGAGCACAGGTTAGAATTTATGTGTGGCTACTTAGAGAATGAACCAGCTGTAAGAATGTGATCGGTCATTCACGATTGCCACAGTGAAGGAGAGTTTTACCATGCCTTCCTCTCAGCATATTGGTCTCAAGCCACACAAGACCGAGTAAAACATAGCATCATAATGATGAAATGTTTCGAACAATCTGAATTTTCCAGTCTTGTGAAATATTTTGAAGACATGTTGCACAAGAATCAGTACCTGTCAAACCCATACAGCCCCTCAGAACTCATCCGCATTTGCTTACTCAAATTGCCTGAACATTTACGACATATTATTTTGGCAGGACGTTGCAAAGACGACATTGAAGCTTTTCAGGGACTCTTACAAGAATTAGAAATTGACACTGACAATCGCGGAACGCGAAAACAGGAACACAACAATTACAGGTCACATCCTTCGCAATTCCACGATGAAAGTAATAATAACTGGACACGACAAGGCTATTCTCACAACACAAATCGTGACCAAAACAGACACTACCCGTATGACAACCGTTCGCAGAGTAAAAAGAATTACAGAGAAAGATCGCATTTCCATAGTAATGACTATCACAGAGACTACCATAGAAACAGACAATATGGGAACGAAAACAATTATTATCACGGGAGACAGAATAACTTTAGACGCAACGGTCCACCGTGCAGTGATAATTCAGGGAGAAATTCTCCACCACTTAACCGACAAGAAAGAAACTACAGGAACTACCGACATGACGACAGACGATATGATCGTAACGACAGACCTGAATTCCATCAGAACTGGCGAGCTTCAAACAGGGCAGGACCTTCTTGTCAAGGTGAATTTGTAGAAGTTCGGTCTCCTAATCCCAATAACGATGCGCCCCAACAAAGGAGCCGACAATGACTCGCGCCGCAGGCACCCACGTGCGCCGGCTGGCTCAGAGAAAAAAACATAGGAGCTAACCTTGAGAAAAATTCCAGTATTCTTTACCGACGTATACTGCATGATAATTGCGTTCAAGCTGAAACTCTGAGTACTTTGAAGAGTAAAAGATTGTACCACATTTCAAATGTAAAACCGTTTATTGAAAGATAATCCGCCTTTTAACTTAGTCTTTGCCATAAAATTTTTCACTTTACATTACTAGTATGTTTTGTCAGACTTATAATCTGTTAACATGCAACAATGTTTGAAGTTAAATATCCAGTCAAGAACCAAGAGAACTTATTTAAACAGAAATTACGAATGCATTGTTATTGTGAACAGACGACACAGTGTTATTGTGTGTGTACATTCTTGCTTGTTAGTTGCACGTTTACGTAACGACTATAAGACTCACATACTTAGAACATTTACCAGTACTGCTAATGAGATTTTAATGCAACATTTTGGTTTACTTGCAAATACATTATGGATTCAAGGTGCTTTCTGAGAGATACCAGGTGACACAGTGGATAGTTTATTTGACAGCTACACGACTATATCACGACGCTACTAATGTGTGACACTATTTACCTTGTTGCTTTTGCGGTGTATCTGTTTATATCTGCACAATTTTTCTGAATTCTTCTGGAAAGTAAAACATGTTTTAGTAGTAACTTTTGTGGTATAGCAACAATGAGACAGCCTTTTTCGTGGCACAACAATACGTTACTGTACAGTACTTTCTTCATCACGCCAATAAACATAATAACTACGATATCTATTCGCAAAGCATTTCACTTTCGTTTATGATGAGGTAAGTACATTGACTTCAGCAGAACTTTGCTTACAGAGGACGATAACTACGACACTTCCACAGAATTATCTTACAGCAAGACGCACATTTAGCGCTACAGGACATGTATTTGAGTGATTAATTTCGCACTTAAAACATGTATTTTTTAAGATATTTGAAGTACAATGATACAAGGGTTTTCCGTGATATATTTCATTCCATTGCTGTAATCTGTAACACCTGAGGGTATAATTACATTAATCCTCAGGGGGGTACAAGCCTACTTTGTGTACCATGTATTTGGCAAGCACAAGGAGCCCTAGCTAATATGGTATTTGCTTATACATCTTTACACATCGGTACCATATTTCTCTAACACACAAATTACACAGCTATCTGATTATTTGACAGAGAAACAAACATTCTTTTTACTACATCAGTGACAGATGTTTACGCAATTACACAGTTGGATAACTTCACACTTATGAAACTGTATTTTGTCTGTATGTTGTAAACTGTTCATATGTTTTCGGAACCATTGTGATACTATGTGAGCTTTGAATGATGTATTTGGTATGGGATTATGATTTTTAAGGTACGTTTGAGGTAGATGACACTATTGAAATGAGCACAGAATTTTCTTTAGGTTTTGAAATTATTGCATAAAGCTACGACGTTTTTGAGATTTGACTGAGGTGTTTTGATGTTATTTTTATGACGACGAATATGTATATGTGTAATAAGGTAAGGAATAATGAGTAGTGGTTAGGGACTCTGACTTGTGAAAAAGGATGTTGGAAACCAAGAATCGTACTTTTAAGAGTTATGAAATGTGTGTAAATGCTTGAATGTACCACAATGCCGACGAAAATTTTTTGGACACTGTTATATTTACAGGATTTTGTTTCTACACATTTGTAACGTAAATTTTCGACCTGTGAAATTTTTATATGAGACGGTCACTGTAGCGGAAACTGGTGTCGTAAATATTTCGGTAAGAAAGTTAAGTGACCACCTGCACCTAATGCGTCGTGGGCACCCAGTTGGGCGACAGTCGCCTTGAAAAAAGCCATTAGCGTGTGCCTTCCAGAGGCACAGGTGGGAAAAAAAGGGAGGCCATTATCCTTGCTATTGAAATTTCCTTTGTAGAAAGCACCGCAAATACGACACGCTCATTACTTGGAAAGATACTTTTGTATCTGCACACCTGATTATGACAAGCGTCTTTCTCGAGAATTGAGAGAATTTTTTACTACCTTATGAAATGCCATATGGCTAATGAATGATGTTTCATGCCTTCCTTTGTACATATTTGCTCATTTTCTTTAATATCTAGTTTCTAGCTGCACTGCAGCATTGGTTAAAATAAAATTTAATATATGTACTAATATAGTTATTTTATGCCTACAGATCCAGTCAATAAGAAATTTATGATCTACTTCCAAGAAAACGAGGGCACATAAATAGACATTTCCCTTCACAGGAATTGCATAAATAATATCTTTACGATTTGGTAACTTATCTGCTAGTGTAAGTTCTCGTGAAGCATCACTCTAGTGTTAAGATGTGACATAGGTATTAGACATGGTCATTTTCAGTGTAATATTTTTTCTGCTTGAGCTTTGTCATGTATAGATATAAGCTGCTGTTTACCAGGCATAGTGCTACTAAATTTCACTTTGTATTATTCTTTTAAGCCAGTTTCACTACTGATTTATTTTTCTTGTTTGCTGCTCATTGCCTTATATTAGTTGTAATTTATGCTGCTTGCTTTGCCTTTTGTATTTTTTATCATTGCTGTTTGTGTTAATTGTTTTGTGCTGCTGCATTGGCTCGTTCCTTAGTTTAGCATCTGAGCTCAGTAGATTTAAGTTAGCTTAAGAGGGGGTAGACTGTATAAGAAACTAACTATGATGAATTGGAAGAAATGCATTGAGAAGATATAAGAAAATGGTTTGACCAAAAAAAAAGTAGTGTACAGTGGAAAAAACTATTTTGAAAGAGGATGTGAACAGAATACAGAAAGCAGGCTTAGATAGTACTTTTGGGAATAATGATGAACAAAGGGAGATCTCCATGCAAAATACTGCAGTAAAACAAACCCTGTCCTTTCCTTTTATGTCATCCCTCTATATGTTTGTGTACCCTTGTGTATTTGTGTTTTTCCTGTCTTTATGTGTTTAGCTAATAAGATTTATGTTGTAGAATTTTTCAAATACTATGTCATTTTCTTCATAAAGGTGTTTAGACATTATTAATTCTGTTCTGTTTTTATGCTCAAGTGTGAAATTAATGTTTCGAAAGCTATTCTCATTGTTTTATATATTTACTTATGTCATAATTCCTGTAACACTGATGTACATGTTTATTTCTATTCTTTTGTAAAGCCTGTTTTACTACAAATGTTATCTGTATTGTTATGTTCTTTAATGATGTATTTTGTACCTTTGTTATTGTATTCTTATGTTATAAAATTGTAATTGACATCAGTTCATCAAATTAAGTAACTAGTAAGTTACATTTCACTGCACACATTTCTGTTGGTCATAGTATATGGACAATATGTGAGAATTAGGGACTGTTAGTGTTTGAACGTGTGTTGATAATTCAGCAAGGGACTGGATAACAGCATTGCTGGTTCTAAGGACAATTCCAAAAACTTTGTGAGTGCACAAGTGGTGGTTATGGACTTGCTCTATTATCCGCAAGACTCTTCAGTGGTGATTGTGCACCTGCACAGTCACAACAGATGGTTGCTGGCCATCTCTACAAGGACTACAGTGGGTCTGCATCTTTGATGACCCACCAATACCATTATTTCTACAAGGACTACAGTGGGTCTGCATCTTTGATGACCCACCAATACCATTATTTCTACAAGGACTGCAGTGGGTCTGCACCTTTGATGACCCACCAATACCATTATTTCTACAAGGACTGCAGTGGGTCTGCACCTCTGGTGGCCCACCAGTACCGTAATCTCTACCAGGACTAAAGTGGGTCTGCTCCGTGATGACCTAACTACCAATATTCTTCAAAATTTCGACTGACTCTGCTGTGGGTTTGCTCTGTTGTGGACCAATACCTGTCTGCATGTCAAGAGTCAGCACTGTCTTTCCATTGGAAGGACAACACTACTTCTTCTAGATTGCATGGAAACCCACTACTTCCGTGTGCATTTTCTTTTACTGCTCAGACTTTGAGAAACACACTACAATTTTACTGTGATGAACAATCTGGACTGTCTTTATGGACTGTGAGAAAATTTTAGATTTTGACCAACAGTGTATCAATAAGTGTGTGCATTTGATATCTTTGTTATTGTAATTATGAAAAATTTTATCAAATCATTATTGGCCACTGCCCAAAACAATTTGTAAAATTTTTTGTGGGGAGCATGGGGGCTATGTAAGTAGGCTGTTTATGTTTTTTATTGGTAACGCCACCTCTGTACAAAAATCACTGGCTGTGCTGTGTGAAGTCTGTGGCTAGTTTGCATTGTTGTCTGCCATTGTAGTGTTGGGCAGCGGCAGCTGGATGTGAACAGCCCGTAGCTTTGCGCAGTTGGAGGTGAGCCGCCAGCAGTGGTGGATGTGGGGAGAGAGATGGCGGAGTTTTGTAATTTGTCATGAACTGCTATATATATTATGACTATCAAGGTAAATACATTGTTTGTTCTCTATTAATATCTTTCATTTGCTAACTATCCCTATCAGTAGTTAGTGCCTTCCATAGTTTGAGTCTTTTATTTAGCTGGCAGTAGTGGCGCTTGCTGTGTTGCAGTAGTTCGAGTAACCAAGATTTTTGTGAGGTAAGCGATTTGTGAAACGCATAGGTTAATGTTAGTCAGGGCCATTTTTTTTTGTAGGGATTTTTGAAAGTCAGATTGCGTTGCGCTAAAAAAATTTTGTGTATCAGTTTAAGGACAGTCCTGTATAATTGTTCAAAGGGAACGTTTCAACCTTTGCTGCTGTGTACCAACATCTGCGTGAGACCGGGTCATTTAGCAGATTACCTGGACAGGGACGCCATCGCACGGTAAGAACACTGCAATTTGAGGAAGCAGTCTTGCAGCATGTGGAGCAGGATCCTTCAATCAGCACTCATGCGATTGCACGCAACATGGGGACGAATCAGACGAGTGTAAGAACAGTCCTTCGACAGCAATTGTTACGTCCATTTCACTTACACCGTGTCCACAACTTGGAACCAGTTGATTATCCATACAGAGCACAGTTTTCGCAGTGGTACCTGGAAAAGTGTGAAATGCATCCTACATTTCCATCCTCTGTGTTGTTTGCCGATGAAGCAACGCTCGGGCGTGATGGAATTTTCAACATGCACAGTTCGTATGTTTGGAGTGAGGATAACCCGCATGCCACAGTTACTAGCGCTCATCAAGTGCGGTTCTTCGTTAATGTGTGGATCAGTGTTGTTGGGGACTGTCTACTTGGGTCGTATTACCTAGGCCATTAAATGGCAGGCGCTATTACAATTTTGTCGCTAGAGCATTGCCAGAATTGCAGGAAGACATCCCGCTCCCTACAAGACAACGCGTGTGGTTCCAACATGACGGGGCGCCGGCACATTTGAGTCATCGTGTGCGTCGATTCCTGGACCGACGGTTCCCAGAAACGTGGATTGGCAGAGGTGGTCCTGTACCATGGCCTGCTCGATCCCCATGTCGCCTCTGGACTTCTTTGTGTGGGGAGAGATGCGCAACCGTGTTTACGCAACCCCTGTCGCATCAGAAGAGGATCTGGTTGCCCGAATAGTACCAGCAGCAGGAACAATTCAGGATACTCCTGGGGTTTTTGCCCGTGTCAGACAGAACATGATTCGACGGTGTAACCCTTGTTTACGTGTCAATGGAGGCATTTTTGAAAATTACTGTAACTGAAACTGGGTTGTGTTAATGTGTTGTCTCTTGGTCATAAAAAAATGGAAAAGTGTTTGTTGGTTTAATTAATTTGCCACCAGAGAAATCTTCCTCTACCGGTTTAAATACTCCTCACAGGAAAAAGTGCATTAGGGAAAAATATTTGTTTTGATGTCCCCTACAACTTCCCAGAGTTTGTCGGTTTAAATACTTTTCACCCTGTATTAATGTGGTTTTCCCTTTGTTGCTACGCACCTCATAATCTCCTTTCAAGACACTACCCTATCTGTTCAACTTTTCAAGCATAACAGCATCCACCCAGAGCAGAGCTGCCGCCTGACTGCAGAACACGTCCCAGACGTCGAGTGCACTCGAGAGAGCTCCACTTCTTCCGAGCGGCTGACGTAGTGACCGAGAATGTCACTTACGGTCATCTGCTGCTTTTACGCCAGCTGCGAGAGGCACTGGATTTTGTTCTGTTCTCTGTGTACTGCATGAGATTTCATCAATGTTTTATACAATAATTTCTTGGCAGCTATTAACAGTTTGTATCAAACTCTTCTCCAGCACTAATTAGCCTCACATCTTTTTCATTATCTATTCTATGTTTATTTGGTTAATAAATGTTGATTCATTCCTGGTACACTGTCCATATCTCGTACAACTGGTCGAGTCTCTCTATATGTGCAGTAGTAGTTGTTCAGATGGCCAACTCCTAGTTGTGCCTACACGGGTTTTATTGACTAGTGCCTGTTGGCGTGAGTTATGAGCAACTTCCAACAAAGAGCGGCTTTTCGCGGATGATGCTGTAGTATACAGAGAAGTTGCAGCATTAGAAAATTGCAGCGAAATGTAGGAAGATCTGCAGCGGATAGGCACTTCGTGCAGGGAGTGGCAACTGACCCTTAACATAGACAAATGTAATGTATTGCGAATACATAGAAAGAAGGATCCTTTATTGTATGATTATACGATAGCGGAACAAACACTGGTAGCAGTTACTTCTGTAAAATATCTGGGAGTATGCGTGCGGTACGATTTGAAGTGGAATGATCATATAAATTTAATTGTTGGTAAGGCGGGTGCTAGGTTGAGATTCATTGGGAGAGTCCTTAGAAAATGTAGTCCATCAACAAAGGAGGTGGCTTACAAAACACTCGTTCGACATATACTTGAGCATTGCTCATCAGTGTGGGATCCGTACCAGGTCGGGTTGACAGAGGAGATAGACAAGATCCAAAGAAAACCGGCGCGTTTCGTCACCGGGTTATTTGGTAAGCGAGATAGTGCTACGGAGATGTTTAGCAAACTCAAGTGGCAGACTCTGCAAGAGAGGCGCTCTCCATCGCGGTGTAGCTTGCTGTCCAGGTTTCGAGAAGGTGCGTTTCTGGATGAGGTATCGAATATATTGCTCCCCCCTACTTATACCTCCCCTGGAGATCGCGAATGTAAAATTAGAGAGATTCGAGCGCGCACGGAGGCTTTCCGGCAGTCGTTCTTCCCGCGAACCATACGCGACTGGAACAGGAAAGGGAGGTAACGACAGTGGCACGTAAAGTGCCCTCCGCCACACACCGTTGGATGGCTTGCGAAGTATAGATGTAGATGTAGATGTAGAAGTAGAAGAGTTTAAAACTGTATTGAAGAGAATGGTCGTCACTCGTATAACATTTTTTGTAAGTGATCATATACATAATAGAATTATCAACTTTTGATACTGAATAAATAATTTTTTTGTTTAAAATTCAGCATACTATTGCTCATTTGAAAATGATCTATTTCTGGCTAGCAAAATAACTGACACCACCAGAAGTAAAGAGAATATAAAACACAAAGTAGTAAGAGCAAGAAAAACTTTTCCGATGAAAGAGAAATATGTCAATATGTAGGATACGACCAAGGTTTGACTACAGAGCTGCAGTGCACAAAAGTTACCCAGTCATGAAGAGGAATGCTAAGGATACACTAAATTGGAGGGCTGTGTAAAGCCAGTCTTCAGGCCAGTGATTACAACAGTAACTAAAGAAAGGAGGCGTAATTACAGTTGTCATGGGAAGTCTGAACTGATACTGGAGGCTGGAAAGAGTTCGTATTTGTTATCTGAATCGTAGTGATTTTGGAAGCCTGAAGAAACACTGACTTCAGTTCAACATGATAAGAAGGTCAAGATTACTCGAGATGGAGCAAGACGTGATTCACAGTCAATTAAAAAAATAAAATAAAAACTGAACAATGTAGGAAAAGATAGATTGCTACACACACACACACACACACACACACACACACACACACCTGCCAATGCTGCAGTTGGCAGTTGTGTGTGCTGAGGTGTGCTTGCTTGTGTTTGTGTGTGAATGTCTCTCTTTACTGACGAAGGCTGTGGCCGAAAGCTACATCTGAGTGTCTTTTAATGATGCCTGTGTGCAAGTTGACGGTCTTTTCTACTGTAAATAGCAATCTACACTACTGGCCATGAAAATTGCTACACCAAGAAGAAATGTAGATGATAAACGGGTGTTCATTGGACAAATATATTACACCAGAACTGACATGTGATTACATTTTCACGCAATTTGGGTGCATAGATCCTGAGAAATCAGTACCCAGAACAACCATCTCTGGCCGTAATAACGGCCTCGTTACGCCTTGGCACTGAGTCAAACTGAGCTTAGATGGCGTGTACAGGTACAGCTGCCCATGCAGCTTCAACGCGATACCACAGTTCATCAAGAGTAGTGACTGGCGTATTGTGACGAGCCAGCTGCTCGGCCACCATTGACTAGACGTTTTCAGTTGGTGAGAGATCTGAAAAATGTGCTGGCCAGGGCATCAATCAAACATTTTCTGTATCCAGAAAGGCCTGTACAGGACCTGCAACATGCGATCGTGCATTATCCTGCTGAAATGTAGGGTTTCGCAGGGATCGAACGAAGGGTAGAGCCACGGGTCGTAACACGAACAAGAGGTGACCGAGACGTGTAACCAATGGCACCCCATAGCACACACCGGGTGATACGCCAGTATGGCGATGACGAATACACGCTTCCAATGTACGTTCACCACGATGTCGCCAAACACGGATGCGACCATCACGATGCTGTAAACAGAACCTCGATTTATCCGAAAAAATGACGTTTTCCCATTGGAGCACCCAGGTTCCTCGTCGAGTACACCAAGGAACATAGAATAAAAAGGAGTACACCATCGCAGGCGCTCCTGTCTGTGATGCAGCGTCAAGGGTAATCGCAGCCACGGTCTCCGAGCTGATAGTCCGTGCTGCTGCAAACGTCGTCGAACTGTTGGTGCAGATGGTTGTTATCTTGCAAACGTCCCCATCTGTTGACTAAGGGATCGAGACGTGGCTGCACGATCCGTTACAGCCATGCGGATAAGATGCCTGTCATCTCGACTGCTAGTGATACTAGGCCGTTGGGATCCACCACGGCGTTCCGTATTACCCTCCCGAACCCACCGATTACATATTCTGCTAACTGTCATTGGACCTCGACCAACGCGAGCAGCAGTGTCGCGATACGATAAAGCGCAATTGGGATAGACTACAATCCGACCTTTATCAAAGTCGGAAACGTGATGGAGTGCATTTCTACTCCTTACACGAGGCATCACAACAACGTTTCACCAGGCAACGCCGGTGAACTGCTGTTTGTGTATGAGAAATCGGTTGGAAACTTTCCTCATGTCAGCACGTTGTAGGTGTCGCCACCTGCGCCAACCTTGTGTGATTGCTCTGAAAAGCTGATCATTTGCATATCATAGCATCTTCTTCCTGTTGGTTAAATTTCGCGTCTGTAGCACGTCATCTTCGTGGTGAAGCAATTTTGATGGCCTGTAACGTATCTTTTCCTATGTTGTTGATATTGCTACCTGGAGTTTCCATTGTTTGAAAATAAAAACTGACACACACTTGCAGGAATCTGAGTGTACCCAAAACACACGCCTGTACATCAGTGACATCAGTTTTTGGGATTAAATTCAATTATGTTTCTTTATTTCTTTGAGTATCATCAACTCACAACCTGATGCATAAGGAAGAAAACAAATAATGTCTTTTAAACGAAAAAAATCACAAGTATCCTTTTAGTGAATGTCGTCAAACATTACTACATTTAAAAAACTTTAATTTACGACTATGCACACAAATATTTTCAGCCACACAGTACTAAAAACATTGGGTGCCATCTGCAATATTGCAGAAACTAATTTCAATTTGTTTCCGCTGACCTTCAAGTAATGCACAGTCACCCAAGTCGTCGATAATTAAATGCAATCATTTAAAACGAAAATCACACTCGAGACATCTGGAATTACTAAAGTCTTCGCTGTTGTCGTACTGGCAGTTGTTCCCCCTCCCCGTTTCCTTATTTAGGGCAGCCACGGACCTGTTTATGCCGATGACAGTAACGAAATGGGAGCACGGCCGAGTTTTGTAGTCAGGACCTACGGAACATGATTGCAGCCTCCAGTAATGTGCCAGTCCTACAGTTAGCCAGCTCCAGGTGCTGACTGCGTACAGACGCTGGAACAGTCTCACCCGTAGTCACCCTCTTCGTGATCTTCACAAAAGTCACCTGTGATGGGTGTCTCGAGGGTGCGCCCCGCCCTCAGGTTTGGCATCTGGGCAGTAATTCTGTCCAGTACGTCTTGGTCTCCGTCACAGCAGTCAATCTCCAGCCCTATGTTTGCACAAGACAAGGACACGGTAATTATCAAGGGCTGTCACAGGCAATTATTATTCTATATAATATCAGTTCAATCAGCTGAAGCTTCCATTCGTTAATGTCAGATTACTGCTTCTACCGGATAATCAAAAAGTCAGTATAAATTTGAAAACTTAATAAACCACGGAATAATGTAGATAAAGAGGTAAAAATTGACACACATCCTTGGAATGATATGGGGTTTTATTAGAACCAAAAACAAAAAAACAAAGTTCACAAAATGTCCGATAGATGGCCCTGGACAGCAAAACCTCAGTGACTGCGCATGACAATCGTGTATAAAAGGAGCTGTAATGAGAGAGAGAATCAGATGCGCCAGCAGTCGCAGCATGTTGACGTTACCTGAAAAGGCGCTTTTAGTGAAGCTGTATTATCAGAATGGGGAATGGGCTACTTCAGCCTTACGACCCTACCGCCATAGGAAGGGGATTCGAACAGGTAAAGGTCCGTTGACAAATGCAGCTGTGGCGAGAATGAATTCGAAGTTCGAAGCCACGGGTTGTTTAGACGATAGACCCCGTAGTGGCCGACCGAGCACAAGGCGTAATGCTGCTGAGACAGTTCAGGAAGAAATAGAGACTGTAGCGGGTTCGTCTATGTACGGGGAAGTCAGCGCTCGTGCAGTCGCACGCCACACGGGCATTCCACACACTACGGTTTCGTTGGCACTGAGGCGTACCCTCCGATCCTATCCGTACAAAATCCATCGGCATCATGAACTGTTACCTGGCGATTTAGTGAAGCGGAGGGCATTTGCAGTGTGGGCGTTTCAAAAGATGGCGGAAGATTACGATTGGTTGAGTAACGTGTTGTGGACGACGAAGCTCATTTCACGCTCTGAGGGTCTGTCAACGCCCGCAACTGCAGAATTTGGGCTACTGAAAGTCCTAGAACTGTCGTCAAAACTCCACTGCACGACGAGAAAGTCACGATATGGGTTGGATTTACCACATCTACCGTTATTGGGCCTTTTTTCTTGGAGGAAATGCGTGATTCTGGTTTTGTAACTGCTTCCGTGACGGGTGAGAGGTACGCCGATATGTTACAGAATCGCATCATCCCCAGCCTGGCTGATAAACACCTGCTGGAACGTACGATGTTTATGCAGGATGACGCTCCACCCCATATTGCTAGACGGGTGAAAGATCTCTCGCTCGCGTCGTTTGGTGTTGATCGTGTGCTCAGCCGCCACTTTCGTCACGCTTGGCCTCCCAGGTCCCCAGACCTCAGACCATGCGATTAATGGCTTTGGGGTTACCTGAAGTCGCAAGTGTATCATAATCGACCGACATCTCTAGGGATGCTGAAAGACAACATCCGACGCCAATGCCTCACCGTAACTCCGGACACGCTATACAGTGCTGTTCACAACATTATTCCTCGACCACAGCTATTGTTGAGGAATGATGGTGGACATATTGAGCATTTCCTGTAAAGAACATCATCATTGCTTTGGCTTACTTTGTTATGCTAATTATTGCTATTCTGATCAGATCAAGTGCCATCTGTCGGACATGTTTTGAACTTTTGTATTTTTTTGGTTCTAATAAAACCTTATGTCATTCCAAGCATGTGTGTCAATTTGGATCTCTCTATCTACATTATTCCGTGATTTATTCAGTTTTTGATCACCCGGTCCAAAAATTTTATTTCTGCTGTGGACAACACGAGGCAGGGAAACTACATATTACTGAGAAATACGTTGTGCTGAATCAAATAAGAGAGCTACCAAAACAGTAGCCTTCATTACACTGTAAATAAAATACTGGAACTGTTAAAGCACATTTATTAAAAGTATACGAAAGAGCACCATACTTTTCTACACAATCCCCATCTCTTAACCCTAGCACCACTAAGCTCGAATCTATCTAATGGGTGTCTAGGGGGGGGGGGGGGGGGGAGGGGGGCAAAAATTGTTCTCACATTCTTTTCACATTTTGACATTTTTTGTTTGTTTGTTGTGTTTTGGATTATTTAATGAACGAGGAATTTCTTTACTAGCTTACAACATACTTTCCATAGTTATCAGGAACATTATAACCTATACAAATACAATAAATAAAGTAATGAATATGAGAAATATTTTTATATTTTTTCATGAAACTAACATTTCATATACATCAGACTTATATTAAGAAATCATAAAAGAACGTACAATAGCAAACCACAAACAAGAAAACAGAAAATCAAACTCAGAAATTACAGTTGATCTTTTCCTTCCTGCTCACTTTCAATTTCACAACCTTTGCATATGATTGTTTTTGCAGAATGAGTGGAACACACATACTTGGAACACCTGCAACGAACTAGAGACACTTTTGTCATCTTGTCCTTTTCATTTTTAGAGTTTTTACTCTTGAAACAGACGTGACATCTTCCTCTTGAATAAAATTCAACAGATTGAACAGTTGCAGTACTGCTGGGCAGAATTTGCCTAGATCACTTTCCACTGCAGAGACGACAGACTTTTGCAAACCCGTGATATTCTTTGCTCTCTCTTCCACAGCTTGCCTAACGAGCTGCTGACCTAATTCTAACAGATACAGCCTTCTTACATTACGCTTCTTCTTATTCCAGTTTGGGTTGTTTATCTTGAAAATTGTTCCGCCACTGAGACAGGAAATATCTATCAAGTTCAAAAGGAGAGATAATGGCCACCTTCTTGTCCCTCGTTTTACTTAATGATATTGCATTATTTTATCAATGCTATCTATGCTCCCTTTGGTTTCATTGTAGTAGAGATTGATGCTTGTCTTTTCTTCCTCTGTCGACTCATACACCTTGTTATCATTGTGTTGTGTGGAAAGAAGTCGGAGATTTGAACAGTTCTCGGGTATCCGACCGGGTAGCATCGTAATTTCTCCACAATATTTCGGCAGGCGTTGACGCTGCCATTTTCAGGTGGTTCCTGACGAATGCTGTGCTGTTCATCTCGGCGCCCTATATATACTAACCGTTACCCCCTCCACCGTTCCTCTCCTGGCTATTGGAGGCGGTGGGGGAAGCGGCGCCTGGGTCTGAACTGGGGTCTGCAGTCTCCCTGCTGCCGCCGTGGGGGGCGGTCCTCGATCTCTGGGACCGCATCTTTCTCTCCAGGCTGAGTGCAGGGTTCCAAGCCTGACTAAGTTGAAGGCCGCCGTCTTTATTTATTACATCGTCCTGTAGTCTGATTTCGATGGCCTCTTTAGTAACGCAGTCCCAAAAGTAGGAGGATTGACAGAGTATTTTTGTTTTTTCACAGTCCACAGTATGCCCAGTCTTTATACAACGGTGAGCCACGGCTGATTTAGTGGCGTGGCGTAATTCGATATAGCGCTTGTGTTCGCGGCACCTCTATTCTGCATTGCGGACTGTCTCCCCAATGTATGGTTTTCTGCACTGACAGGGAATTTGACAAACGCCTGGTTTTCGAAGGCCTAGGTCATTTTTCACTGACGCCAGTAGAGTTAAGGTTTCTGCAGGGGGTCGTAATACACATTTCACATTGTGTTTCCCCAGGATTCTACCGATTTTTCTTGAGGTGTTTCCGACAAATGGAATGCACGCCAATGACTTGAGTTCTTCTGTTTCGTCTTTTTCTTCTCTTGGCACGGTCGCTCTGAGTGCGTGCCTTATTTGCTTCTGGTTGTGCCCATTTTTCCGAAATGTTGTCTCGAGGTGCTGCAGTTCTGCTGGAAGGCTCTCTTGATCGCAGATCGATCATCATCATCATCATCATCATCATCATCATCATCATCATCAGTGTTCTGCCTAAAGGCAGGCTTTCACATGGTAGATCTCCAGGCTGTCTGGTCTTCTGCCATCCTCTTCAGGTCTGCATAATTTCCTCTTCCCTTTATGTCGTCTATCATCTTGTATCTCCTTCTTCTTCTCAGTCTTCTCCCACAAACCAATCCTTCCAAAGCATCTGCTAGCAAGGACTCCCTTCTTAATGAATGTCCCAACCAGTTCTTTTTCCTTTCTCTTTCAACGTTCAGCAGACATCTTCTCTCACCGACCCTTTCCAATACTCTTTCATTACTCTTTCCATCCAGCTTATTCTCTCCGTTCTCCTCCACATCCACATCTCAAATGCTTCTAACCTTTTTTCATCCTCTCGTCTCAGTGCCCATGTTTCTGCCTCATATAGTGCCACACTCCAGACAAAACATTTGCCAAGCCTTTTCCTTAGTCCTTTATCTAATTTTCCACATAAGAGTCTCCTCTTTCTGTTGAATGCCTCCTTCGCTATGGAAATTCGAGTTATCGCCTCCTGGTGACATCTCAAATCTTCGGTCATTGTGCTTCTGAGATATTTAAATTCAATTACTTGGCTAATGGTAGATCGTCCTATTTTAATATTGGACAGTCTGCGTCTTGTACTGATGACAATACTCTTTGTATTCGCTGCGTTTATTTGCATCCCATATTCCACACAAGCTTCATTCAGATCTCTGAGCATGTTATTCACTGTCCGCTCACTTTCTGCCACTAATGCCATGTCATCAGCAAATCTTATACGTTCTATTCTCTTTCCACCAATACATATTCCTCTTTTCCCATCTAAGCCTTTCGCAATAATCTCTTCAAGGTATACGTTAAACAACAGTGGGGAAAGGCAACGACCTTGTCTAACACCTCGTCCAATGCTGCTTGCTTCTGACATTTCATTTCCAATCCTTATCCTTACTTTCTGGTGTAAATATAGATTCTATATCAGCCGTCTCTCTTTCCAATCTACTCCTTTCCTCTTCAGGATATCATCTTGTTCCACTGAACTCTATCAAAAGCCTTTTCTAAATATATAAAAACCACAAAGATTTCTCTACCCTTTTCCATATGCCCAGTGAACAAGTGTGCACAAAACGCATTCACGCTGGGAGTTGTGGTGGCAACTGAAGGCATTTAGGTACAAATCGGTGCGTGTAGGTTTTCTGTATACGCTGTGTCCTAGGTTGCCGTCAGGTTTCCGTTTCACCAGGACGTCAAGAAACGGTAGGGCACCATCGTCCAGCACGATCTAATTAATAATGACAGCGGCCTTCAACTTAGTCAGGCTGTGAACCCTGCGCTCAGCCTGGAGAGAAAGATGCGGTCCCAGAGGTCGAGGGCCGCCCCCGACGGCGGCAGCAGGAAGACTGCAGACCCCAGTTCAGACCCAGGCGCCGCTTCCCCCACCACCTCCAATAGCCAGACACCAGGAGAGGAACAGTGGAGGGGGTAACGGCTAGTATATATAGGGCGCCGAGAGGAGGAATCACCACTCCACAACACAACTCTTACGGGTCGCTGAACATATAACACATGGCTTCAACACAAACAAAGCAACAGGGGCGTTGTTCCTGGACATTGAAAAGGCTTTCGACCGCCTATGGCACAACGGCCTCATTCGCAAACTCAGGGACGCGGGATTCCCCGACGGGCTGGTGCGTCTAATACACTCGTACCTCACAGACAGGAGTTTCAACACTGACGTGCAGGGAAAACAATCAACACGGCACGGTATACACGCGGGGGTACCCCAGGGAAGCATCCGAGGGCCCCTACTGTTTAACCTCTACATAAACGATTTCCCAATCACACACAACTTAACGATGGCAATCTACGCGGATGACACAGCCGTCCTCGCGCGAGATTGGAAACCATCAAACATTACGTCATGCTTACAGACTGCACTCAAAGTGGCTGAGCCTTAGTTGGAGAAATGGTGTGTTAGAGTAAACGTTGACAAGTGCGAAGCCGTTCTGTTCTCTAGAAGACCGAAGCAACTGCGCAAACACCGATACTGCAGACCAATAACTCTACATGCACGCCCGATACGTTTCCATGAGAAAGTCAAGTACCTCGGTGTCTGTCTGGACCAGAAATTACTCTGGGTGGACCACATACAACACGTGACCAACCGAGCAAGTTCGAGGCTCAAACAGCTCTACCCTATGCTCAACAGGCGTAGCACACTGAACAGAAGGGTGTCGAGATCCATGTACATGACACTTACTCGACCCCTGATGACGTACGCAGCTCCTGTTTGGGGATACGCTGCGCCTACATGCTTGCGCCGTCTGCAGCTCATACTAAACAAAGTACTCAAAATCATAAGCAATGCTCCATGATACACACGTATCGCAGACCTTCACCGGGAATACCGACTTGAGACTCTCACTTAGGTAATCCACAAACTCACCACAAGACTATACAGAAACTCCAGATATTCGCAGAACCCATTTATTCTGAATCTGGGGAACTACGACCACAACCATAGATGGAAACATAAAAGACCAAAAGATATACTTGTAAGGACCTAACATCTATGGCCAAGCACACGCAAACACAACGGTACAGGTGAGCCCCTGTTAATCAGACGCCATTACTGGATATCCAGCTGGAACACACTGCCGAATAACTGGCACCACGCAGGGAAGCCGTAATGCATGCAGACAAGCTCCACCCCGCCCCCTCCCACACACACACACAGTGAGATGATCTATGGCCGATCTCCCACCAATATATAACGATCCTGATTGTTGCAGGAATGTAGCAGCTGCAGCAACTGGGATACATCACCATCGCTTGCCACGGTAACGATGCATATACCCATACTAACAAATCTAACCTCGCATGAACTATCACAGCTAGTAAGCCACTACTGCTCCTACTACCCATCCCACTGTCGCAGAGGTTTTTTTCCCACGGCACGAGCCGTGGCACTTTTTTCCCCTCTGCTCTTCAAATCGCTACCCTCACTCGCGTTTCGTCCACTATCTATCACCTGATGGACCGTGTTAATGCGTAGTCTTACCCAGACGCACGGGTAACATCACAGCCCAGCATCCCGTGATCTACTTACTAGATAACTAACATGTTTACGGAGGTGACAGTAGAACTTTTGGTTTGGTCACCACGTTGGTGCGGGCGTGGAGGGGCCCCATCAATATAACAGCACAGCATTCGTCAGGAACCACCTGAAGATGGCAGCGTGTACGTCTGCCGAAATATTGTGGAGAAATTACGACGCTACCCGGTCGGATACCCGAGAACTGTCCAAATTGGAAATAAGCTGGGAAAACTACAGATCGCATATCAAGCAGGAGATTCTTTGTAGGCTTCAGTTTTGGGATGTATGAAACCAAGGTAACTGGTGTGTTGCCTATTTCCATATCTGTGGATAAGGACTTACAGGAATATATCTCTTCTTTAGCTGTTATGGTATGTATTTTTTGTTACTCTTCAGTGTTCCCACCAAATTTAACTTTTAATCATTGTAAAGCTCCTCGACTACATCTGTGGATGTATAATAACGATCTGTTGTTATTGTGGTGTCACCGCCAGACACCACACTTGCTAGGTGGTAGCTTTAAATCGGCTGCGGTCCATTAGTACATGTCGGACCCGCGTGTCACCACTGTGTGATCGCAGACCGAGTGCCACCACAAGGCAGGTCGCGAGATACGGACTAGCACTCGCCCCAGTTGTACGGACGACTTTGCTAGCGACTACATGGACGAAGCATTGCTCATTAGCCAAGCCAATACTTAGAATAGCCTTCAGCTAAGTCAATGGCTACGACCTAGCAAGGCGCCATTAGTAACATTGCATGTATCTAAAGAGTCTCACTTGTATCGCCACAATCTCCAGATGTACCAAAAGGATGGATTAAAGATAAGTATTCCAGAAGCTACGTACTTTTCTTTATAGCATTCATTACGTATCCTGTTTCAGACCTCACGCCATCCTGCTTTAGCTTAGCGCGTGCCTTTCGGCTTCCTCTCATTGTGTCTAGGCTGTCTTGTCTAGACACAACATTTTTGGCGACGAGTCTACGGAAAGGGTCTTGTTCTTTCTAATTGCTTACATTTACTTGTGTCATGGCTTCGCCAGATGTACTGTCCGAATTTTATCGCTTGCAGAATCAGCAGACGCAGGCGTTATTGGATGCCCTTGGACAGCTCGTCCAGGGTCAACGTGCACTGCAAACCGATGCGGCCGCCGCCGCTTCACCGCTACCGCAGCCACAATATGCAGTTGCACCACCATTCCGTAATTTTCAAGCAGACGTGGAAACTTGGACGGAGTGGTCACGCCAGTTTGGATTTCATCTCGCCGCCTACAGAATTCAAGGTAACGAGCGGCAGCCTCATTTATTGGCGTGTGTAGGGGTGCAAACGTACCGTGTGATAGTGAAATTATTTCCCCGACGCGACGTAGCAACTCTGTCCTACGAAGAAATTTTGTGTGCTTTAGATGCCTATTTCAAGGAAACAGTTAATGTAGTTGCAAAAAGGTATACTTTCTTTCGTACAAAACGTATGGCCGGTCAAACCAATAGGGAGTGGGTGGCAACATTGCAAGGCCTTACAAGGGATTGTGCTTTTGAGTGTGCATGTGGACTCCCTTATTCAGATACTATGGTACGTGATGCAATAGCACAGAATGTTTCTCATGTTCGCATACGGGAACAGATTTTGAAACTCGTCAATCCCTCCCTTCAACAAGTGATAGACATATTGGATAGACAAGACATGCTTGACTTTGCTCAGGAATCATTTGCAACTTCGCCAGCCGTGTGTAACATTAACCGGTCCGCCGGGCGCGCTGCACGGCCCGGTAAACTGCCCTCGCACACGTCCGCGCAGTTGCCGCCACGCTCTAAACCAGGTGTGCTGCGCCAGCATACAAATGCAGTGAAATCATGCCCGCGGTGTGCTGCTAGACATTCGCGTGAAAATTGCCCGTCACGCCAAGCTATTTGCTTTTTCTGTAATAAGAAAGGACATGTTCAATGTGTTTGCCAGAAAAAGCTCAGATCAGACAATCACAACCATTCCAGGCCCTTTGCTTCGCGTCGTAATCGAACCAAGAATACTCAGGCTCGTGAACCTTCGCCCATGGACATTCATGTAATTAATTCGACTTCGTCCAGTGCCACTGTCTCTAACAGTGGCTGTGTTCGTCCCACACAAAGTGTGCGTCGACGTCGCCGGAAATCACGTCAATTAGCAAGTGATGCTGTACCTGTATCAGTTCAAATTGCACGAGACAGTCGCTCTTGTCGTCAGCAGGACAATAAACTTTTTGTAGATTTGGACTTTAATGGCAAGGTCATACCATTCCAGCTCGATACCGGAGCTGCAGTTTCATTGCACAATCACGACACGTACAAACAACTGGGCAAACCTCCGTTGCGTGCTGCAAACGTTCAGTTGAGAAGTTATTCAGGACAGCAGATCCCTGTGTTAGGACAGTGCACTGTTCTTGCAACATACAAGGGACAAACAAAACTTGTGTCATCTTATGTTCTTCGTTCTTCTACTGCAGTGAACTTGTTTAGTTTAGATTTATTTCAATTGTTTAACTTGTCTATAGTAAATCAGGTCCTATCAGTGAATCAGACTGTGCCTTCCGAAAGTGTTTCTCGTCTATGTGCAGAATTTGCAGACATTTTTGCACCGGGCCTTGGTTGCGCTAAGGACTATGAAGCACATTTGGAACTGAAAGTAACCGCGCAACCGAAATTTTTCAGAGCGCGCAATGTTCCCCACGCATTGCGTGATGAGGTAGCAAGAACATTACACGATTTGGAATCGCAAGGTGTGAATCTTCCATTTCAGCTCCGCTTCATCGCTTACGCCGTACAGGTGTTCCGTTCCTCTGGACGACGGAATGCGAACGCGCCTTTCGCCAGTTGAAATCGGCGTTGCTTTCAAATACTTGCCTTACGCCATTCGATCCCCAGAAACCCATTTTGTTGATGGTAGATGCATCGGATTTCGGGATCGGTGCTGTGCTTGCGCACAGCGATGGATCGCATGATCGCCCTACTGCCTTTGCGTCAAAATTGCTCTCGTCCGCGCAAAGAAATTATTCACAGATAGAGAAAGAAGCTTTGGCTCTCGTCTTTGGTGTTACTAAGTTCCATGATTTCTTGTATGGTCGTCACTTCACCATCATCACAGACCACAAACCTTTGACATCGCTTTTTCATCCAAACAAGCCTGTACCTCCGCGTACAGCGCAGAAATTCATTCGCTGGTCTATTTTCCTCTCGCAGTACCGCTACGATATCTTGTATTGGTCCACTGCTAAGCACGGAAACGCCGATGCGTTGTCCCGTTTGCCTGTTGCTGAGGATAGAGCATTCGATTCTTCCGAACTTGCTTGCATGTTCATTGATTCAGAAACCGATGACGTGGTCGAATCGTTTCCGATTGATTTTCGTCGTGTAGCTACAGCCACAGCTGCTGACCTGGTCCTTGCTACCGTTTTGCGTTTTGTTGCTACGCAATGGCCTTTGTCAAAGTCTCGGATCGAGGATCCGTTGGTTCGCCGATTTTTTGCTCACAAGGAGCGACTTTTTGTTCGACGTGGTGTTTTGTTGTTGCGTTCTGATAATGATCAGTCCCGAGTCGTGGTCCCACGTTCGTTACAGTCCTCTGTTTTACGGCTTCTTCACCAAGGACATTGGGGTATAGTGCAAACGAAACAACTTGCTCGTCAGCACTGTACTTGGTTCGGAATCGATGCTGCGATAACGAATATGTGTTCTTCTTGCATGGCGTGTGCCGAACAACAATTCGCACCGCTGCGGAAAGTCTTTTCATGGCCACATGCCACTTCCCCTTGGCAACGCTTGCACATCGATTTTGCTGGTCCATTCTGGAATGCTCGATGGTTGGTTCTGGTAGATGCCTTCAGTAATTTTCCTTTTGTTGTCCAGATGTCTTCCACGACGTCATCTGCCACCATCCAAGCGTTGTCTGCTATCTTTTGCATTGAAGGTCTTCCGCAGACTATTGTTTCCGACAATGGCCCACAATTCCTGTCCGCAGAATTTCAGTCATTCTGCCAGGCCAATGGTATTCAACATCTGACGTCCGCGCCGCTTTCGCCTCAGTCAAACGGTGCCGCTGAACGATTGGTCCGGACTTTCAAGACACAGATGTTGAAGTTGAAAGAGTCGCATTCTCGGGAGGACGCGTTGTTGCTCTTTTTGTCATCGTATCGCTCGCAGCCCCGAGATGGTCGCTCACTGGCTGAGTTGCTCCACGGTCGTCCTCATCGAACCTTGATGTCTTTGCTGCACCCGCCGCATCAGGTTCCTGTGCAGCGGCAGACTCCTGCTTTTGCTCCAGGAGACGTTGTATTTTATCGCAACTATCGAGGTTCACGGCGTCGGCTTGCAGGGCGCATTCTTCGCTGCCTCGGCCGCGCGATGTATTTGGTTTTGGGGGCCTCTGGTGAGGTGCGTCGGCATCTCAATCAGCTGCGCCTCTGTCGTCGCACGTGTTCTGCCGCTCCCCGTCTGCTTTCAGCGACGGTGCCGTCCGGTCAGCGCCCTGGGGACCCATCTACTGGCTCGCCTCATCCCCAGGTGTTACCGACGATTCCTTCCATTTTGCCCCATGGCGACGCGCCGCCGCCGCCGCCGCCGCCTGTCCTCCAGCCGGCGCCGCCCGCAGTGGACGCTTCACTGCAGCCGCCAAGCGCCTCCCTGGGTCACGCGCCGCCGATCGCTTCCCGTGACCAGCTGTCCTCCGCCTTGGACCTCTTGCCCGCTCCGAACCACATGACGTCTTCGCGCATCGGATACCCCGACGCAATGGAGGTCGACCCTTCGGCCCCTCCTGTCTCTTTCCGGGCGCATACACCACATGTTGACGTGCACCCTGGACTAGGTTTTCAGGCGTTTCCTAGATCCCCTCGGACCGAATGGCCGGATGCGGGTGGCACAGCCTCGCCTGTTGTTAGGCTCCCCACCTCATCGCCTACGTCAACATGGGGTCCTCCCCACGGCGGGCGGAAGCCTTATAACACGACCGTTCGCCGATTTGCGGGGGAGGAATGTGGTGTCACCGCCAGACACCACACTTGCTAGGTGGTAGTTTAAATCGGCCGCGGTCCATTTAGTACAGGTCGGACCCGCGTGTCGCCACTGTGTGATCGCAGACCGAGCGCCACCATAAGGCAGGTCTCGAGATACGGAAGAGCACTCGGCCCAGTTGTACGACGACTTTGCTAGCGACTACACTGACGAAGCCGTTCTCTCATTTGCCGGGAGACAGTTAGAATAGCCTTCAGCTAAGTCAATGGCTACGACCTAGCAAGGCGCCATTAGCCTTACATAGTTTGATAGTTATCGTATGAAATGTCTCATCAAGAACGATGTATACAACAAGGATTAAAAGTTAAGTATTCCAGCAGCTACATACTTTTCTTTATAACATTAATAAGTATCCTGTTTCAGACCTCTATCTAGCCTACTTGAGATTACGCGTGCCTTTCGGCTACTTCAGTGTGGCGTAGCTGTCTTGTTACGCCACAACACCCTGTACAATTTCAATGCAAGCAAAAACAATACAGTTCATAAGTCACTGCTGTAGCGTTTGTTATCGCGGCTCGTCTTCCACTGCCGTGGCTAGGCGGCGCGGCGCTTACATTCTCTCCGTACAGAGGCCGCTGCTGCCTCGGTGTCGTCCCAGAGATGCGTTCGTCAGCCTTCTATTGGCTGACGTCCTCTCACGGCCATCTCTGCTCCTCCGTTCTTGATCGTCGTGGCGGCACTTGTCGTTACACTGGAAAACCATCCACTGTTTCTATTTCGCTTCTTTTGTTTTCACAGTTCAGTACATTTTCTTCCCGTTTTCAAACTCCGTGTGTGTCCAGTTTTTGACTGGCTGTCCAGTGTGCTCTCTTACCACTAAATCTGAGGGGGATGTGACGGGGAATTTCCCTTGTGAGTAGCGACTTTGACTTACATATGATGTCATTGCTGGTAGCTGACAGGTGGACTCGGAAGCGAGAGTTTATCATCTGTTTACGACAGAACGCTAATTGGCTTTTTAAATCATAGCTGCGTAATTCAGGGAACGAAATGTCTTTCGAAATTGTTTTTTCTGCTTACGTATCGTAAAATAAGGATGGCGTGCCTTATCGCCTTTGTGCCACTCCAGTTAGTATCCTTAATACCTGCTGCCACATTTCCTTGGTTTCTGGTAGCGATCGCTTGAAGACGAGCTGCTGACATGTGATTCATTTCGCATTCAGACTGTGCGCCATAGGTCAGATGCCATAGTCGGCATTGCTTAATGATGTATTTCATTTCGGTTATACGTAATTTATAACAGTGAGCATCACTTATACGTGACCTCTCACGCTGTTAATCTAACACAACAAGATGTTTCCTCAGCGATGAGTCGATTAAGCGTCCTACACACGAGAGATACATCACCGGCAATGTTGTGAGCAATATAGCCTGCAATCGGCCACACAACACGCTCTACCTGGCAATTTCAACGAGCATTTCGAACGCCACTATGTCAGGAAATCCTCTTATCTAAATTTATCTGCCATGCTTAGCAAAACTCAGTACGTCGATTAATTCTGGAAAACAAAGCGCTGAAATCTGTTAAAACTGTTTTGGAATGTTTCAGGTTGTAAAACCGTAAAATATCAACTACGATGGTGTCCAAATTTCAACTGTCTCTTCTTCTTCTTTTTCCTGGCCAGTATCCCGCATCTTCACAGTCTCCGGATATGAAAACATGCGACTCCTTTTTGTGGGGCTATATTAAAGACAAGGTGTACAGCAATAACTCCAAAACCACAGCCACTCAGCAGGTCATCGACAGCATCGATGTTCTGACACTTCAGCGGGTCATGCAGAATTTTCGCTATTCGTCTGCGCCACACCATCGCCAATCACGGCACGCATATCGAACATGTCATAGCGTAAATCATTTTACACGTTCAATAAAGTTTGTGCACGCCGTAGTTTGCAACTAATTTACGTTTTTATCATACATTTCAATAATTGTCACCCCATACATCTACATTTATACTCTGTAAACCACGGTGAAGTGCATGGCAGAGGGTATGTCCAATTGTACCAGCTATTAGTGTTTCTTCCTGTTCCATTTACGTATGGAGTGCGGGAAGAATGATTGTTTAAATGCGTCTGTGTCTGCAGTAATAACTCTAGTCTTATGTTCCCGATTCCTTTGTCACCGAAGCGTAGGGGACTGTAGTTTAATCTTAGTCATCATTTAAAGCCGGTTTTTGAAGATTAAAATAGACATTCTCGGGATAGTTTACGTCTGTCTTCTAGAGTCTTCCAGTTTAGTTCCTTCAGTATCTCCGTGACTCTCTCCCATGGTTAAACAAACCTGTGATCTTTCGTGCTGCCCTTCTTCCATATACGTTCCATATCCCCGCTTAGCCCTGTTTGGAACGAGTCCCACACGCATGGGCAATATTTGCAGACCGGTCGCACGAGTGATATGTAAACAATCTCTTTCATAGACTAATTGCGCTTCCCTAGTATTCTGCCAATAAACCGAAGTCTACCATCTGCCTTACCCACGACTGAGTCTATGTGATCATTCCAGTTCGTGTCCCTACAAAGTGTTACACCCAGGTATTTGTATGAGTTGGCCGATTCCAACAGTGACTCACTGATATTACAGTCATAGGATACTACTTTTTGCTTTCTTTTGTGAGGTGCACAATTTCACATTTATGAACATTTAAAGCAGGTTGCCAATCTCTGCTCCACATTCAAATCTTATCAAGATCTGACTGAATATTCATGCAGCTTCTTTCAGATAATACTTTGTTATACAAAACTGCATCATGTGCAAAAAGCTCCGCATTACTATTAATATTGTATGCAAGGTCATTAATACACAACATGAGCAGCAGGGGTCCGAACACATTTCCCTAGGGTACACTCGAAGTTACGTCTACATCTGACGATATCTCTCCGCCTATAACACAGGCGCTGCACTGTCGTTGTCCGCTGATTCTGGACAAGCACCTTTCAAGTAAAATGTCTTCCCTGTACGCAACTATACGTAATGGATGTACGAGTACAGGTCGTAGACACATGGTTGGTGACATGTGGAAGTTTGGATCTGGCTGTGAGTCGCACACAGATAGGCAAATGCTACAGCCGGCATAGTAGCTCAGCGTATTTGGTCAGAGAGCTGCCTGGCCTCTGTAACAAAAAAGTGTGTGGAAGGATCACCAAACGAACTTGACCAGATGTCATGTGACGTCCGCAACGACCAAACACAACGGGAAATTAAAAAAAAAAAGGTAAGGGGACTGGTCCGTCACAAATTTTCATGGTCATCATTCCATTATACAGCTGATAGTTACCCATATTCACAAATGTGAATACATTTTACGTATTTCATAACGTCTGTAGTTGCTGCAGTGCATGTCTGAAGGAACATTGCATCGTAATTCAGAATAACACAGGAGCTGCAATATTGACTGAACTACTAGTTTCGAAACTGCTGAGTACTTGGCTGTTGTATGTAGTGGTAAGATAAGGACTGGTTTAGTTACGCCTGAGTGCTACTGATACCCAGATATTCTCGTTGCTTAATTTCTGTCTGTAGACAATTTCTCTAGAGCTCTCGCAGCATCCGGGAAATGTTGAGAAAATAGTCTGATGGTTTTATATTTTTCAGACCATCTCGTCTCACACATTCGTGATAAATTGGAAGCATATTTTCAGCGTGTAGTCGATTTTCTAAAAAGAGTTTGTAGCGTCGTTTACAATGACAACAATGTTCGTAATTTCTGGCACTGCGTTTGCATCTTTTCCCGCAAGGTTGAGTCTGTGGCTTGAGCAAAGAAATTGTGAGGATCGATAATATTTCGTTTCTGAAAATGGCATGTGCACTGCTCTCTCTGCCTGCCACTGTAGAACAGCCATAGAAGATAAATCCTATACACCTCCTGCGATGCGCAGTTACCGTTCCCCAATGAAGGGGACGCCCTGTTCCTTAAAATGAGTCTGGACTCACAGATCGACCGGTATCTTGTGTCGAATCGCGACCAGCACGGAACTTGTCGCACCATTCCACAACATTAGTTTTCCATAGACGTGCTACGCCATTGATATTTGTCATTCACCGATCGATGTCTACCGTTGATTGTCCTTCGGTAACGAAGAAAAGAAAACAGCCCATTGTTCCTATTTGGACGCATTTGGTGATTATGTCGTCCTAGTTCACGTTACAGCATTTACTACACGCACATCGGAAAGACACAAATATCACACCCAAGGGCGTACCCAAGAACTGAACTCTGGGGAGGGGGGGCAGGTCATACTAGTCTCAGGAAACAAGGACTCGAGACAACATACAGCACTTCTTATTAAATAAAACAGTAAACCAGTGAAAAACTGCTTTTAATAAACATTTTAAATATAAGAATGCACTTGTTTAAAACTACAATTTTTTAGTTCAGTAATAATCTTCTAGGATTTGCCGCAAACTTCTCAGTTACTTTCTTCTCTAACATGTCGCAGTCTTCTTTTACATAATTGGGGTGTACGCTCATCAGACACAATCCTGTGCCGGCCGGTGTGGCCGTGCGGTTCTAGGCGCTTCAGTGTGGAACCGCGTTACCGCTACGGTCGCAGGTTCGAATCCTGCCTCGGGCATGGATGTGTGTGCTGTCCTTAGGTTCGTTACGTTTAAGTAGTTCTAAGTTCTAGGGGACTGATGACCACAGATGTTAAGTCCCATAGTGCTCAGAGCAAAGCACAATCCTGTGAGCCTTTCTCTCTCCTCCCACAGTGCTTCTGAGACACGTCTTCACTCTTCGAATTGTGCTGAAGGATCGTTCCACAGTCGCTATTGTGCATGTAATAGTGCTCAAAATTTTTAGTGCTTTTTTCATGATAGGGAAAAAAATTTTGGTCTCGTTAAACAGGTCAACGACTTCCATATCCTTTAATTTTGCTTCAGTTATATTCTTCTTCCTCCACAAATTGTACCATAGTTCCAGTTGTCCGGCAATATCAACCAATCCATAAAATGTTTTCAACAATTCTGCACTTTTAAGGAAGTCTGTTACACTAGAATTGCTCATATTCAAGAGATGTAGCTTATTTAGAGCAAAAGCTGGTGTATTTTCTGGTGAAAATCGTATATTTAATGATGACATGAATGATTCCATGTATGGTATTACCAGCGAACGTCGCCAGTATTCGTTGTCATTTTGGGATGGTGGATTGTTTCTGAATTATTGCTTGCAAGCAAAATGTGGAACAGTAATTTCTATTTCCAGGTCCTCTGCTACAACTCGTGCTTTTGCAAGTAATTCGCTAGTTACCCTGTCTGCTTCCTTTCGATCATTACTGAGCACGTCAAGGATTCCTCTGATGTGTTCCCTCGCCGCGATCGTATCTACAGACTTAGACTGCAGGACATTAGCTACTGGTTCCTAAACTGCTGAGTATTTGGCTATTGTTTGTAAAGATAAGATGAACACTGGTTTGGTAACGGCTGAATGCAACTGATACACAGATTTCCTCGTTGCATAATTCCCCTCAGTAGACAATTTTTCTAGAGCTCTCTCAACCTCTGGGAAATTTTGAGAAAATAGTCTGATGGATTTATATTTTTCAGACCATCTCGTCTCACACATTCTTGTTAAATTGGGAGCGTATTTCTGACTTGTACTCGATTCTCCAAAAACGTTTATAGTGTCTTTCACAGTGGCAACAGTATTCTTAATTTCCGGCACTGCGTCTGCATCGTTCACCACAAGGTTGAGTTTGTGGCTTGAGCAATGGACGTATGATGCTCGATAATATTTCTTTATTAAAGTGGCTTGTACACCATCACTTGCACTAAATGTCTCGCCATCTATTGCTTGTCATAACCTGCTCGTCAACTGCTATTAATCTACAGTTAGCGTCAGCTGTAAGCAAAAAATTAATAGCTTAGGAAGAGAAAAGCATTTAACATTTAAATATGGTAGGAGAAACGATGTTGTTCGTTAGAAACTTCACATAGTCATAATCCCTTCTTGCCTACAAGTGAATACGCTGTTCCTTGGCGATGTAACATGCCTGCGAATAGCAGAGCGGATTGCTTATCGCTAAATTTATTATTTATATAAACTTCCCTCTCGACAGTAACGTGCCGAAGACGAAACAATTACTCCCGGATCTGCGCGAACGAGTTCGAATATCTTCTAGGGGGGAGCAGCTGCCCCCCCCCCCCCCCCTGCCCATCGCTGGGTACGCCCATGATCACACCAGTCCCTCGCCTACATGTCGGATCTTACATACCTGCATCGGAGTTGCGCTACGTTGCATATGTTCTGCAGTAACGCCTTCAAACGTAACCTTTTTGATCGGACTTTGTATAAACACTGTTTTCCGTAGAGGTGGGATATTTCTCGTTCTCGTTGATGTTGGCTAACTACAACACAGCACATACTCTGAACATTGTAGACAAGAAATTAATGTGAGCCCTCAGTAAGGCGTTCACTACGTTATCATTTAAACTTATTGAGGTCCCACTGGGCAAACAAATGCCGATTATGAACGATGTGGACTGCTAAGTGTTCTATTTGTTTTTTTACACATTTCCTAGTTCCGGATGAAAACCCCTTGTCGTGAGACTACTTTTAAAAACCATATACCCAATAGGAATAAATCACGAATGTTCCAGATCCACACGAATCACGTGTAAATATTGATTTTTATGCGAATAAACAAACAAATTTCTTTCTTTAATATGCAGATCTGTAACGGAGAAAGAAAAAGTAATATTCACGATTCTTTTGCCAGCTGTCTGTATGACAAACTGTCTGCGAAAAACTTCAGGCTGCAGCGCTGAGTGCCCCAAGTTCGAATGTCGAATCTTTGATCTTTATAAATAGTGTCATATCACTGGCTGGAAAAATTAGCGGGGATTATTTCTGTAAAGATACAGGTGACAGAGAGCTAGGGCAATCGACGTTGCTATTTACAAAACAATACATTACTCCAGTTAATAAATTTTGTTTTTAGTTTATGTCAGAATTCTGTACGACTGATGCGCAACTTTCAGTCGCGTCCGCTACGAGATTGTTTTTCCCGCCACGTATTATTTACTCTCGGAGCGTTTTCCCGCGACGAATAATTGTTCTTTGAACGGCGTATGTATACGAGCAGCTGTGCCTTCGCGACACTTGGGTTGTTTGCTCTGTCTTCGACAGTTACATGCGAGGCGAGTCTGAAGCTTCAAGTATTCTATACAAGAGTTCTACAAGAGAAGCTTTTATTTTGGGTTTCCAGCGACCAGCAGAATGTTTTTCGGCGAAAAGGTAAGAGATACTCAACTTTCGTGATCACTAGCGATGTGCTCATAGGTAGTTGGGAAAATGTGTGATGTTTGCGTTCTTTGAGGACGCTCGCAGTTTCTGCAGCTTATGCAACATTCATATCCTTCACAATCACCCATAGGTAAAATACCTACGGTACTGAAATGCTGTTTCTTTCTGTTTTCAGTGGCTTGGAATGGATGACAAACTAGCTGCGGATGTTTTTAATGTTCTCGTCAGTTTCTCGTAGCTAATTTAGTGTCTGACAAGCTAAAGGTCATAACTTGCAAACATTCTGTTAATGGTCTAACTGCCTTGTACGTTTTAGCACCTCTCAACTGGTGCAATAGTTCCGTGAAGCGTTTTCTCTAGGATGCGTTTAGTCAGTCCTGGCATTATGTGCAATAAATGCAAATTATTCGTTAGCAGGTTGCGTAAGAGTTTCGTGTGTTTATTTTTGACAGCGTATACGAGCGCGCAAGCTCGCACGTGCGAACACGTACACACGCTCGCATGTGTGTGTGTGTGTGTGTGTGTGTGTGTGTGTGTGTTTGTATTTCTCAATATTAATTTTGCTCCCTCACCCCCGACCCCTTTTCAGGATGTAGGATTAGTTTCGACTTCAATTAAAAAAAAAAAAAAAATTCGGATTCCTCTGTTGCAAGTTTGAACTCACAAATATAACGCAAGTTTCCATCAGTTACGTAGTTTCACACCATAATATAATAAATAGTAGTTGCCTTATGTTTGGCGATCCTTTCTGAGACTCTATATGTTAATGTGTGGTTGCAATTGTGTGGTTGTAGATTATATCGTGAAAATTATTGGCCTGCAAATTCTGCCTGCTCTGCCTGCTCTGTTCAGTCATTTTGATTTAGTGACCGCTTTTTCTCAGCAGTTTTTCACTGAACCATACAACCATCCCCAACAGGCATTCAGATACTCCCGATCTCTGCTGAAAGCCCAATGTAATCTTTCAATACATATACAGCAGAGTTGATATCTCGGTAATAAGTGCATATCGCGCCTCATGCTCACAGTTACAACACAATGCAAACCGTCCCTCTGCAATATTTGTTGATCACAATTGTGATCTTTCGTGTGACCTGGTGAACCTAGAATTCTAAACTGCAGGTTATCAGAAAGCTTAGGTGCTCCCGTATTTACAGCAAACGTGGCAGGGCACGTGAAAAACCGGCAAGAAAATCAAGATCGCAGAAAAGAATGAGACGGCGTAAGAAGGAGCGGTCTTTCAGGTACGAATACGTAATCTTGGAAGTATAGTCGAAGAACATTCGCCGTTATCTAACTTTCTGCAATTGTAAAATCTGGTTTACTTTTCAAGGAATAATTGTTTGAAACAGGGTTGCGGCAACTGTCCCAGATGCTCAGTGGGCCCCAACCACTTTTGAGGAGACGGGTGTGCGACGCCTCGGTGCGTGAACTTCGCCGCCTTAGGTGAGTGAACTTCGTTTGAAACTCGAACATTTGTGTCATGAACGTCAATGTGAAATACCCACACTATTGTGTCTTTGTGCTACAACAGTCACCATGGGGCGAAACGCCTCTACACCATATATGTGTATGCATTCCAAATCACAAAGTTCCTGTCATCATACGTGAACATCATATACTCATTTTCTGCTCAACTAAGACAACCCAGAAGACTGAGTACCAGAATCTACGCAGATTTTGAGCAGTCTGTCAGGATCATTTAATACGAGTAACGCCAGGATCACTAAACACGATCGTCGTCCTGCTGAGAAAGGGAAAATTTGTGACAGGGACTAATTAAACCTAAACGGCAGCATTTCAGAACGGAAGTGAGACATATGTATCAATTTAATCCACTAATACACTACTGGCCATTAAAATTGCTACACCACGAAGATGACGTGTTACAGACACGAAATTTAACCGACAGGAAGAAGATGCAGTGATATGAAAATGATTAGCTTCACAGAGCATTCACACAAGGTTGGCGCCGGTGGCGACACATGCAACGTGCTGACATGAGGAAAGTTTCCAACCGATTTCTCATACACAAACAGCAGTTGACCGGCGTTGCCTGGTGAAACGTTGTTGTGATGCTTCGTGTAAAAAGGAGAAATGCGTACCATCACGTTTCCGACTTTGATAAAGGTCGGATTGTAGCCTATCGCGACTGCGGTTTATCGTATCGCGACATTGCTGCTCGTGTTGGTCGAGATCCAATGACTGTTAGCAGAATATGAAATAGGTGGGTTCAGGAGGGTAACACGGAACGCCGTGCTGCATCCCAGCGGCCTCGTATCACTAGCAGTCGAGATAACAGGCATCTCATCCGCACGGCTGCAACGGATCGTGCAGCAACGTCTCGATGCTGAGTCAACAGATGGGGACGTTTGCAAGACAACAACCATCTGCACGAACAGTTCGACGACGTTTGCAGCAGCACGGACATTTCAATTTCCACTGTCTATACTTCTACAAATAAATTTATAAAACTTTGTCAGCATGACCAAGAAGGATTCAGGATTCACACTCTTAGCAGTGGAAATTCGAAAACATAACGAAATAATTTTTTTTTTTACATGTGAAATTTCATCATTTTTTTTCACTTACTAATGGCAGCATTTGTTGCAATAGGTACACTTTTCGTCATAAGTAAGAGAGATTCTTCGATGAATTTTGCACAGCATTCAAACAATACTTAAAGGTGTATGAAACTCTAGAGTTTTCCAAATCTATTAAAAACTATGGTAAAAATTGAGGTAATTAACTATAAAATTTGTGTTTTTTCTAAACATGATGTTTAAAATACAACGGCTCATTCGTTTTTTCATAAATTTAATAAATACTAGAGTTTCTTACACCTGTAAGTATGGTATGTATGCTGTGGAAAATTCATCGAAGAATCTCTCTAACTTATGAAGAAAAGTGTACCTATAGCAACAAACGGAGCCATTAGTAAGTGTAAAAAATGATGAAATTTCACACGTAAAAAAATTATTTTGTTATGTTTTCGAACTTCCACTGCAATGAGTGTGAATCCTGAATCCTTCCTGGTGATGCTGACAAAGTCTAATGAATTTATTTGTCAAAGTATAGACACTGGAAATTAAAATGTTCTGTGATGCCTCTCCTGCTCCAAGTCGGCCCGTTTGACGTCCTATCCCCCTTAATTCTATAATGGCATCTCCGGCTTCCTTTTCGTTGAAGATTTTGCCATTTATTGGATTTCTCCACGGACCTGTCTCATTGAGCGGTGTCTTCAGCGCTGTCTCGATCGTCTTTACTCATGGAGCATCGACAATGGCTTTCGTTTTTCCACATACAAAACCGTTTGTATGAATTTCTGGGGGCGCAATTGGTTTCTTCCACTGTCCTTACATCTTGCGCCTGTTGATCTTCCGTTCGTTCAAACTACGAAACAAATGGGACTCATTCTTGATAGGACACTTTCTTGGTCCTCCCACATGTCTTACCTGGCAGCCCGCTGTATGCAGTCCCTCAATGTCCTTCTTGTCCTCAGTGGTATTTCCTGGGGAGCAGACTGAGCCACCCTCCCCCCTTTGGACTGGTCCCTTATCCGCTCAAAACTAGGGTACGGGTGTTTTGTTTGTGCATCTGCAGGTCCGTCCTTCTTATGTCCCCTCAATACTGCCCACAATCGTGGAGTACGTTTGGCCATGGCCACCTTTTACACATCTACATCTACATTTATACTTCGCAAGCCACCCAACGGCGTGTGGCGGTGGGCGCTTTACGTGCCACTGTCATTACCTCCAATTTCTGTTCCAGTCGCGTATGGTTCGCGGGAAGAACGACTGCCGGAAAACCTCCGTGCCCGATCGAATCTCTCTAATTTTACATTCGTGACCTTCTCGGGAGGTATAAGTAGGGGGGAGCAATATATTCGATACCTCATCCAGAAACGCACCCTCTCGAAACCTGGACAGCAAGCTACACCGCGATGCATAGCGCCTCTCTTGCAGAGTCTGCCACTTGAGTTTGCTAAACATCTCCGTAAAGCTATCACGCTTACCGAATAACACTGTGACGAAACGCGCCGCTCTTCTTTGGATCTTCTCTACCTCCTCCGTCAACCCGCTCTGGTACGGATCCCACACTGATGAGCAATACTCAAGAATAGGTCTAGCGAGTGTTTTGTAAGCCACCTCCTTTGTTGATGGACTACATTTTCTAAGGACTCTCCCAATGAATCTCAACCTGGCACCCACCTTACCAACAGTTAATTGTGTATGATCATTCCACTTCAAATCGTTCTGCACGTATACTCCCAGATACTTTACAGAAGTAACTCTACCAGTGTTTGTTCCGCTATCATATAATCATGCAATAAAGGAACCTTCTTTCTATGTATTCGCAATACATTACATTTGTCTATGTTAAGGGTCAGTTGCCCTTCCCTGCACCAAGTGCCTGTCTGCTGCAGATCTTCCTGCATTTCGCTGCAAATTTCTAATGCTGCAACTTCTCTGTATTCTACAGCATCATCCGCGAAAAGCCGCATGGAACTTCCGACACTATCTACTAGGTCATTTATACACATTGTGAAAAGCAATGGTCCCATAACACTCCCCTGTGGCATGCCAGAGGTTACTTTAACGTCTGTAGACATCTCTCCATTGAGAACAACATGTTGTGTTCTGTTTGATAAAAACTCTTCAATCCAGCCACACAGCTGATCTGATATTCCGTAGGCTCTTACTTTGTTTATCAGGCACAGTGCGGAACTGTATCGAACGCCTTCCGGAAGTCAAGGAAAATAGCATCTACCTGGAAGCCTGTATCTAATATTTTCTGGGTCTCATGAACAAAGAAAGCGAGTTGGGTCTCACACGATCGCTGTTTCCGGAATCCATGTTGATTCCTACAGAGTAGATTCTGGGTTTCCAGAAACGACATGATACGCGGGCAAAACACATGTTCTAAAATTCTACAACAGATCGACGTCAGAGATATAGGTCTATAGTTTTGCACATCTGCTCGACGACCCTTCTTGAAGACTGGGACTACCTGTGCTCTTTTCCAATCATTTAGAACCTTCCGTTCCTCTAGAGACTTGCGGTACACGGCTGTTAGAAGGGGGGCAAGTTCTTTCGCGTACTCTGAGTAGAATCGAATTGGTATCCCGTCAGGTCCAGTAGACTTTCCTCTGTTTAGTGATTCCAGTTGCTTTTCTATTCCTTGGACACTTATTTCGATGTCAGCCATTTTTTTTTTTTTTTCGTTTGTGCGAGGATTTATGCCCTGCCCAGCCCAGTTGAGAGTCTGTGTGCTGAAGCTGCCGAACTACCACTGTCCTACCACCATAACTTTCTCCTCAGCAGATACCTGTGACATTTGTCTGCCATGCGTGGCCGCCCATCCTATGCCTCCTTCTTCGATGACTCCTTTGATCCACCAGTCTGAGGCACGTCCCTCTTCTGGAGTTCGATTTCGGTTCTTGCTCCAGCAGCTTAGTATAGAGCACACCTGTACTGTATCGAGTGGATGGACGTGTACGGGTATGGAGACGACCTCATGAATCCATAGACCCTGCATGTCAACAGGGGACTGTTCAAGCTGGTGGAGGCTTTGTAATGGTATGGGGCGTGTACAGTTGGAGTGATATGGGAACTCTGATACGTCTAGATACGACTCTGGCAGGTGACACATACATACGGTTCCTGCCTAATCACCTGCATCCATTCATGTCAAGTGTGCACTCTAACGGACTTCGCCAATTGCAGCAGGACAATGCGACACCCCACACTCCAGAATTGCAACAGAGTGGCTCCAGGAACACTCTTCTGACTTTAAACACTTCCGCTGGCCACCAAACTCTCCAGACATGAACATTATTAAGCGTTTCTGTGATGTCTTGCAACGTGCTGTTCAGAAGAGATCTCCATCCTCTCGTACTCTTGCGGATTTATGGACAGCCCTGCTGGATTCATGGTGTCAATTTCCTTCAGAACTATTTCAGACATTTGTCGAGTCCATGCCACGTCGTGTTGCGGCACTTCTGCATTCTCACGGGGGCCTGCACGACATTAGGCATGTGTATCAGCTTCTTTCGCTCTTCGCTGTGTATTAGATGAGGTACCGCCGGAAGTAAGGCTGTGAGGATGTTCTTCTCGACGGAATTTACCCGGACACCACAGCCCATTTACGCTCCTGTTATTATCGGTGTACAGTTCCTTTAATTATACGGCGAAAATTGTCCGCATACCGTCTTGCAGTAAACAACAGCAATCGCGACGTGACGCAGTTTTCAACAATACAGGGGTCTCTTCGACGTCCCGTGTCGTTTCTTAGCAACAGTTTGATTCGAGTCGAATGCGAGCAACGTGAATGGTCCTGTCCACATTCAGCAGAACCTTCAGAAATCGTGAAATAGGGGCACGCGCAACGGTGGCGGTCTCTGGTAAGTCATTAACCAGCATGTGATTTCCGCCTATCACTGGCAGCCATAACACAGGCGTTAAACCGATTGCACCTTTTTGCGGATGCATAACATTAATTCTCACATCACGTATGTTGAATGGGTATGAAGATCTTCAACACAGCTGTTATATTCGAGGTATTTAATTTTGCAAATCGGTCATCCAGTCTGTTTATCACGGTTTGTCTTAAGCATCTTGTGTTGGAGAACCATTAACTTCACAAATTTTGTAATTAGAGTAAGATCGGAATACTACAAATTATACACGGTCCTGCAAAGATGCCCATGTCAATTGCTTACTGAATTCACTCGTGTAGATAACATTCGACAGGTTTAGCACATCGTCGTGCTGCCGTGGAACACACGTTTTCCCTGGCCCTGTCGTATGACATAATATGTTCTATAAGACTTTCTAACGTATTTTAGATGAATTTCAGGCATTAAGTTCTATTTTGAGTCAGATCTAGTGTCTGATTGCCGATCGAAGGACGCCATGAGTTTACGATGCGAAGGATGGAAGTGGCTGTTATTAAATTTTATCTGTGGTTGTGTTCGTAACTGACGTAAACGATGCTGTTTATTACAAAAATATATCGCGATTTCTCAGGTTGTTGTTAGGCAGGAACCTAAGTGTAACGCTTAAGTCGCTGCTCGTGAATCAAGTAGCAATCGTATTTATAATTTTATTTCTCCTAAATATATATGGATCCTCTTTTCCGAATATTGTGCTATTTCCGAAGGCAGCGGTTGGCCAGATACTTAAGAGCACAGCTGAAATTTTTGCGTGTGAGACTGTCTGCAGTTACCGGTTCATATAATCTTGCTTCTCACAAATATGTGGCTGTTTTTTTCCGAATGTGCCACGATTGCCGAAAGTGATATTAGGCAGCAATTAAGAGGACAGTTATGTAGGTCAACTCTAGTTCTTCATACCACGGTTCGTTCTTATTCGTGATTTTTCATTTTTTGTTATTTCTCTTAGGATTATTTATTTACTTTTTGTCTGTCTATACCGTAGATCAAGCCTAGTTGTCGAATCCAACGTTAGTTATCTTTCTCGTTCTACCAGAAGAATAGCGAGTGATACGAAAAAGTTAAATCTTTGACGAGATAACAACCAATCAAAATATTACGGAACACGGAATCAACAATTAGAGTGATACCATACATGGCAATTCTCAAGAATCACAGCACACACCTACAGCAACAACAGTAGTATAGAAAGTAGCACCAAAACAGGAATCGTATAACGAACCACTGCATGATCCTACAGTGCATTCTTTCAGAATTTTCATATGGGGTACCGCTCAAAATGTCGACTTCACGTTCCTTTATTACGCCATTTTCATTAGGCGTGGGCCCCTAATATCTTTAGGATTTACCTATATGGTACCGCTTCCTATTCTACTACAAAAAAGCGATAATGGAATCGACAATTAGAATTGACCTATACAGCTCACTTCTGGTTATCGATCCCAACATTTGTTATTTTTTCGTTACTTGTGTAGTGTTTTCTCTTTTAGAAATTATGTGTTGCCTACTCCTTTTTTTCCGCGTATGTGCTGCTAACGTTTCCTATTAGTTAGCATTTCTTTCATTTTGCGGTTGTTGTGTTGGATTTTAGTTTGTGCCCTTTCAGAACCCACATCACCCTAAGATTCAGTACTTGTTATTAAGAACTACTGCTATTCCATAATATTACGAGTTTACTATGTGTGATGCTGCAGTGAACTTCAAAGGCAGCCTATGGTTCTTTCACTTATTATCGTAAACTAAACACTGAGAACCAGAAGAGCCCAAAGCACATAAGCAAAGTTTAGGGAAAAACAGATATTTGTGAAAATCAAATTTGTAGGGATACCACCAGTCTCATAGGTTTGAATTTTTTTTAACATCCCACTATTAATATAGTTTAATATTTATTATTATTATTATTATTCGTTACAGTCAACTTTGGACTACGCTAAGCATCAGTCATTTCTTGTGCTTTTTCTTGCGTTCTTCCCAGTACTTCTTCATTTTTTCTGAGTGGGCTTCTTTACGTTCTTGCGACCAGGTTGCTCCCGTCTTCTTTGATTGCGTTCGGTCTTTGAATCCCTGTATTTTGTTGATGGCATTCCTATATTCCATTCTGTTGTAAACTGTCTCTGGTATAATGTTCATTTCTGCAATGTCTTCTTTTACTTCTTTCAGCCAGTTAATTTGTGTCTTTCTGCTTTCCATGTATTCCAGGATTTTCTTTGCCGTTCTTTCTGGTGCCATTCTTTTGACATGCCCATAGAAACTCAGTCTTCTCTTTTTAAAGGATGTTGTCAGTTTTTCAATTTTCTCGTATAACTCTTTATTGGATCGCAATTTATAATCCTGTCCATCCTTTTTAGGTCCTAAGATCTTTCTCAGTATTTTTCTCTCTTTTATTTCCAATTTCTCCAACAGACGTTTTCTGTTCAGTGGGATGCATTCAATCGCATACAAACTTTCTGGTTTTATTACCGCATTGTAGTGCCTGAGCTTGGCATTGATGGAGATCGACTTTTTATTGTATACATTTCGGCATAGCTGGTATGCCGTTTCCATCTTTATTGCTCTTTCCTGTAGTGAAACATTTGGTAACCCTGTCGGTGTAATCCATTCCCCTAGATACTTAAATTTATGAACTCTCTTAATTATTCCATATTTAGTTTGCAATGTCTGTGTTGGGTCTGTTTTGTCCTGTATCATCAGTTCTGTCTTTTCATACGATATTTGTAGACCTGTCTTCTCAGCGATCTCATGCAGCATTTCTATCTGAATCTTTGCTGTTTCGATGTCATCTGCCAATATTGCCATGTCATCAGCAAATGCCAGACATTCAATTTTTGTTTTATTTCTTCCTAACGTTATCCCATTTTTCACTCCAGCTTCTGCCATCTTCTTTCTCCATTCCCTGACCACTTTTTCAAGGACAATGTTAAACAACAGCGGGGAGAGCCCATCCCCTTGTCTAACACCTGTTCCAATTACAAACGGCTGTGACAATCTACCCAAAAACTTCACTTGCGATTTTGTTCCCGTAAGGGTTTCCTGGATTAGACTTCTGCTTTTATCATCAATCCCAAATTCTTCTAATGTGTTAATCAGAGTTGGTCTATCAATAGAATCATATGCTTTTTTGAAGTCTATGAATGTAATTACTAGATTTTTCGATGTGCGTGCGCGAAGTTGTATTATGGAGAGTAGACTGAATATCTGTTCACTGCATGATCTTCCTTTTCTAAACCCAGCCTGATATTCACCCAGTTCTTTCTCTACCTGATTTTCAATCCTGTTTTGTAGTGCCTTGGATAGGATCTTATAGGCCACTGATAACGATGAGATACCTCTGTAGTTATTTGCATTTGTCTTGGCACCCTTCTTATGTAACGGATGAATCAATGCTGTCTTCCATTCCTCCGGAATCTTCTCTGTATTCCAAATCTCTTCAAACAGCGCCTCGAAATTATTTATTAAGTTTTCTCCTGCGTATTTCAGTAGTTCCGCGACTAACGAATCTTTACCAGATGCTTTATTGTTTTTCAATCCTTTCAAGATCTCTTTAATTTCTTCTTTATTAGGTGGTTCAGAGTCTGGTAGCTTATTCTTAGGCTTCTCAAATGTCAAGGTTTCATCAGGTCTTTTGCAGCTTAGCAGCGTTTCAAAGTAGTTCGCTAGGTGTTGGCAATTTTGTTCCACGCTGGTGATCAGATTTCCTTTTTCATCTTTGAAGCAGAGTGTCGGTGGTTTATATCTTGTTATTGTAGTTCTGAATGTTTGAAAGAAATTGCGTGTATTATTCTTAGAAAGTTCATCTTGTATTTTCTGTATTTGTTGTGTGTCAAGTTTAATATTTATTATTATTATTATTATTATTACACACCCTACAGGTCTTAATCTGACCACGTGAAGCATGTATGACTATTTGTTCCTCCTGTTCTTCCAGTACTTTTTCATTTGTTCTCTAAAGGCCCTCTTCCTTTCTTCGGTCCACTTTGGTCTTTCGGTTTTAGGCGCTGTCTTCTCTGACATTGTCTACAGACGCTTTTGTCTGTGATGTCTGCTGAATCTACCAGTGCTTCTTCAAGATAAATTTTGACTTGTGCCATCCAAGGTGTAGTTGTTTTGAACCTCTGTTTGTATCTGAGTATTCTGTTGGTGCGTCTGGTCTGTTCGAGTCTGCTGACGTGATCGTGAAATTTTAGCCGCATTTTTCTGATGTCCGCCGCGAGGTTGGACAACTTCTCTGTGGTGTCTCTAGAGTGAAGGCTGTATCCATCGTCTGTGAGTTTTGGTCCAATAATTTTCCTGATAATTTTTCTTTCCTCTGTGAGCATCTTCTCTAGGTCACCCTTGGTGTGTAGCTTCAGTGTCTCGCAGGCGTATAACACCTCAGGTTTGATTACAGTATTGTAGAGACGAATTTTGACGGAAGTGGACAGACATTTTTTGTTGTAGATGCCCGCATTTTGTGTAAGGCTCTCTTCGTCTTCAGTAACCTGGTGTTCTGCGTGATTTTCTCCTTTCCTGTTGGTTCGAGCGCTTCCCCGAGGTATTTAAAATGTTATACACTGTTCATGTTGCCATGTTTTGTATTTAAATTCAGTATGTTTATTTTTGTGCAGAAGAACTCTGTCTTTTGGAAGGAGATCTCTAGCCCTACTTGTTCTGCATACTCTTCGAGTACTTCTGTTATTATTATTATTATTATTATTATTATTATTAATCTAATAGATGTAATGGGGTCTTTTAACTGTAGTGTAGTTTGTAACTAATGTAAAACTAGAATCAGAACATAAGTACAGACACTTAATGCACATAGTTGTGACCTGTCCCAACACTTCAGATCCCTGTTATCATCGTTTTCATTAAGCACATTCTTTGGCTTGAGGTTCAGATAAAACCGTCTGTTCACTTTAGGCATGAAATCTAGTAGTTTTGTTGAGTCTATGTGTTTCAAGTTTGTTACAGTATTTTCTTGAGTGTTCGTGTTTCAAGGTTGGTATTTGCCTTCCACCTACGTATTGGATCACTAGATTTTGCAAGGCATCTACAGACTGTGGAGAAATAGCAAACTGTCGTCTCCCTCAACATGATTTGAAGAAAATGGTGGCCTCCTACGATTCCAACGAACAAAATGAGATTTTAAAAAAAGTAGACACTGTGTTAGACAATCAAGCAGGCGAGCCGTGTTCAAGCCCCCCGGCCACAAACGATTGTTTCTTTACCTGTTCGCTGTGTTCAAATTTGTGTCTGTATCGTGGTGCAACGTACGTTTGCAACAGCAAGGTGTAAGGAACGGACCTATAATGACAGCTGATTCTGCACAACTACTCTATTAGCAGCCAAAAGAAATTGACTTTTGAATGGGAACTGCAAGTGTTTGATGACAAGGAGACAAGTCAACCGAACCCTCCACCAGAAAACAATTCTGGTGTGTCGTGCACGGCATTATGGACAGTACGTGTGTCACATAATAGGAATCTCTTACCAACGCACCTAATTTGAACGCCTGTAAGTGAGTGAGATATGCCTCATTGCCCAATTTAGGTTACGTTACTTTAATCAACAGTTCATGGAAACCTGTTGAGAACTTGATCATTGCAAAATTTCTTAAAAGTAAATTGTTACGACGAACATCAGTTTGGCAGTGGAGTCGGTAACATTCTCAAAGACTCTAAAAGCCTGAACGTCCATTTTACAAACTAGAATGCTGAAACCAAGGAATGAGATTTTATGGTGGGGCTTCTCTCCAGGAGCTTCCAGATTTTATGAAGAAATGGGCGTCATTGTAGCCGGACAGCATTACTACACCATTGAAAATTTGTGCCTCGGGCCATCATGGAAGTGAATATCAGAGAAACCGGCGAGACAGCTTTTCGCAAATGTTCATATATACCAGTGTAGTGCAGATGTACAGCATGGACAAAGCTGGTTCACTGTACGATTAACAGATGTCAGGAGAATGCATACATGCCACAATCTCAAAATGAACGGCGGTTATGGTTCTCAGCGCTTCAATTTGTTTCACATATGTATGTTTCATTTTTCTGTTGTTACATTCTTTTCCGTTATCTCAGTTTCTTCATAATATAATTCGTGCCAATGTAATTAATTCCGTGAACTTTGGTAGGATTCTATCACATGTATATGATTATCTTTTCCCGTGTGATAGATTCGAATAAGCTTCGTTGACTTCTGATACTGCCTCTACCAAGGGAAACTCCCAATAGCACCCCCTCAGATTAGTGGTAAGATATCCCTGTGCATAGCTCGTCAAAAACTGAACGCATCAAGTTTGAAAACAGGAAAAAGGTGTACTGAAGTGTGAAAAAAAAAAAGCAAAATAGAAACAGTGAACGCTCCAAGTTTAACAAGTGTGATACTGAGCTCACACGAACAGCTTGGGTATTGTAGTAAAATGTTCACAGTGTTGGACCATAAAGCAGACGAGTCGGGTTCGAAACTCTCTCGTGGTATTTATTTTTATTTTCTTCGCAAGTTTATGAACTGTCCGTTCAGTCATTGAAATGTTCGTTCTGTTTCTGCAGACTTGGCAGTTGTCGTACTATCCATTGGTTGTAGAATATGAGTCACGTAGTAAGAATAGGTTACCACAGCAAGTAAACGTGATGAGTAGTGAGAGCAGGCGAGACATCTCACAGAAATGAAAACAACAAATAAACAGGTGTGTACTATGTTACAACTAAACAATTGTTCCAAAACGGAACGCAACTTCAAAAACATATCTTTTGGCAGGGTACAGAGAAACTGTGTGAGCAGCGATCTGTTGCATTCATTTGTTGCAGCTTATGTGACAAACTATTGTGTTTTCATCATCTCCTTAGGAGTGGTCACCTTCACATTCAGACCAACACCTAAATTGGGCAAGTTGGGATATCTCACTCACTGACCCGTTAGTAAGAGATTCAAATGACACACGTTCTGTCAGTAATGCTGTGTCTGACACACCAGACATGTTTTCCGGTTGGGATTCGGTTGACTTTTCTCCTTGTCATCGAATGCTTCCGGTTCCCATTTGACAGCCATTTCCTTTCGGCTGCTATTAAAGTAGTTACACAGAATCAACTGTCATTCTAGGACCCTTTCCTTACACCTCGCCGTTGCAAATGGACGTTTCGCCATGATACAGACACGATTGCGAACAAGGCGAACAGTTAAAAAAAAAAAAGTGTTTTTGGCTCGTGGGGGGCTTTGAACATGGTTCGCCGCTTGATCGTCCGAATCATGTCCACCTTTATTATCTCATTTTGTTCGTTATTATTCGTTGCAATTGTTCAGGCGAATGTCCCATGACACCCATTGTCTATCCATTCACTGACCTATTTTTATTACACAGGGCAGCTAACCCTCTAACCAAACACGTTGAGCTACCGTTTCGACTTTAATCACGAGGCGATTGCTCGTCCACGCTCCTTCGTATTGCACTTGTGAAGCTTGGACCATTTATTGTGTCTGGCCACTCATCTAATATAGGATGCCCAGGAAGCTGTTTTCTCGGATCGCTAGAGAACAATTCAAGCAAATCATATTAATGGAGTTTAATTCAGTAAGTTCAATTGACAACACTTAACTTTGCGTATTCACAAAAGTGTGTCGCAAGCAAATGGCAACATGCAAATAATCAGTGTCGTTTGGTATATACAATTCCAACGTAAGCAAAAACAATACAGTTCCTAAGTCACTGCTGTAGCATTTGTTATTATGGCTCGTCCTCCACTCCGCCGTGGCTAGGCGGCGCGGCACTTACACTACTGGACATTGAAATTGCTACACCAAGAAGAAATGCAGATAATAAACGGGTATTCACTGGACAAACATATTATACTAGAACTGACATGTGATTACATTTTCACGCAATTTGGGTGCATAGATCCTGAGAAATCAGTACCCAGAACAACCACCTCTGGCCGTAATAATAGCCTTGATACGCCTGGGCATTGAGTCAAACAGAGCTTGGATGGCGTGTACAGGTACAGCTACCCATGCAGCTTCAACACGATACCTTAGTTCATCGAGAGTACTGACTGGCGTATTGTGACGAGCCAGTTGCTCGGCCACCATTCACCAGACGTTTTCAGTTGGTGAGAGATCTGGAGAATGTGCCGGCCAGGGCAGCAGCCGAACATTCTTTGTATCCAGAAAGGCCCGTACAGGACCTGCAACATGCGGTCGTGCATTATCCTGCTGAAATGTAGGGTTTCGCAGGGATCGAATGAAGGGTAGAGCCATGGGTCGTAACACATCTGAAATGTAACGTCCACTGTTCAAAGTGCCGTCAATGCGAACAAGAGGTGACCGAGACGTGTAACCAATGGCACCCCATACTATCACGCCGGGTGATATGCCAGTATGGCGATGACGAATACACGCTCCCAATGTGCGTCCACGCGATGTCGCCAAACACGAATGCGACCATCATGATGCTGTAAACAGAACCTGGATTCGTCCGAAAAAATGACGTTTTGCCATTCGTGCACCCAGGTTCGTCGTCGAGTACACCATCGCAGTTGCTCCTGTCTCTGATGCAGCGTCAAGGGTAACCGCAGCCGTGGTCTCCGAGCTGATAGTCCATGCTGCTGGAATCGTAATCGAACTGTTCGTGCAGATGGTTGTTGTCTTGCAAACGTCACCATCTGTTGACTCAGGGATCGAGACGTGGCTGCACGATCCGTTACAGCCCTGCGCATAAGATGCGTGTCATCTCGACCGCTAGTGATACGAGGCCGTTGGGATCCAGCACGGCGTTTCGTGGTGCACTCCTGAACCCACCGATTCCATATTCTGCTAACAGTCATTGGATCTCGACCAACGCGAGCAGCAATGTCGCAACACGATAAACCGCAATCGCGATGGGCTACAATCCGATCTTTATCAAAGTTGGAAACGTGATGGAAGACATTTCTCCTCCTTACACGAGGCATCACAACAACGTTTCGCCGGCCGGAGTGGCCGAGCGGTTAAAGGCGCTACAGTCTGGAACCGCACGACCGCTGCGGTCGCAGGTTCGAATCCTGCCTCGGGCATGGATGTGTGTGATGTCCTTAGGTTAGTTAGGTTTAAGTAGTTCTAAGTTCTAGGGGACTTATGACCGCAGGAGTTGAGTAACATAGTGCTCAGAGCCATTTTTTGAACAACAACGTTTCACCAGGCAACGCTGGTCAACTGCTGTTTGTGTATGAGTAATCGGTTGGAAACTTTCCTCATGTCAGCACGTTGTAGGTGTCGCCACCGGGGCCAACCTTGTGTGATTGCTCTGAAAAGCTAATAATTTGCGTATCACAGCATCTTCTTCCTGTCGGTTAAATTTCGCGTCTGCAGCACGTCATCTTCGTGGTGTAGCAATTTTAATGGCCAGTAGTGCACATTCTCTCCGTACAGAGGCCGCTGCTGCCTCGGTGTCGTCCCAGAGATGCGTTCGTCAGCCTTCTATTGGCTGACGTCCTCTCACGGCCATCTCTGCTCCTCCGTTCTTGATCGTCGTGGCGGCACTTGTCGTTACACTGGAAAACCATCCACTGTTTCTATTTCGCTTCTTTTGTTTTCACAGTTCAGTACATTTTCTTCCCGTTTTCAAACTCCGTGTGTGTCCAGTTTTTGACTGGCTGTCCAGTGTGCTCTCTTACCACTAAATCTGAGGGGGATGTGACGGGGAATTTCCCTTGTGAGTAGCGACTTTGACTTACATATGATGTCATTGCTGGTAGCTGACAGGTGGACTCGGAAGCGAGAGTTTATCATCTGTTTACGACAGAACGCTAATTGGCTTTTTAAATCATAGCTGCGTAATTCAGGGAACGAAATGTCTTTCGAAATTGTTTTTTCTGCTTACGTATCGTAAAATAAGGATGGCGTGCCTTATCGCCTTTGTGCCACTCCAGTTAGTATCCTTAATACCTGCTGCCACATTTCCTTGGTTTCTGGTAGCGATCGCTTGAAGACGAGCTGCTGACATGTGATTCATTTCGCATTCAGACTGTGCGCCATAGGTCAGATGCCATAGTCGGCATTGCTTAATGATGTATTTCATTTCGGTTATACGTAATTTATAACAGTGAGCATCACTTATACGTGACCTCTCACGCTGTTAATCTAACACAACAAGATGTTTCCTCAGCGATGAGTCGATTAAGCGTCCTACACACGAGAGATACATCACCGGCAATGTTGTGAGCAATATAGCCTGCAATCGGCCACACAACACGCTCTACCTGGCAATTTCAACGAGCATTTCGAACGCCACTATGTCAGGAAATCCTCTTATCTAAATTTATCTGCCATGCTTAGCAAAACTCAGTACGTCGATTAATTCTGGAAAACAAAGCGCTGAAATCTGTTAAAACTGTTTTGGAATGTTTCAGGTTGTAAAACCGTAAAATATCAACTACGATGGTGTCCAAATTTCAACTGTCTCTTCTTCTTCTTTTTCCTGGCCAGTATCCCGCATCTTCACAGTCTCCGGATATGAAAACATGCGACTCCTTTTTGTGGGGCTATATTAAAGACAAGGTGTACAGCAATAACTCCAAAACCACAGCCACTCAGCAGGTCATCGACAGCATCGATGTTCTGACACTTCAGCGGGTCACGCAGAATTTTCGCTATTCGTCTGCGCCACACCATCGCCAATCACGGCACGCATATCGAACATGTCATAGCGTAAATCATTTTACACGTTCAATAAAGTTTGTGCACGCCGTAGTTTGCAACTAATTTACGTTTTTATCATACATTTCAATAATTGTCACCCCATACATCTACATTTATACTCTGTAAACCACGGTGAAGTGCATGGCAGAGGGTATGTCCAATTGTACCAGCTATTAGTGTTTCTTCCTGTTCCATTTACGTATGGAGTGCGGGAAGAATGATTGTTTAAATGCGTCTGTGTCTGCAGTAATAACTCTAGTCTTATGTTCCCGATTCCTTTGTCACCGAAGCGTAGGGGACTGTAGTTTAATCTTAGTCATCATTTAAAGCCGGTTTTTGAAGATTAAAATAGACATTCTCGGGATAGTTTACGTCTGTCTTCTAGAGTCTTCCAGTTTAGTTCCTTCAGTATCTCCGTGACTCTCTCCCATGGTTAAACAAACCTGTGATCTTTCGTGCTGCCCTTCTTCCATATACGTTCCATATCCCCGCTTAGCCCTGTTTGGAACGAGTCCCACACGCATGGGCAATATTTGCAGACCGGTCGCACGAGTGATATGTAAACAATCTCTTTCATAGACTAATTGCGCTTCCCTAGTATTCTGCCAATAAACCGAAGTCTACCATCTGCCTTACCCACGACTGAGTCTATGTGATCATTCCAGTTCGTGTCCCTACAAAGTGTTACACCCAGGTATTTGTATGAGTTGGCCGATTCCAACAGTGACTCACTGATATTACAGTCATAGGATACTACTTTTTGCTTTCTTTTGTGAGGTGCACAATTTCACATTTATGAACATTTAAAGCAGGTTGCCAATCTCTGCTCCACATTCAAATCTTATCAAGATCTGACTGAATATTCATGCAGCTTCTTTCAGATAATACTTTGTTATACAAAACTGCATCATGTGCAAAAAGCTCCGCATTACTATTAATATTGTATGCAAGGTCATTAATACACAACATGAGCAGCAGGGGTCCGAACACATTTCCCTAGGGTACACTCGAAGTTACGTCTACATCTGACGATATCTCTCCGCCTATAACACAGGCGCTGCACTGTCGTTGTCCGCTGATTCTGGACAAGCACCTTTCAAGTAAAATGTCTTCCCTGTACGCAACTATACGTAATGGATGTACGAGTACAGGTCGTAGACACATGGTTGGCAATTTCAACGAGCATTTCGAACGCCACTATGTCAGGAAATCCTCTTATCTAAATTTATCTGCCATGCTTAGCAAAACTCAGTATGTCTGGAAAACAAAGCGCTGAAATCTGTTAAAACTGTTTTGGAATGTTTCAGGTTGTAAAACCGTAAAATATCAACTACGATGGTGTCCAAATTTCAACTGACTCCTCTTCATCTTCTTCCTGGCCAGTATCCCGCACCTTCACAGTCTCCGGATCTGGAAACATGCGACTCCTTTTTGTGGGGCTATATTAAAGACAAGGTGTACAGCAATAACTCCAAAACCACAGCCATTCAGCAGGTCATCGACAGCATCGATGTTCTGACACTTCAGCGGGTCATGCAGAATTTTCGCTATTCGTCTGCGCCACACCATCGCCAATCACGGCACGCATATCGAACATGTCATAGCGTAAACCATTTTACATGTTGAATAAAGTTTGCGCACGCCGTAATTTGCAACTAATTTACTTTTTTTTCATGTAGTTCAATAATTGTCACCCTATACATCTACATCTATACTCTGCAAACCACCGTGAGGTGCATGGCAGAGGGTACGTCCGATTGTACCAGTTATTAGGGTTTCTTCCTGTTCCATTTACGTATGAATTGCGGGAAGAATGATTGTTTGAATGCCTCTGCGTGTGCAGTAATTAATCTTATCTTCGCGATCCCTATGTCAGCGAAGCGTGGGGGACTGTAGTTTATTCTTAGAGTCATCATTTAAACCCGGTTCTTGAAACTTTGTTAACGGACATTATCAGGGTGCCGGCCCTGTAGCCGAGCGGTTCTAGGCGCTTCAGTCCGGAACTGCGCTGCTGCTACGGTCGTAGGTTCGAATCCGGCCTCGGGCATGGATGTGTGTGATGTCCTTAGGTTAGTTAGGTTTAAGCAGTTCTAAGTCTAGGGGACTGATGACCTCAGAAGTTAAGTCCCATAGTGCTTAGAGCCATTTGAACCATTCTCAGGGTAGTTTACGCCTATCTTCGAGAGTCTTCCAATTCACATCCAACAGTTCCTTCAGTATCTCTGTGAAACTTTCCCACGGTTAAAGAAACCTGTGATCTTTCGTGCTGCCCTTCTCCGTATACATTCAATATCCCCTCTTAGCCCTGGTTGGAACGAGTCCCACACACATGGGCAATATTCGCAGGCCGATCACACGAGTGATATGTAAGCAATTTCCTTTATAGACTGATTGCACTTCCCTAGTATTCTGCCAATAAACCGATATCTACCATCTGCTTTACCCACGACTGAACGTATGTGATCATTCCAGTTCATGTCCCTACAAAGTGTTACGTCCAGGTATTAGTATGAGATGGCCGACTCCAACAGTGACTCACTGTTATTATAGTCATAGGATACTACTTTTTTTGTTTTGTTTTGTGAGGTGCACAGTTTTACATTTCTGAACATTTAAAGCAAGTTGCTAATCTCTGCACCACTTTGAACTCTTATCAAGATCTGACTGAATATTCACGCAGCTTCTTTCAGATGGTTTGTTGTTGTTGTTGTGGTCTTCAGTCCTGAGACTGGTTTGATGCAGCTCTCCATGCTACCCTATCCTGTGCAAGCTTCTTCATCTCCCAGTACTTGCTGCAACCTACATCCTTCTGAATCTGCTTAGTGTATTCATCTCTTGGTCTCCCTCTACGATTATTACCCTCCACGCTGCCCTCCAATGCTAAAGTGGTGATCCCTTGATGCCTCAGAGCATGTCCTACCAACCGGTCCCTTCTTCTTGTCAAGTTGTGCCATAAACTCCTCTTCTCCCCAATTCTATTCAGTGCCTCCTCATTAGTTATGTGATCTACCCATCTGATCTTCAGCATTCTTCTGTAGCACCACATTTCGAAAGCTTCTATTCTCTTCTTGTCCAAACTATTTATCGTCCATGTTTCACTTCCATACATGGCTACACTCCATACAAATACTTTCAGAAACGACTTCTTGACACTTAAATCTATACTCGATGTTAACAAATTTCTCTTCTTCAGAAACGCTTTCCTTGCCATTGCCAGTCTACATTTTATATCCTCTCTACTTCGACCATCATCAGTTATTTTGCCCCCCCAAATAGCAAAACTCCTTTACTACTTTAAGCGTCTCATTTCCTAATCTAATTCTCTCAGTATCACCCGATTTAATTCGACTACATTCCATTTTCCTCGTTTTGCTTTTGTTGATGTTCATCTTACATCCTGCTTTCAAGACGCTGTCCATTCCGTTCAACTACTCTTCCAAGTTCTTTGCTGTCTCTGACAGAATTACAATGTCATCGGCGAACCTCAAAGTTTTTATTTCTTCTCCATGGATTTTAATACCTACTCCGAATTTTTCTTTTATTTCCTTTACTGCTTGCTCAATATACAGATTGAATAACATCGGGGAGAGGCTGCAACCCTGTCTCACTCCCTTACCAACCGCTGCTTCCCTTTCATGCCCCTCGACTCTTTATAACTGCTATCTGGTTTCTGTACAAATTGTAAATAACCTTTCGCTCCCTGTATTTTACCCCTGCCACCTTAAGAACGTGAAAGAGAGTATTCCAGTCAACATTGTCAAAAGCTTTCTCTAAGTCTACAAATGCTAGAAACGTAGGTTTGCCTTTCCTTAAGCTTTCTTCTAAGATAAGTCGTAAGGTCAGTATTGCCTCACGTGTTACAATATTGCTACAGAATCCAAACTGATCTTCCTCGAGGTCGGCTTCTACCAGTTTTTCCATTCGTCTGTAAAGAATTCGTGTTAGTATTTTGCAGCTGTGACTTATTAAGCTGATAGTTCGGTAATTTTCACATGTGTCAACACCTGCTTTCTTCGGGATAGTACGTTATACAAAACTGCATCATCTGCAAAAAGCCCCATGTTACTATTAATATTGTATGGAAGGTCATTGTTACACAACATGAGCAGCAAGGGTCCCAACACACTTCCCTAGGGTACACTCGAAGTTACGTCTACATCTGACGATGACTCTCCGCCTATTCTGAATAACACAGGCACTGAACTGCCGTTGTCCGCTGATTCTGGTTTGGGTCTGGCTGTGAGTCGTGCACAGATAGGCAAATGGTACGGCCGGCACGGTAGCTCAGCGTGTTCGATCAGAGAGGTGGTTGGCTTTTGTAATAAAAAAACTGAGTGAAAGGATCAACAACGAACTTGAACGGATGTCATGTGACGTCCGCAACAACCATACACTACGATCAACTATGACCAACATGGAAAAAAAAAAGTTGAGGCAACAGCTCATTTTAAGCGGGAAATCTGGGTTCAAGTCCCGGTTCGACACAAATTTTCATGGTCATCATTCCATTATACAGCTGATGGTTACCCATATTCACAAATGCGAATACATTTTATGTATTTCATAACGGCTGTAGTCGCTGCAGTGCATGTCCGAATGGACATTGCATCGTAATTCAGAATAACACAGGAGCTGCAATATCGAATGAATTACTACACCACTGGCCATTAAAATTGCTACACCACGAAGATGACGTGTTACAGACGCGAAATTTAATCGACAGAAAGAAGATGCTGTGATATGCAAATGATTACCTTTCAGAGCATTCACACAAGGTTGGCGCCGGTGGCGACACCTACAACGTGCTGACATGAGGAAAGTTTCCAACCGATTTCTCATACACAAACAGCAGTTTACCGGCGTTGCCTCGTGTAACGTTGTTGTGATGCCTCGTGTAATGAGGAGAAATGCGTACCATCACGTTTCCGACTTTGATAAAGGTCTGATTCTACCATATCGCGATTGCGGTTTAGTTTATCGGACATTGCTGCTCGCGTTGGTCGAGATCCCATGACTGTTAGTAGAATATGGAATCGGTGGGTTCAGGAGTGTAACACGAAACGCCGTGCTGGATCCCAACGGCCTCGTATCACTAGCGGTCGAGATGACAGGCATCTTATGCGCAGGGCTGTAATGGATCGTGCAGCCACGTCTCGATCCCTGAGTCAACAGATGGGGACGTTTGCAAGACAACAACTATCTGCACGAACAGTTGGACGACGTTTGCAGCAGCGTGGACTATCAGCTCGGAGACCGTGGCTGCGGTTACCCTTGACGCTGCATCACAGACAGGAGCGCCTGCGACAGTGTACTCAACGACGAACCTGGGTGCACAAATGGCTAAACGTCATTTTTTCGGATGAATCCAGGTTCTGTTTACAGCATCATGATGGTCGCATCCGTGTTTGGCGACATCGCGGTGAACGCACATTGGAAGTGTGTATTCGTCATCGCCATACTGACATATCACCCGGCGTGATGGTATGGGGTGCCATTGGTTACACGTCTCGGTCACCTCTTGTTCCCATTGACGGCACTTTGAACAGTGGACGCTATATTTCAGATGTATTACGACCCGTGGGTCTACCCTTCATTCGATCCCTGCGAAACCCTACATTTCAGCAGGACAATGCACGACCGCATGTTGCAGGACCTGTACGGGCCTATCTGGATACAGAAAATGTTCGACTGCTGCTCTGGCCAGCACATTCTCCAGATCTCTCACCAAATGAAAATGTCTGGTCAATGGTGGCCGAGCAACTGGCTCGTCACAATACGCCAGTCAGTACTCTCGATGAACTGAGGTATCGTGTTGAAGCTGCATGGGCAGCTGTACCTGTACACGCCATCCAAGCTCTGTTTGACTCAATGCCCAGGCGAATCAAGCCCGTTATTACGACCAAAGGTGGTTGTTCTGGGTACTGATTTCTCAGGATCTATGCACCCAAATTGCGTGAAAATGTAATCACATGTCAGTTCTAGTATAATATGTTTGTCCAATGAATACCCGTTATCTGCATTTCTTCTTGTTGTAGCAATTTTAATGGCCGGTAGTGTAGTTTTAAAACTGCTGAGTACTTGGTTATTGTATGTAAAGGTAAGATGAGCCTTGGTTTTGTAACGGCTGAATGCAACTGATACGTAGATATTTTCGTTACACAATTTCTGTCTGTAGACAATTTCTCTAGAGCTCTCGTAGCATCTGGGTAATTTGAGAAAATGGTCTGATGGTTTTATGTTTTTCAGACCATCTCGCCTCATACATTAGTGATAAATTGAAAGCATATTTCCAGTGTGTAGTCGATTTTCTAAAAAGATTGCTACGTCGTTTACAATGACAACAGTATTCGTAATTTCCGGCACTGCGTTTGCATCTTTGCCCACAAGGTTGAGTTTGTGGCTTGAGCAAAGAAATTGTGAGGATCGATAATATTTCTTTCTGAAAATGGCCTGTATACTGCTCTCTCTGCCTTCCGTTGTAGAACAGCCATCGGAGACAAATCCTACACATTGCGATGGGTAGTTACCGGTCCACAGTGAAGGAGACGCCCCGTTCCTTGAAATGAGTCTGGCCTCGCAGATCCACCCGCATCTTGTGTCGAATCCCGACCAGCATGCAACTTGTACCATTTCACAACAGAAGTTTTCGATAGACATGCTTCCCCGTAGACATTTTTCATTCTCCGAAGGACGTCTACCGTTGTTTGTCCTTCGGTAGCGAAGAAAAGAATAACTGCACACTGTTCCTGTTTGGACGCATTTGGTGATAACGTCGTCATAGTTCACGTTTAGGCATTTACTACACGCATGTCGGAAAGACACGAGTATCACACCAGTCCCTCGCCTACTTGTCGTTGCTTATATACCCGCATCGGAGTTGCGCTACGTTGCGTATGCGCTGCAGTAACGCCTTGAAACGTAACCTTTTTGATCGGACCTTGTATAAACACAATTTTCCGTAGAGGCGGGATATTTCTCGTTCTCGTTGATGTTGGCTAACTACAACACAGCACATACTCTGTAATTGTAAACAAGAAATTAATGTGAGCCCTCAGTAAGACGTTCACTACGTTATCATTTAAACTTATTGAGGTCCCACTGGGCAAACAAATGCCGATTATGAATGATGTGGACTGCTAAGTGTTCTATTTTTTTTTTTTTTTACACATTTCCTAGTTCCGGATAAAAACCCCTTGTCGTGAGACTACTTTTAAAAACCATATACCCAATAGGAATAAATCACGAATGTTCCAGATCCACACGAATCACGTGTAAATATTGATTTTTATGCGAATAAACAAACAAATTTCTTTCTTTAATATGCAGATCTGTAACGGAGAAAGAAAAAGTAATATTCACGATTCTTTTGCCAGCTATCTGTATGATAAATTGTCTGCGAAAAAATTAAGGTTGCAGCGCTGAGTCCCACAAGTTCGAATGTCGATCGAACCTTTGACCTTTGTAAATAGTGTCATATCATTGGGTGGAAAATTTTGGGGGATTATTTCTGTAAAGATACAGGTTGACAGATGGCTAGGGCAATCGACGTTGCTATTTACAAAACAATCCATTACTTCAGTTAATAAATTTTATTTTTAGTTTATATCAAAATTCTGTACGACTGATGCGCAACTTTCAGTCGCGTCCGCTACGAGATTGTTTTTTCCGCCACGTATTGTTTACTCTCTGAGCGTTTTCCCGCGACGAATAATTGTTCTTTGAACGGCGTATGTATACGAGCAGCTGTGCCTTCGCGACACGGGTTGTTTGCTCTGTCTTCGACAGTTATATACGAGGCGAATTTGAAGCTTTCAGTATTCTATACAAGAGTTCTACAAGAAAAGCCGTTATTCTGGGTTTCCAGCGTCCAGCAGGAAGTTTTCTCGGCGAATAGGTAAGAGATACTCAACTTCTGTAACTGAATCGTGATCAGTAGCGATGTGCTCATAGGTAGTTGGGAAAATGTGTGATGTTTGCGTTCTTCGAGGATGTTAAGGTTCTTCTGTTTTTATTAGACATGTCAGCATATATGAACCGCTCGCAGTTTCTCGTGTTTTGCAGTTTCTGCGGCAGTCATTTCCTTCACAACCACCCATAGTCAAAATCCCTACGGTAACTGAAATGGTTTTTCTTTTGATTGTCAGTGGCTTGGAATAGACAACAAGCTGGCAGCGTGCGTCTTTAATGTCACCGCGCCATAGTATATTTCTGGTTGGTTTTACGTTCAATCTATTGCTTCACTAGATAATGATCGTAACTTGCAAACATTCTGTTGATGGCACTGACTGCCTTCTACGTTTCCTACCATACAACTGAAATGCGTTTAGTCAGTCCTGGCACTATGTGCAATAAATGTAAATTATTTGTTAGCAGGTTGTTCATTTTTGACAGTGTATACTGCGTGTCTGTGTGTTTTTCTCGGGATCGAAATACACTCCTGGAAATTGAAATAAGAACACCGTGAATTCATTGTCCCAGGAAGGGGAAACTTTATTGACACATTCCTGGGGTCAGATACATCACATGATCACACTGACAGAACCACAGGCACATAGACACAGGCAACAGAGCATGCACAATGTCGGCACTAGTACAGTGTATATCCACCTTTCGCAGCAATGCAGGCTGCTATTCTCCCATGGAGACGATCGTAGAGATGCTGGATGTAGTCCTGTGGAACGGCTTGCCATGCCATTTCCACCTGGCGCCTCAGTTGGACCAGCGTTCGTGCTGGACGTGCAGACCGCGTGAGACGACGCTTCATCCAGTCCCAAACATGCTCAATGGGGGACAGATCCGGAGATCTTGCTGGCCAGGGTAGTTGACTTACACCTTCTAGAGCACGTTGGGTGGCACGGGATACATGCGGACGTGCATTGTCCTGTTGGAACAGCAAGTTCCCTTGCCGGTCTAGGAATGGTAGAACGATGGGTTCGATGACGGTTTGGATGTACCGTGCACTATTCAGTGTCCCCTCGACGATCACCAGTGGTGTACGGCCAGTGTAGGAGATCGCTCCCCACACAATGATGCCGGGTGTTGGCCCTGTGTGCCTCGGTCGTATGTAGTCCTGATTGTGGCGCTCACCTGCACGGCTCCAAACACGCATACGACCATCATTGGCACCAAGGCAGAAGCGACTCTCATCGCTGAAGACGACACGTCTCCATTCGTCCCTCCATTCACGCCTGTCGCGACACCACTGGAGGCGGGCTGCACGATGTTGGGGCGTGAGCGGAAGACGGCCTAACTGTGTGCGGGACCATAGCCCAGCTTCATGGAGACGGTTGCGAATGGTCCTCGCCGATACCCCAGGAGCAACAGTGTCCCTAATTTGCTGGGAAGTGGCGGTGCGGTCCCCTACGGCACTGCGCAGGATCCTACGGTCTTGGCGTGCATCCGTGCGTCGCTGCGGTCCGGTCCCAGGTCGACGGGCACGTGCACCTTCCGCCGACCACTGGCGACAACATCGATGTACTGTGGAGACCTCACGCCCCACGTGTTGAGCAATTCGGCGGTACGTCCACCCGGCCTCCCGCATGCCCACTATACGCCCTCGTTCAAAGTCCGTCAGCTGCACATACGGTTCACGTCCACGCTGTCGCGGCATGCTACCAGTGTTAAAGACTGCGATGGAGCTCCGTATGCCACGGCAAACTGGCTGACACTGACGGCGGCGGTGCACAAATGCTGCGCAGCTAGCGCCATTCGACGGCCAACACCGCGGTTCCTGGTGTGTCCGCTGTGCCGTGCGTGTGATCATTGCTTGTACAGCCCTCTCGCAGTGTCCGGAGCAAGTATGGTGGGTCTGACACAACGGTGTCAATGTGTTCTTTTTTCCATTTCCAGGAGTGTATATTATTTTGCGCCCCCCTCTCCCATCGCCCATTCTTCATGGTCTAAGATTAGCTTCGACTCCAACGGTGTTTAAACAAAAAATTCGGATTCCTCTGTTACAACTTTAGAGCCACAAATATGACGCAGGTTTCTAACAGTTCATCTACATCAACATCTACATCATACTCCGCAACCCACCTAATGGTGTGTGGCGGAGGCTACTTTCTGCACCACCATCTAATCCCTCCAATCCAGTTCCACTCGCGAATAGTGCGTGGGAAGAATGATTGTCGGTAAGCCTCTGTATTGACTCTAATTTCTCGAATTCCCTCGTGTTCAATACGCGAGATGTATGTGGGGGGAAGCAATAAGTTGTCAGAAATCTCCTGAATAGTGCTGTCCCTAAATTTCAATGTGAGTTTGTTTAGTATCTCCGTAACGCTCTCTTGCCAGCTAAACGATGCCGTGACGAAACGCGCCGCTCTTCGTTGGATCTTCTCTACCTCCTCTGTCAGTCCTACCTGACAGGGATCCGAGATAGATGAACAATACTCAAGAATCGGATGAACAAGCGCCTTATAAACCACTTCTTTCGCGGATGAGTTGCATTTCCTTAATATTCTTCCGATGAATCTGAGTCTCGTGACTGCTTTCCCCACTATCTGTTTTATATGGTCATTCTACTTAAGATCGCTCTGGATAGTTACACCTAGATATTTTACGGCGGACGCTATCTCCAGCTGTTTGTCATCAGTAGTGTAGCTGTACAGTAGTGGATTTCTTTTCCTATGTATGCGCAATATGTTACATTTATTTACGTTCAGGGTCAACTGTCAGGGACTGCGTCATTCATCAGTTCTCTGCAGGTCGTTCTGCAAAATCTTATTACCATCTGGCGTTGCAACTTTTTGGTATAGACAACGGCATTATCTGCGAATAGTGTAGTTTACAACAATGATTGCCTATCCAAGTCGCTGGGTCTAAACGCAAGGGGGCAACATCAGAAAGTACTTACAAGTACGTAGAGAAACAAAATAAAAGAGTTAGATCTTTTTTGGACAAGTCCGTGAGTGTAATAAAACGAAGGACACGAGCAGCTGCTCGAAGGTAGACGGCAGGCAGAGGACAACACGAGAGTGAATAAAACGTGGACAGGACAGTGGATGACCACTGGGGCACTGCGGGGCGGGGTCACCGGACAACAGGTAGCGATGGCTAAATCGGCAATGTCCAATCCGCTACCTGGCCAAATGACCTCCTCTCGCTGGGAAGGGCGTGAGGAGGTCGTCCGAACCGGCGGGATCGGTTTGATGGCCCTAAGCTCATTTTCACGGAGAGAGGACCAAGCCTCGTGCCACAATGATGAAACGCGCTGACAAAGAACCCCACTAACATCAGTTGATGGGACACAAAAGGCAGCTGTCCGAGACAGGACAGTTACAACACAATGTAAACCGTCCCTCTGCAGTACTTACTGATCACAATCGTAGCGAAACCTTCTTTCGTGTGACCTGATGATCATAGAACAGCTTCTTCTTCATAATTCTAAACTGCAGATTATCAGATACCTTAGGAGCTCCCTTATTTACAGCAGACGCGGCAGGGCCTGTGAAAAAGCAGGCAAGAAAATGGAGATCGCAAAAAAGAATGAGGCAGCGTTTTTAAGCAGCAAACTTTCAGGCACGAATACGTCCTCATGGAAGTAGAGTCAAAGAACATTCGCCGTTATGTAACTTTCTGCAATTGTAAAGTCTAGTTTACTGTACAAGAAATAATTGTTTGAAACTGGGTTGCAGCAGATGGTCCAGATGATCACTGGGCTCCAACCACTTTTGAGGCTACGGGTGTGCGATCCCTTCGGTGAGCGAACTTCGTTTCATAATCGAACATCTGGACAGTGTAGGTCGTTATGAAATATCCCACTATTGCGTCTTTGTGCTACAACAGTCACCATGGGGCGAAACATCTCAACATATGTGTATGCATTCCAAGTCACAAAATTCCTGACTTCATACGTAAACATCATGCATACACTTGTTTCCTCCTCGACTAAGACAACCCAGAAGACAGTACCAGAATCAACGCAGATTTTGAGCAGTCTGTCAGGATCACTAAACACGACCATCATTCTACTGCGAAAGAAAAAATTAGTGACAGGGACTAATTCACCTTAAAAGGCAGCATTTCAGGCGAAAGTGAGACGTGTTTATCAATTTAATCCGCTAATATAATTCAGTAATAATATTGCAACAAAATTTCTGGGGTAATCAAACTTACATTAGATAAGATCGTAAACCGTCATTTTCTCTTCTGTGCAGCTACTCTGATTTACTTAATGTCTGGGTAATCAATGAATACACGATCTAAATTACTGAACTGCGATATCACAAACTTCAACTCGCTCAACACACTGACGGAAAAAAATCGCAACACCAAGAAGGAGTTGTGCGACATAAAAGATTCTTGGTAGGCGTGTTTCTACAGTTGAAGAATGATGTCTATTCCAGTTTCTTGCCAGGCGCATAAGAGATGCGATAGTAGTGCCACTATCACTTCGCTTACACGCGACACATCTTCCGAAAGACGAAAACCGAATTTCGGAAACCGTTTTTGGCTATCGTGTTTAAATTTTATTGTCTGAAGCGAATTTGCTAGTGCAGTTAAATATGACTCCTGGAAAACAGATGTTCCTGTTTATGATTTAAAAAATGGTTCAAATGGCTCTGAGCACTATGGGACTTAACATCTGAGGTCATCAGTCCCCTAGAACTTAGAAGTACTTAAACCTAACTAACCTAAGGACATCACACACATCCACGCCCGAGGCAGGATTCGCTCCGTTCCGGACTGAAGCGCCTAGAACCGCTTGGCCACCGCGGTCGGCGGTTATGATTTAGTCAGCACAATTACTGCTTCTCTTCAGTTAGACGAGGCGTAAACAGCTCCAGGGCAATATTTCTACTTGTCATTCACTGCACGAAAAGCCACTTCGTCCTTATTAGCTGGAAATTTTCAGAAACAATACGAAACCTGACAGCCCAAGCACATTTCAAAACCAGTTGCGTTTGCATGGCAGCGAAAATCGACTGCGGAATTGGAAAACCGGCAATGACAAGCGGATTGGAAAATTCTACTGAAATGCAGGAGGATCTGCAACGAATTGACACATGGTGCAGGGAATGACAATTAATTCGCAATGCAGACAAGTGTAACGTGCTACGAATACATAGAAAGAAAGGTCCTTTATCATTTAGCTACAATATATCAGGTCAGCAACTGGAAGTAGTTAATTCCATAAATTATCGGGAAGTAGGCAGTAGGACTGATTTAAAATGGAATGACCATATAAAATTAATCGTCGGTATTGCAGATGCCAGACAGATATTCATTGGAAGAATCCTAAGGAAATGCAGTCCGAAAACAAAGGAAGTAGGTTGCAGTACACATGTTCGCCCACTGCTTGAATACTGCTCACCGTTGTGGGATCCGTACCAGATAGGGTTGATAGAAGAGATACAGAAGATCCCACGGAGAGCAGCGGGCTTCGTTACAGGATCATTTAGTAATCGCGAAAGCGTTATGGAGATGATAGATAAACTCCAGTGGAAGACTCTGCAAGACAGACTCTTAGTAGCTCGTTTTCGAGAACATACCTTCACCGAGGAGTCCAGCAGTATATTGCTCCCTCCTAGGTATATCTCGCGAAGAGACCATGAGGATAAAATCAGAGAGATTAGAGCCCACACAGAGGCATACCGACAATCCTGGCCACGAACAGTACGATACTGGAATAGAAGGGAGAACCGATAGAGCTACTCAAGGTTCCCTCCGCCACACACCATCAGGTGGCTTGCGGAGTATGGATGTAGATATAGATTTCCAGAATCGACTTTGAAGCGTATACATGACCACCCAAAATCGTTATTGGGAAGTCGATGTACGAAATTAGGCTTTGGGCGTCCCATGTAAACGGGCTGCAGGAGAGTGCAAATCAGGTTCGCTTCAAATACGCACTGCAACGGTCGGGAGCGTTAGTTAGCTTTGAGATGGGACGTGAAGAGTTGTTATTAGTCAAAAACGCCCTTAAGGTGACAAGGATGCCATCATCAACACCTTACTGAATTTGTGAGCGGTGTCGTGTAATTGGACTACGAGAAGCTGGACGTTCCTTCTACGATATTGCAGAAATACTTGGTAGGAATGTAGGCATTGTACGTGATTGCTGGCAGCGTTGGTCATGAGACTGTACGTTCGCAGAAAGACCGGGCTCCAGATGGCCTTTCATTACGGAGAGCAGAGGCCATCATGATCAGCACGCGGCTCTAGCGAATCGTACTGCTTCTGTAGCGGCAATCTGAGGAGCAACTGCCACCACAGTGACACAGTGAACTGTTACAAATTTGTTACTCCAGGGACAGCTCAAAGTCAGGCGCCCTGTACCGTGTATTCCACTGACCCCAAAACACCCCCATTTTCGGTTTGGTGATGTCAAGTGAAAGGTCATTGGAGGGCAGGGTGGAGGTCTGTTGTGTTTTCTGATGAAAGTCGATTTTGCCTCGATGCCAGTGATGGCCGTGTGTTGGATAGAAGAGAGTCAGTTGAGGGCCTGCAACCAACCCTTCTACATGCTATACACACTGGAGCTATGATCTTGGGTGCGATTTCGTATGACAGCAGGAGCACTTTCGTGGTTATCTCACGCACTCTGACTACAAATCTGGATGCCAATCTGATGATTCGACCTGTTGTATTGCCATTCTTGAACAGCATTGCAGATATTTTCCAACAGGATAACGCTCGCTATGATCTTGGGTGCGATTTCGTATGACAGCAGGAGCACTTTCGTGTTTATCTCGCGCTCTCTGACTACAAATCTGGATGCCAATATGATGATTCGACCTGTTGTACTGCCATTCTTGAACAGCATTGAAGATATTTTCCAACAGGATAACGCTCGCCAGCGCAGCGCTGTTGTAACCCAACATACTCGTCGACATGTTGCCTCGGCCTGTTCAATCACCACATCTGTCTTTAATGACATCATCAGGCAATAACTTCAGCATTATCTGCAGATAGCCTTAACCGTCCCTGTACTGACTGACCAAGTGCAACAGCCATGGATATCATTCCCACAGACTGAGATCCGGCCAGCACCTCTGCAACACAATGCATCCACGTTTGCATGTTTGCATGCAACATTCTCGCTCTTATGTTTATTATTCATATACTAGCATTTCACATATGCAGTGGCTCACTTCACACTCTCAATAACTTAAGATCTTACAATGTTAATCACTTGCATATGTCACCTAGACAAATAAAATCGCGAAATTTCGTTGTTGTTGTTGTTGTGGTCTTCAGTCCTGAGACTGGTTTGATGCAGCTCTCCATGCTACTCTATCCTGTGCAAGCTTCTTCATCTCCCAGTACTTACTGCAACCTACATCCTTCTGAATCTGCTTAGTGTACTCATCTCTGGCTCTTCCTCTTCAATTTTTACCCTCCACACTGCCCTCCAATGCTAAATTTGCAATCCATTGATGCCTCAGAACGTGTCCTACCAACCGATCCCTTCTTCTAGTCAAGTTGTGCCACAAACTCCTCTTCTCCCCAATTCTGTTCAATACCTCCTCATTAGTTACGTGATCTACCCACCTAATCTTCAACATTCTTCTGTAGCACCACATTTCGAAAGCTTCTATTCTCTTCTTGTCCAAACTATTCATCGTCCACGTTTCACATCCATACATGGCTACACTCCATACAAATACTTTCAGAAACGACTTCCTGACATTTAAATCTATACTCAATGTCAACAAATTTTTCTTCTTTAGAAACGCTTTCTTTGCCATTGCCAGTTTACATTTTATATCTTCTCTACTTCAACCATCATCAGTCAGTTTGCACCCCAAATAGCAAAACTAATTTACTACTTTAAGTGTCTTATTTCCTAATCTAATTACCTCAGCATCACCCAACTTAATTCGACTACATTCCATTATCCTCGTTTTGCTTTTGTTGATGATCATCTGATATCCTCCTTTCGAGAGACTGTCCATTCCATTCAACTGCTCTTCCAAGTCCTTTGCTGTCTCTGACAGAATTACAATGTCATCGGCGAACCTCAAAGTTTTTATTTCTTCTCCGTGGAATTTAATACCTACTCCAAATTTTTCTTTTGTTTCCTTTACTGCTTGCTCAATATACAGAATATAGACAAATCCACGCCACATCATGTTGCAATACATCTGCATGCTCGCATGTGCTCTACACAATGTTAGGTAGGTGTCTAACATTCTGAGCACCTTCAGTGTATAATAAAGAGTACACCTGTATCGATGACCTCGTCTGAAGCATCTGGTAACCAAACTATAATCACACATTAACCAAAAGATGTTACGAGAAGTGGAGCAACCAATTTGAAAGACGCCTGAGAGTATTATGCTGTCAGTAAGGAAGCAGTAACGAACATGACTAACATTGTTGACTAATCATTAGGTGTCACGTGAATAACTAATGAATGTATGGTGAGTACTCAACAATTATAGTTTTTAAAAGGTAGCTACATCAACTTCATATAAGTAAGAAGTATTTGATATCTAAAATGTAGTAAATTTTTATTTTCTCACAGCAGAGTGTTCTCGATACAAGGCGGCAGTGTTTCTTAGCCCATCGACTGTGATTTTGGAAGAAATGACACACCACCAGCAGCATGATGTCCATGAGAGGGGGGGGAGGGTGTGGAAAGGCGAAGAGTACAACTTGTTATTCTATTGGTATGTACTCAGGCTTTAAAGTGTTTTAAAGATTGTTTGTTCAAGTTCATTTAAGAACGTAGCAGTTTTATTTCCAAAGTGTAGTAAATCTTAGTTTTCTCACGGCAGGGTTGTCGCACTACAAGGCTGCAATTTTTATTTCTCCATAAAGTGGGCTTTTGGAGGATTGACACACCACCACCAACATGATGTCCACGAAAGGGTGGGGCAAGGGGAAGGGAAAGAGGACAAGCTGTTATTCTATTGGTATGGACTCACGCTTTATAGTGATTTAAAGATTGTCCGTTCAAGTTCAAATAAGAACGTAGCATTTTATTTCCAAAGTGTAGTAAATCTTTGTTTTCTCACGGCAGGGTTGTCGCACTACAAGGCTGCAATTTTTATTTGCCCATCAACTGGGCTTTTGGTGGAAATGACACACCAACAGCAGCATCATGTCCACAAGAGGGGTTGGGGGGTGAAGGGGAAGAGGACAATTTGTTATTCAATTGGTATCTACTCACGCTTTATAGTGTTTTAAAGCTTGTTCGTTCATGTTCATTTAAGAACGTAGCCTTTTATTTCCATAGTGTAGTAAATCTTTCTTTTCTCACAGCAGGGTTGTCGCACTACAAGGCTGCAATTTTTATTTGCCCATCAACTAAGCTATTGGTGGAAATGACACACCACCAGCAGCATGTTGTCCACGTGACGGAGGGGTGGGGGGGAGGGGGGGAAAGGGAAGAGGACAAGTTGTTATTCTATTGGTATGTACTCACGCTTTATAGTGTTTTAAAGCTTGTTCGTTCATGTTCATTTAAGAACGCAGCCTTTTATTTCCATAGTGTAGTAAATCTTTCTTTTCTCTCAGCAGGGTTGTCGCACTACAAGGCTGCAATTTTTATTTGCCCATCAACTGGACTTTTGGTGGAAATGACACAACACTAGCAATGTGATGTCCACGAGAGGGTTGCAGGGGGAAGGGGAAGAGGAAAAAATGTTATTCTATTAATATGTACTCACGCTTTATAGTGTTTTAAAGATTGTTCGTTCAAGTTCATATAAGAACGTAGCATTTTATTTCAAAAGTGTTGTAAATCTTTGTTTCCTCACAGCACGGTTGTCGCACTACAAGGCTGCCATTGTTATTTGCCCATCAACTGAGCTTTTGCTGGAAATGACACACCAACAGCAGCATGATGTCCACGAAAAGGGGGGCGGGGGAAGGGAAAGAGGACCAGTAGTTATTCTATTGGTATGTACTCACACTTTATAGTGTTTTAAAGCTTGTTCGTTCATGTTCATTTAAGAACGTAGCCTTTTATTTCCATAGTGTAGTAAATTTTTGTTTTCTCACAGCAGGGTTGTCGCACTAAAAGGCTGCAATTTTTATTTGCCCATCAACTGTACTTTGGTGGAAATGACACACCACCAGCAACATGTTGTCCACGAAAGGAGTGGCAGGGGGAAGGGGAAGAGGACAATATGTTATTCTATTGGTATGTACTCACGCTTTATAGTGTTTTAAAGATTGTTCGTCCAAGTTCATATAAGAACGCAGCATTTTATTTCCAAAGTGTAGTAAATCTTTGTTTTCTCACAGCACGGTTGTCGCACTACAAAGCTGTAATTGTTATTTGCCCATAAGCTAGGCTTTTGGTGGAAATGACACACCAACAGCAGCATCATGAACACAAGAGGGGTTTGGGGGGGAGGGGAAGAGGGGATGTTGTTATTCTATTGGTATGGACTCACGCTTTATAGTGATTTATAGATTGTCCGTTCAAGTTCATATAAGAACATAGCATTTTATTTCCAAAGTGTAGTAAATATTTTTTTTTTCACAGCATGGTTATCGCACTAGAAGGCTGCAATTTTTATTTGCCCATCAACTGGGCATTAGGTGGAAATGACACACCACCACCAGCATGATGTCCGCGTGACGAAGTGGGGGGGGGGGGGGGGGGAGAGGGGGAAGAGAAGAGAACAAGTTGTTATTCCATTGGTATGTACTCACGCATTATAGTGTTTTAAAAATTGTTCGTTCATGTTCATATGAGCATGTAGCATTTTATTTCCAAAGTGTAGTAAATCTTTGTTTTCCCACGGCAGGGTTGTAGCAGTACAAGGCTGTAATTTTTATTTGCCCATCAACTGGGCTTTTGGTGGAAATGACACACCAACAGCAGCATCACGTACACAAGAGGGGGTGGGGGGGAAGTGGAAGAGGACAATTTGTCATGGTACTGGTATGTACTCACGCATTATAGTGTTTTAAAGAGTGTTCATTCAAGTTCATACAAGAAGGTAGCATTTTATTTCCATAGTGTAATACGTGTTTGTTTTCTCACAGCAGGGTGATCGCATTACAAGGCTGCAATTTTTATTTGTCCATCAACTGTGCTTATGGTGGAGATGACACAACACAAGCATTTTGATGTCCACGAGAGGGGGGGGGGGGGGGGGGGGGGGGGGGGAGGGAAGTTGAAGAAGACAAGTTGTTATAGTATTGGTATGTACTCAGGCTAAATAGTGTTTTAAAGATTGTTCGTTCAAGTCCATATTTGAACGTAGCATTTTATTTCCAAAGTGTAGTAAATCTTTGTTTTCTCGCAGCAGGGTGGTTGCATTACAAGGCTGCAATTCTTATTTGCACATTAAGTGGGCATTTGGTGGAAATGACACACCACCAGCAGCTTGATGTCCACCAGAGTGGTGGAGGGGGAGGGGGGGGGGGGGGGAATTGGAGTAGGACATGTTGTTATAGTACTGGTTTCTACTCAGGCTTAATAGTGTTTTAAAGATTGTTCATTGAAGTTCATGTAAGAACTTAGCATTTTATTTCCAAAGTGTCGTAAATCCTTGTTTTACCACAGCAGGGTGATGGCATTACAAGACTGCAATTTTTATTTGCCAATCAAATGGGATTTTGGTGGAACTGACACACCACCAGCAGCACGATGTAAATGAGACGGGTGGGGGGGAGTGTTAGAGGACAAGTTGTTATAGTGCAGGTGTGTACGCAGGCTTATTAGTGATTTAAAGATTGTTCATAGAAATTCATATGAGAACGTAGCATTTTATTTCCAATGTGTAGTAAATCTTTGTTTTCTCACAGCAGGGTGATCGCATTACTAGGCTGCAATTTTTATTTGCCCATCAAGTGGGCTTTTGGTGGAAATGAAACACCACCAGCAGCATGATGTCGTCGAGAGGGCGGTGGGGGGGAGGTGAAGGGGAAGAGGACAACTTGTTATTCTATTTGTATGTACTCATGCTTCATAGTGTGTTAAAGGTTGTTCGTTCAAGTTCATATAAGAACGTAGCATTTTATTTCCAAAGTGTAGTAAATCTTTGTTTTCCCACAGCAGGGTGATCGCATTACAGGGCTGCAATTTTTATTTGCCCATCAAGTGGATAGTTTGTCGAAATGACACTCCACAAGCAGCATTATGTGCAAGAGGGAAAGGGGGGGTGGGTGGAAGTGGAAGAGGACAAGTTGTTATAGTACTGGTATGTTCTCAAGCTTAATAGTGTTTTAAAGATTGTTCATTCAAGTTCATATAAGAAATGTTGCATGTTACTACCAAACTGTAGAAAATCTTTGTTTTCTCACAGCAGGGTGATCGCATTGCAATGCTGCAATTTTTAATTGCACATCAAGTGAGCTTATGGTGGAAATGACACACCACATGCAGCATGATGTCCAAGAGGGGAGGGGGGGGGGGGGGGGGGGAAGTGGAAGAGAGCAAGTTGTTATAGTACTGGTATGTACTCAGGCTCAATATTGTTTAAAGATTGTTCGTTCAAGCTCATATAAGAGCTTAGCATTTTATTTCAAAAGTGTAGTAAATCTTTGCTTTCTCACAGCAGGGTGATCGCATTACAAGGCTGCAACTTTTATTTGCCCATCAAGTGGGCTTTTGGTAAAAATGACACACCACCAGCAGCAATATGTCCACGAGGGGGGGTGGTGGGGGGCGGAAGAGGAAGAGGATAGATGTTATATTACTGGTATGTACACTGGTTTAATAGTGTTTTAGAGGTTGTTCATTCAAGTTCATATAAGAACGTAGCATTTAATTCCAAAGTGTAGTGAATCTTTGTTTTCTCACAGCAGGGAGATCGCATTACAAGGCTGCAATTTTTATTTGCCCATCAAGTGTGCTTTTGGTAGAAATGACACACCACCAGCAGCATGATGGTTAACAGGACAAGTGGCGGTGGGGGGGGGGGGGGGGGGGCGGGGAGGGGCGGGGGGGGTTGGAGTGGAAGAGGAAAATTTGTTATAGTACTGGTGTGTACTCAGGCTTAACAGTGTCTTAAAGATTGTTCATTGAAGTTCATAAAAGAACGTAGCATTTTATTTCCAAAGTGTAGTAAATCTTTGTTTTCTCACAGCAGGGTGATCGCATTACAAGCCTGCAATTTTTATTTGCCCATCAAGTGGGCGTTTGGTGGAAATGACACACCACCAGCAGCATGATGTCCACGAGGTGGTGGGTCGCGGGAAGTGAAAGAGGACAAGTTGTTATAGTACTGATATGTACTCAAGCTTAATACTGTTTAAAGATTGTTCGTTCAAGCTCATATAAAAACGTAGCATTTTATTTCCATAGTGTAGTAAATCTATGTTTCCTCACTGCAGGGAGATTGTATTGCAAGGCTCAATTTTTATTTCCCCATCAAGTGGGCTTTTGGTGGATATGACACACCACCAGCATCATGTGTCTACGAGAGGAGGGGACGGGGGGAGTGGAAGAAGTGGAAGAGGACAAGTTGTCTATAGGACAGGTTGTACTCAGGATTAATAGTGTTTTAAAGATTGTTCATTCAAGTTCATATAAGAACGTAGCATTTTTATCCCAAAGTATAGTAAATCTTTGTATTCTCACAGCAGGATGATCGCATTACAAGGCTGCAATTTTTATTGCTTATCAAGTGGGCTTTTGGTGGAAATGACACACCCCCAGAAGCATGATGTCGTCGAGAGGGTGGGGGGGGGACAGTGGAAGAGGACAAGTTGTTATAGTACTGGTATGTACGCACGGTTAATAGTGTTTTAAAGATTGTTCGTTCACGTTCATATAAGAAACGTAGCATTTTATTTCCAAAGTTGTAGTAAATCTTTGTTTCCTCACAGGATGTTGATCGCATTACAAGGCTGCAACTTTTATTTGACCGTCAACTGGGCTTTAGGTGGATGTGACACACCACCAGCACCATGATGGCCACGGGAGGGTGGGGGGGGGGGGGGGGGGGGGGCTGGAAGTGGAAGAGGACAGGTTGTTATAGTACTGGTATGTACTCAGGCTTAATGGTATTTTAAAGATTGTTCGATCAAGTTCATATAATAATGTAGCATTTTTATTTTCAATGTGTAGTAATCTTTGTTTTCCCACAGCAGGGCGATCGCATTACATGGCTGCAATTTTTATTTGGCAATCATGTGGGCTTTTGGTGGAAATGACACACCACCAGCAGCATGATGTCTACGAGAGGGGGTTAAGGGAGGGGGGGGGGGGGGGAAGTGTAAGAGGACAAGTTGTTATAGTACTGGCATGTACTCAGGCTTAATAGTGTTTTGAAGATTGTTCGTTCAAGTTCATATAAGAACGTAGCATTTTATTTCTAAGGTGTAGTAAATCTTTGTTTCCTAACATAAGGTTGATCGGATCACAAGGCTGCAATTTTATTTGCCCATGTAGTGGGCTTTTGGTGGAAATGACACATCACCAGCAGCATGATGCCCACGAGAGGGGGGGGGGGGGGCGGGAAGTGGAAGAGGACAAGTTGTTATAGTGCTGGTATGTACTTCAGGCTTAATAGTGTTTTAAAGAATGTTCGTTCAAGCTCATATAAGAACGTAGCAATTTATTTCCAAAGTGTAGTAAATCCTTGTTTTCTCACAGCAGGGTGATCGCATTACAAAGCTGCAATTTTTATTTGCCCATCAAGTGGGCTTTTGATGGAAATGACGCACACCAGCAGCATGATTTCCATCAGAAGGGAGGGGGGGGGGGTAATGGAAGAGGTGGAGTTGTTTATAGTACTGGTATGTACTCAAGCTTAATAGTGTTTCAAAGATTGTTCTTTCCTGCTCATATAAGAACATAGCATTTTATTTCCTAAGTGTAGTAAATCTTTGATTTCTCGCGGCAGGGTGATCCTATTACAAGACTGCAATTTTTATTTGCCCATCAAGTGGGCTTCTGTTTGAAATGACACACCACCACCAGTATGATGGCGACGAGAGGGGGGGGGGGGGGGGTGGCGGGAAGTGGAAGAGGACGAGTTGTTATAGTACTGGTATGTACTCAGAGTTAATTGTGTTTAACGATTATTTGTTCAAGCTCATATAAGAACGTGGCATTTTATTTCCTAAGTGTAGTAAATCTTTGTTTTCTCACAGCAGGCTGATCACATTACAAGACTGCGATTTTTATTTGCCCATCAAGTGGGCCTTTGGTGGAAATGACACACCTCCAGCAGCAGGATGTCCACGAGGGGGTGGGGGGGGGGGGGGGGGGGGGTTGGGGAGGGTAAGTGGAAGAGGACAAGTTGTTATAGTACTGGTTATGTCCAAAGTGTAGTATATCTTTGTTATCTCACAGCAGGCTGAACACATTACAAGGCCGCAGTTTCTATTTGCCCATCAACTGGGCTTTTGGTGGAAATGACACACCGCCAGCAGCATGACGTCCAAGAGTGCTGGCGGGGTGGTGGGGGGCTGGGGGAGTGGAAGAGGACAAGTTGTTATAGTACTGGTACGTTCTTAGGCTTAACTGTGTTTTAAAGATTGTTCGTTGAAGTTCATATAATAACGTAGCATTTTATTTCCAAAGTGTAGTAAATCTTTGTTTTCTCACAGCAGGGTGATCGCATGGCAAGGCTGAAATTTCATTTGCCCATCAAGTGGGCTTTTGATGGAAATGACACACCACCCAGCAGCATGATGTCCTAGTGTGGAAGGGGAGGGAGGCAGAGGGAGAGGAAGAGAACAAGTTGTTATAGTACTGGTATGTACTTAGGCTTAACTGTGTTTTAAAGATTGTTCGTTCAAGTTCATATAATAACGTAGCATTTTATTTCCAAAGTGTAGTAAATCTTTGTTTTCTCACAGCAGGGTGATCGCATGACAAGGCTGCAATTTCTATTTGCCCATCAGGTGGGCTTTTGGTGGAAATGACACTCCAGCAGCAGCATGATGACCATGAGAGGCGGCGGGGGGTGAGAATTGGAAGAGGACAAGTTGTTATTATATTACTGGTGTGTATTCAGGCATAATAACGTTTTAAAGGTTGTTCTTTCAAGTTCATATAAGAACATACAATTTTATTTCCGAAGTGTAGTAAATCTTTGTTTTCTCACAGCAGGGTGATCGCATTACAAGGCTGCAATTTTTATTTACCCATCAAGTGGGCTTTTGGTGGAAGTGACACACCAGCAGGAGCATGTTGTCCACGTAAAGGAGGGGGGGGGGGGGAGGGGGTGGGAAGAGAAGAGGACATGTTGTTATAGTTCTGGTATGTACTCAGGCTTAATCGTGTTTGGTAGATTGTTCGTTCAAGTTCATATAAGAACGCGTAGCATTATATTTCCAAAGTGTAGTAAATTTTTGTTTTCTCAAAGCAGGGTGATCGCATTACAAGGCTGCAATTTTTATTTGCCCATCAGGTGGGCATTTGGTGGACATGACACACCACCAGCAGCATGATGTCCATGAGAGTGGGTGGGGGGTGGGGGGTGGAGGGAAGTGGAAGAGTACACGTTGTTATAGTACTGGTTATGTCCAAAGTGTAGTATGTCTTTGTTATCTCACAGCAAGGTGATTGCATTACAAGGCTGCAATTTTTATTTGCCCATCAAGTGGGCTTTGGTGGAAATGACACACCACCAGCAGCATGATGTCCACGAGAGGGGGGTCGGGAGGGTATCAAGTGGAAGAGGACAGGTTTTTATAGTACTGGTATGTACTCAGGTTTAATAGTGTTTTAAAGACTTATCGTTCAAGTACATATATGAACGTAGCATTTTAGTTCCAAAGTGTAGTAAATCTTTGTTTTCTCACAGCAGGGTGATCGCATTACAAGGCTGCAATTCTTATTTGCCCATCAAGTGGGCGTTTGGTGGAAATGACACACCACCAGCAGCATGATGTCAACGAGGTGGTGGTGGGCGGGAAGTGGAAGTGGACAAGTTGTTATAGTACTGGTATGTACTCAGGCTTAATAGTGTTTTGCAGATTGTTCGTTCAAGTTCATATCAGAACGTAGCATTTTATTTCTAAGGTGTAGTAAATCTTTGTTTTCTAACAGAAGGTTGATGGGATTACAAGGCTGCAATTTTTATTTGCCCATGTAGTGGGCTTTTGGTGGAAATGACACATCACCAGCAGCATGATGCTCACGAGAGGGGGGGGGGGGGGGGCGGGAAGTGGAAGAGGACAAGTTGTTGTAGTGCTGGTATGTACTCAGGCTTAATAGTGTTTTAAAGAATGTTCGTTCAAGCTCATCTCATATAAGAACATATCATTTTATTTTCAAAGTGTAGTAAATCTTTGTTTTCCCACAGCAGGGTGATCGCATTACATGGCTGCAGTTTTTAGTTGCCCATCAAGAGGGCTTTTGGTGGAAATGCCACACCACCAGCAGCATGATGTCTACTAGAAGGGGGGGGGGAGGAAGTGGAAGAGGACAAGTTGTTATAGTTCTGATATGTACTCAGGCATAATGGCGTTTTAATGATTGTTCGTTCAAGTTCAAATAAGAACGTAGCATTTTATTTACAAAGTGTAGAAATCTTTGTTTTCTCACAGCAGGAGGATCGCAATATAAGGCTGCAATTTTTATTTGCCCATCAAGTGGGCGTTTGGTGGAAATGACACACCACCAGCAGCATGATGTCCACGAGGTGGTGGGGGGCGGAAAGTGGGAGAGGACAAGTTGTTATAGTACTGGTATGTACTCAGGCTTAGTAGTGTTTAACAATTATTCGTTCAAGCTCATATAAGAACGTAGCATTTTATTTACAAAGCGTAGAAATCTTTGTTTTCTCACAGCAGGAGGATCGCATTACAAGGCAGCAATTTTTATTTGCCCATCAAGTGGGCTTTTGGTGGAAATGACACACCACGGGCAGTATGATATCCACGAGAGGGGGGGGTGGGGGCGGGGAAGTGGAAGAGGACAAGTTGTTATAGCACTGGTATGTACTTAGGCTTAACAGTGTTTTAAAGACTGTTCGTTCAAGTTCATAAAGGAGCGTAGCATTTTATTTCCAAAGTGTAGTAAATCTTTGTTTTCTCACAGCAGGGTGATCGCATGACCAGGCTGCAATTTTTATTTGCCCATCAAGTGGGCTGTTGGTGGAAATGACACACCACCAGCAGCGTGATGTCCACGAGAGGAGGCGTCTGGGGAGGGGGGGGGGGGGAGGAAGTGGAAGAGGTCAAGTTGTTATAGTACTGGTATGTACTTAGCTTTAACAGTGTTTTAAAGATTGTTCGTTCAAGTACATATAAGATCGTAGCATTCTATTTCCAAAGTGTATTAAATCTTTGTTTTCCCACAGCATTGTGATCGCATTACAATGCTGCAATTTCTATTTGCCCATCAAAGTGGACTTTTTGTGGAAATGACACACCAGCAGCAGCATGATGCCCACGAGAGGGGACGGGGGGTGGGAAGTGGAAGAGGACAAGTTGTTATTATATTACTGGTAGGTATTCAGGCTTAATAATGTTTCAAAGATTGTTCTTTCAAGTTCATATAAGAACGTAGCACTTTATTTCCAAATTGTAGTAAATCTTTGTTTTCTTACAGCAGGGTGATCGCATCACGAGGCTGCAGTTTTTAGTTTCCCATCAAGTGGGCATTTTGTGGAAATGACACACCACCAGCAGCACGATGTCCACGAAAGGGGGTCGGGGAGTGGAAGAGGACAAGGTGATATAGTACAGGCACGTACTCAGGCTTAATAGGGTTTTAACGAATGTTCGTTCAAGTTCAAATAAGAACGTAGCTTTATATTTGCAAAGTGTAGTAAATTTTTGTTTTCTCACAGCAGGGTGATCGCATTACAAGGGTGCAATTTTTATTTGCTTATCAAGTGGGCTTTTGGTGGAATTGACACACCACCAGCAGCATGATGTCCACGAGATGGGGGTGGGGCGGGATGTGGAAGACGACAAGCTGTTATAGTACTGGTATGTATTCAGGCTTAATAGTGTTTAAAAATGTTCGTTCAAGCTCATATAAGAATGTAACATTTTATTTCCAAAGAGTAGTATACCTTTGTTTTCTCACAGCAGGGTGATCGCAATACAAGGCTGCAATTTTTATTTGCCCATCGAGTGGGCGTTTGGTGGAAATGACACACCACCAGCAGCATGATGTCCACGAGGTGATGGGGGGCGGGAAGTGGAAGAGGACAAGTTGTTATAGTACTGGTATGTACTCAGGCTTAGTAGTGTTTAAAAATTATTCGTTCAAGCTCATATAAGAACGTAGCATTTTATTTACAAAGTGTAGAAATCTTTGTTTTCTCACAGCAGGAGGATCGCATTACAAGGCAGCAATTTTTATCAGGCCATCAAGTGGGCTTTTGGTGGAAATGACACACCACCAGCATCATGTGTCCACGAGAGGAGGGGACGGGGGAGTGGAAGAAGTGGAAGAGGACAAGTTGTTATAGGACTGGTTTGTACTCAGGATTAATAGTGTTTTAAAGATTGTTCGTTCAAGTTCATATAACAACGTAGCATTTTTTTCCCAAAGTATAGTAAATCTTTGTATTCTCACAGCAGGATGATCGCATTACAAGGCTGCAATTTTTATTTGCTTATCAAGTGGGCTTTTGGTGGAAATGACACACCCCCAGAAGCATGATGCCGACGAAAGGGGGGGGGGGGGGGAGTGGAAGAGGTATGTTATAGTAGTACTGGAATGTACTCAGGCTTTATAGTATTTTAAAGATTGATCGTTCAAGTTCATATAAGAACGTAGCATTTTATTTCCAAAGTGTAGTATATCTTTGTTTTCTCACAGCAGGGTGATTACAGTACGAGGCTGCAAATTTTATTTGCCCATCAAGTGGGCTTTTGGTGGAAATGACACACCTCCAGCAGCAAGATGTCCACCAGGAGGGGGGGGGGGTCGAAGTGGAAGGGGACAAGTTGTTATAGTACTGGTATGTACTCAGGCTTAATAGTGTCTTAAAGATTGTTTATTGAAGTTCATATAAGAACGTAGCATTTAATTTCCAAAGTGTAGTAAATCTTTGCTTCCTCACAGCAGGGTCATCGCATTACAAGGCTGCAATTTTTATTTGCCCATCAAGTTTGCTTTTGGTGGAAATGACACACCTCAAGCAGCATGATGTCCACGAGAGGGGGGCGGGGACAGTGGAAGAGGACAAGTTGTTGTAGTACTGGTATGTACGCAGGGTTAATAGTGTTTTAAAGATTGTTCGTTCACGTTCATATAAGAACGTAGCATTTTATTTCCAAAGTGTAGTAAATCTTTGCTTTATCACAACAGGGTGATCGCATTACAAGGCTGCAATTTTTATTTTCACATCAAGTGGGCTTTTGGTGGAAATGACACACTTCCAGCAGCAATATGTCCACGGGGGGAGGGGGGGGGGGAGGGGGAAGTGGAAGGGGACAAGATTATATAGTACTGGTATGTACTCAGGCTTAATAGTGTCTTAAAGATTGTTCATTGAAGTTCATATAAGAACGCAGCATTTTATTTCCAAAGTATAGTAAATCTTTATTTTCTCACAGCATGGTGATTGCATTACAAGTCTGCAACTTTTATTTGCCCATCAAGTGGGCTTTTGGTGGAAATGACACACCACTAGCAGCAACATGTCCACGAGGGGGGTGGTGGGGGGCGGAAGAGGAAGAGGGTAGATGTTATAGTACTGGTATGTACACTGGTTTAATAGTGTTTTAAAGGTTGTTCATTCAAGTTCATATAAGAACGTATCATTTTATTTCCAAAGTGTAGTAAATCTTTGTTTTCTCACAGCAGGGTGATCGCATTACAAGGCTGCAATTTTTATTTGCCCTTCAAGTCGGCTTGAGGTGGAAATGACACACAACCAACAGTATGATTTCCACAAGAGTGTGGGGGGGAAGGGGGGGGGGAATTGGTAGAGAACAAGTTGTTATAGTACTGGTATGTACTCAGGCTTAATAGTGTTTAAAAATGTTCGTTCAAGCTCATATAAGAATGTAACATTTTATTTTCAAAGTGTAGTAAATCTTTGTTTCCTCACAGCAGGGTGATCGCATTACAAGGCTGCAATTTTTTAATGCCCATCAGGTGGGCTTTTGATGGATATGACGCACCACCAGCAGCATGATTTCCATCAGAGGGAGGGGGGGGGGTAATGGAAGAGGTGGAGTTGTAATAGTACTGGTATGTACTCAAGCTTAATAGTGCTTCAAAGATTGTTCTTTCATGTTCATATAAGAACGTAGCATTTTATTTCCAAAGTGTAGTAAATCTTTGATTTCTCACGGCAGGGTGATCGTATTACAAGACGGCAATTTTTATTTGCCCATCTAGTGGGCTTCTGATTGAAATGACACACCACCAGCAGTATGATGTCCAAGAGGGGGGGGGGGGGGGGGGGGGCAGGATGTGGAAGAGGACGAGTTGTTATAGTACTGGTATGTACTCAGAGTTTATTGTGTTTTAACGATTATTTGTTCAAGCTCATATAAGAACGTGGCATTTTATTTCCAAATTCTAGTAAACCTTTGTTTTCTCACAGCAGGGTGATCGCATTATAAGGCTGCAATTTTTATTTGCCCATCAAGGGGGCTTTCGGTGGAAATGACACACCACCAGCGGCATGATGTCCACGAGAGGGGGGGGGGGGGGGGGGGAAAGTGGAAGAGGACAAGTTGTTATAGTACTGGTTATGTCCAAAGTGTACTATGTCTTTGTTATCTCACAGCAGGGTGATCGCATTACAAGGCTGCAATTTTTATTTGCCCATCAAGTGGGCTTTTATTGGTAATGACACACCACCAGCAGCATGATGTCCACGAGAGGGGGGGGGGGGGGGATATCAAGTGGAAGAGGACAAGTTTTTATAGTACTGGTATGTACTCAGGTTTAATAGTGTTTCAAAGATTTTTTTGTTCAAGTACATATAAGAACGTAGCATTTTAATTCCAAAGTGTAGTAAAACTTTGTTTTCTTACAGCAGGGTGATCGCATTACAACGCTGCAATTTTTATTTGCCCATCAACTGGGCTTTTGGTGGAAAAACACACCGCCAGCAGCATGACATCCAAGAGTGGCTTCGGGGGGGTGGGGGGCTGGGGGAGTGGAAGAGGACAAGTTGTTATAGTACTGGTATGTACTTAGACTTAACAGTGTTTTAAAGATTGTTCGTTCAAGTTCATATAATAACGTAGCATTTTATTTCCAAAGTGTAGTAAATCTTTGTTATCTCACAGCAGGGTGATCGCATGACAAGGCTGCAATTTTTATTTGCCCATCAAGTGGGCTATTGGTGGCAATGACACACCAGCAGCAGCATGTTGTCCACGTGAAGGGGGGGGGGGGGGTGGGAAGAGAAGAGGACATGTTGTTATAGTACTGGTATGTACTCAGGCTTAATAGTGTTTTAAAGATTGTTCATTCAAATTCATAAAAGAACGTAGCATTTTATTTCCAAAGTGTAGTAAATCCTTGTCTTCTCACAGCAGGGAGATCGCATTACAAGGCTGCAATTTTTATTTGCCCATCAAGGGGGCTTTTGGTGGAAATGACACACCACCAGCAGCATGATGTCCACGAGAGGGGGGGGGGGGGGATGTGGAAGAGGACAAGTGGTTATAGTACTGGTATGTACTTAGGCTTAACAGTGTTTTAAAGAGTGTTCGTTCAAGTTCATAAAAGAGTGTAGCATTTTATTTCCAAAGTGTAGTATATCTTTGTTTTCTCACAGCAGGGTGATCGCATGGCAAGGCTGCAATTTTTATTTGCCCATCAAGTGAGCTGTTGGTGGAAATGACACACCACCAGCAGCATGATATCCACGAGAGGATGGGTCTGGGTGGGGGGGGGGGGGGGGGAGGAAGTGGAAGAGGACAAGTTGTTATAGTACTGCTATGTACTCAGGCTTTATGGTATTTTAAATATTGTTCATTCAAGTTCATATAAGAACATAGTGTTTTATTTCCAAAGTGTAGTAAATCTTTGTTTTCTCACAGCAGGGTGATCGCATTACAAGGCCGCAGTTTTTATTAGCCCATCAAGTGGGCTTTTGGTGGAAATGACACACCACCAGCAGCATGATGTCCACGAGATGGGGGGAGGGGAGGGTATCAAGTGGAAGAGGACAGGTTTTTATAGTACTGGTATGTACTCAGGTTTAATAGTGTTTTAAAGACTTTTCGTTCTAGTACATATATGAACGTAGCATTTTAGTTCCAAAGTCTGGGGGGGGGGGGGGGGAGGTAGTGGAAGAGGACAAGTTGTTATAGTACTGCTATGTACTCAGGCTTTATTGTATTTTAAATATTGTTCATTCAAGTTCATATAAGAACATAGTGTTTTATTTCCAAAGTGTAGTAAATCTTTGTTTTCTCACAGCAGGGTGATCGCATTACAAGGCCGCAGTTTTTATTAGCCCATCAAGTGGGCTTTTGGTGGAAATGACACACCACCCAGCAGCATGATGTCCAAGTGTGGAAGGGGAGGGAGGCGGGGGGAGTGGAAGAGGACAAGTTGTTATAGTACTGGTATGTACTTAGGCTTAACTGTGTTTTAAAGATTGTTCGTTCAAGTTCATATAATAACGTAGCATTTTATTTCCAAAGTGTAGTAAATCTTTCTTTTCTCACAGCAGGGTGATCGCATGACAAGGCTGCAATTTCTATTTGCGCATCAGGTGGGCTTTTGATGGAAATGACACTCCAGCAGCAGCATGATGTCCATGAGAGGTGGCGGGGGGTGGGAAATGGAAGAGGACAAGTTGTTATTATACTACTGGTGTGTATTCAGGCATAATAATGTTTTAAAGGTTGTTCTTTCAAGTTCATATAAGAACATACAATTTTATTTCCAAAGTGTAGTAAATCTTTGTTTTCTCACAGCAGGGTGATCGCATTACAAGGCTGCAAATTTTATTTGCCCATCAAGTGGGGTTTTGGTGGAAATGACACACCACCAGCAGCATGATGTCCACGAGAGGGGGGGGGGGGGAGTGGATGAGGACAAGTTTTTATAGTAAATAGTACTGGTATGCACTCAGGCTTAATATTGTTGTAAAGATTGATCGTTCAAGTTCAAATAAGAACACAGCATTTTATTTCCAAAGTGTAGTAAATCTTTGTTTTCTCACAGCAGGGTGATCGCATTACAAGGCTGCAATTTTTATTTGCCCATCAAATGTGGTTTTGGTGGAAATGACACACCAGCAGCAGCATGATGTCCTCGAGAGGGGACGGGGAGTGGGAAGTGGAAGAGGACAAGTTGTTATTATATTACTGGTAGGTATTCAGGCTTAATAATGTTTCAAAGATTATTCTTTCAAGTTCATATAAGAACGTAGCATTTTATTTCCAAAGTGTAGTAAATCTTTGTTTTCTCACAGCAGGGTGATCGCACTACAAGGCTGCAATTCTTATTTGCCCATCAAGTCGGATTCTGGTGTAAATGACACACCACCAGCAGCATGATGTCCACGAGTGGTGGGTGGGGGGGAGGGGGGGAAGTGGAAGAGGGCAAGTTGTTATAGTACTGGTGTGTACTCAGGCTTAATAGTGTTTTAAAGATTGTTTGTTCAGGTTCATATAAGAACATACAATTTTATTTCCAAATGGTAGTAAATCCTTGTTTCCTCACAGCAGGGTGATCGCACTACAAGGCTGCTATTCTTATTTGCCCATCAAGTCGGATTTTGGTGTAAATGACACACCACCAGCGGCATGATTTCCACGAGAGTGGTGGGGGGGAAGTGGAAAAGGACAAGTTGTTATTCTACTGGTATGTACTCAGGCTTAATAGCGTTTTAAAGATTGTTCGCCCAAATTCATATAAGTACGTAGCATTTTATTTCCAAAGTGTAGTAAGGCTTTGGTTTCTCACAGCAGGGTGATCGCATTACAAGGCTGGAATTTTTATTTGCCCTTCAAGTGGCCTTTTGGTGGAAATGACATACCACGAGCAGCATGATGTCGTCGTGAGGGGGGGAGGGGGGGGGGTGGCGGAAGTGGAAGTAGACAAGTTAAGTTGTTATAGTACTGGTATGTACTCAGGCTTAATAGTGTTCTAAAGATTGTTCGATCAAGTTTATATAAGAATGTAGCATTTTATTTCCAAAGTGTAGTAAAACTTTGTTATCTAACAGCAGGGTGATCGTATTACAAGGCTGTAATTTTTACTTGCCCGTCGAGTTGGCTTTTGGTGGAAATGACACACCACCGCCAGCATGATGTCCACGAGAGGGGGGAATGGGAAGTGCAAAAGGACAAGTTGTTATGGTACTGGTATGTACTCAGACTTAATAGTGATTTAAAGGTTGTTCGTTCAAGTACATACAAGATCGTAGCATTTTATTTCCAAAGTGTGTTAAATCTTTGTTTCCTCACAGCATTGTGATCGCATTACAAGGCTGCAATTTCTATTTGCCCATCAAAGTGGACTTTTTGTGGAAATGACACACCAGCAGCAGCATGATGTCCAAGAGAGGGGACGGGGGGTGGGAAGTGGAAGAGGACAAGTTGTTATGATATTACTGGTAGGTATTCAGGCTTAATAATGTTTCAAAGATCGTTCTTTCAAGTTCATATTAGAACGTAGCATTTTATTTCCAAAGTGTAGTAAATTTTTGTTTTCTCACAGCAGGGTGATCGCACTACAAGGCTGCAATTCTTATTTGCCCATCAAGTCGGATTTTGGTGTAAATGACACACCACCAGCAGCATGATGTCCACGAGTGGTGGTTGGTGGGGAGGGGGGGAAGTGGAAGAGGGCAAGTTGTTATAGTACTGGTGTGTACTCAGGCTTAATAGTGTTTTAAAGATTGTTCGTTCAAGTTCATATAAGAACATACAATTTTATTTCCAAATGTTAGTAAATCATTGTTTCCTCACAGCAGGGTGATCGCATTACAAGACTGCAATTTTTATTTGCCCATCAGGTGGGCTTTTGATGGAAATGACGCACCACCAGCTGCATGATTTCCATCAGATGGTGGGGGGGGGGGGGGGGGGGGGGGTAATGGAAGAGGTGGAGTTGTTATAGTACTGGTATGTACTCAAGCTTAATTGTGTTTCAAAGATTGTTCTTTCATGTTCATTTAAGAACATAGCATTTTATTTCCTAAGTGTAGTAAATCTTTGATTTCTCACGGCAGGGTGATCGTATTACAAGACTGCAATTTTTATTTGCCCATCAAGTGGGCTTCTGTTGGAAATGACACACAACCAGCTGCATGATGTGCACGAGAAAGGGGGGGGGGGGAAGTGGAAGAGGACAAGATGTTATAGTACTGCTATGTACTCAGGCTTTATAGTATTTTAAATATTGTTCATTCACTTTCATATAAGAATGTAGTGTTTTACTTCCAAAGTGCAGTAAATCTTTGTTTTCTCACAGCAGGGTGATCGCATTACAAGGCCGCAGTTTTTATTTGCCCATCAAGTGGGCTTTTGGTGGATATGACACACCACCAGCAGCATGATGTCCACGAGAGGGGGGGGGGGGGGGGGGGGGCGGGGAGTGGAGGTGGACAAGTATTTATAGTACTGGCATGTGCTCATGCTTTATAGTGTTTTAAAGATTGTTCGTTGAAGTTCACATAAGAATGTAGCATTTTATTTCAAAAGTATAGTAAGTGGGCCTTTGGTGGAAATGACACACCTCCAGCAGCAGGATGTCCACGAGAGGGGAGGGGGGGGGGGGGGTGGAAGTGTAGGAGGACAAGTTGTTATAGTACTGGTTATGTCCAAAGTGTAGTATATCTTTGTTATCTCACAGCAGGGTGAACACATTACAAGGCCACAGTTTTTATTTGCCCATCAACTGGGCTTTTGGTGGAAATGACACACCGCCAGCAGCATGACGTCCAAGAGAGGTGGCGGGGTGGTGGGGGGCTGGGGGAGTGGAAGAGGACAAGTTGTTATAGTACTGGTATGTACTTAGGCTTAACTGTGTTTTAAAGATTGTTCGTTCAAGTTCATATAATAACGTAGCATTTTATTTCCAAAGTGTAGTAAATCTTCGTTTACTCACAGCAGGGTGATCGCATGACAAGGCTGCAATTTTATTTGCCCATCAAGTGGGCTTTTGGTGGAAATGACACACCACCCAGCAACATGTTGTCCTAGTGTGGAAGAGGAGGGAGGTGGGGGGAGTGGAAGAGGACAAGTTGTTATAGTACTGGTATGTACTTAGGCTTAACTGTGTTTTAAAGATTGTTCGTTCAAGTTCATATAATAACGTAGCATTTTATTTCCAAAGTGTAGTAAATCTTTGATTTCTCACAGCAGGGTGATCGCATGAGAAGGCTGCAATTTCTATTTGCCCATCAGGAGGGCTTTTGGTGGAAATGACACTCCAGCAGCAGCATGATGTCCATGAGAGGTGGTGGGGGGTGGGAATTGGAAGACGACAAGTTGTTATTATATTACTGGTGTGTATTCAGGCATAATAATGTTTTAAAGGTTGTTGTTTCAAGTTCATTTAAGAACATACAATTTTATTTCCAAAGTGTAGTAAATCTTTGTTTTCTCACAGCAGGGTGATCACATTACAAGGCTGCAATTTTTATTTGCCCATCAAGTGGGGTTTTGGTGGAAATGACACACCACCAGCAGCATGATGTCCCTGTGAGGTGGGGGGGGGGGGGGGGGGGGGGGGGGGGAAAGTGGAAGAGGACAATTTGTTATAGAATTGGTATGTACTCAGGCTTAATAGTATTTTAAAGATTGTTCGTTCATGTTCATATAAGAACGTAGCATTTTATTTCCAAAGTGTAGTAAATCTTTGATTTCTCACAGCAGTGTGATCGCATTATAAGGCTGCAATTTTTACTTGCCCATCAAGTGGGCTTGTGGGCTTTTGGTGGAAATGACACACCACCAGTAGGATGATGTCCATAGGAAGGGGGAGGGGGGGGGGGGAGTGGAAGAGGACAAGTTGTTATAGTACTGGTTTGTTTTTAGGCTAATAGTGTTTCAAAGATTGTTCGTTCACGTTCATTTAAGAACGTAGCATTTTGTTTCCAAAGTGTAGTGAATCTCATTTTTCTCTGTGCGGGGTGTTCGCATTACAAGGCAGCAATTTTTATTTCCCCAACAAGTGGGCTTCTGGTGGAAATGACACACCGGCAGCAACAGGATGTCCACGAGAGGGGGGGGGGGGGGGAAGTGGAAGAGGACAATTTGTTTTAGTACTGATATGTTCTCAGGCTTAATAGTGTTTTAAAGATTGTTCGTTCAAGTTCATATAAGAACGCAGCATTTTATTTCCAAAGTGTAGTAAATCTTTGTTTTCTCCTAGCAGGGTGCTTGCATTACATGGCTGCAATTTTTATTTGCCCATCAAGTGGGCTTTTGCTGGAAATGACACACCACCAACAGCAAGACGACCACGAAAGTGGGGGAGGGGGGGGAACTGGAAAAGGACAAGTTGTTATAGTACTGGTATGTACTCAGGCCTAATAGTGTTTTAAAGATTGTTCTTTCGAATTCATATAAGAAAGTAGCATTTTATTTCCAAAGTGTTGTAAATCTTTGTTTTCTCTCAGCAGAGTGCTCGCATTACACGGCTTCAATTTTTATTTGCCCATCAAGTGGTCTTTTTGTGGGAATGACACACCACCAGCAGCATGAAGGCCACATGGGGGGGAGTGGAAGAGGACAAGTTGTTGTAGTACTGGTATGTACTCCCGCTTGATAGTGTTCTAAAGATTGTTCTTCCAAGTTCATATAAGAAAATAGTATTGTAATCCTAAAATGTAGTAAATTTTTGTTTTCTCACAGTGGGGTGATCCCGTAACAGGGCTGCAATTTTTATTCGCCCATCAAGTGGTCTTTTGGTGGAAATGTCACACCACGAGCAGCATGAAGTCTACAAGAGGGTGGGGGGGGGGAAGTGGAAGAGGACAAGTTGTTATAGTACTGGTATGTACCCAGGTTTAATAGTGTTTTAAACATTAATCATTCAAGTTCATATAAGAACATAGCATATTATTTCCAAAGTGTAGTAAATCTATGATTTCTCACAGCAGGGTGATTGCATTACAAGGCTGCAATTTTTATTTGCACAACAAGTGGGCTTTTGGTGGAAGTGACACACCACTAGCAGCATGTTGACCACGAGAGAGTTTGGGGGGGGTGGGAAGGGTTGGCGAGCAGAAGAGGACAAGTTGTTCTTCTATTGGTATGTACTCAGGCTTTATAGTGTTTTAAAGAATGTTCGTTCAAGTTCGTATGAGAATGTAGCATTTTATCTCCAAAGTGTAGTATATATTTGTTTTCTCACAGCAGGGTGATCGCATGACAAGGCTGCAGTTTTTATTTGGCCAACATGTGGGGTTTTGGGGGAAATGACACACCACCAGCAGCACGATGTCCACGAGAGGGATGGTGGTGAGTGGAAGAGGACAAGTTCTTATAGTAATGGTATGTACTCAAGCTTAGTTGTGTTTTAAAGAATGTTCGTTCAAGTTCATATAAGAACGTACCATTTTGTTCCCAAAGTGTAGGAAATCTTTGTTTTCTCACAGCAGGGTGATTGCATTACAAGGCTGCAATTTCTACCTGCCCAACAAATGGGCTTTTGGTGGAAATGACACACCACCAGCAGCATGATGTCCACAAAAGGGGGGTGCGGGGGGAACTGGAAGAGGACAAGTTGTTATAGTACTGGTATGTACTCAGGCTTAATAGTGTTTTAAAGATGGTTCGTTAAAGTTCATATAAGAACGTAGCATTTTATTCCCAAAGTGTAGTAAATCTTTGTTTTTTAATTGCCCATCAAGGGGGCTTTTGGTGGAAATGACACACGACTAGCAACATGATGTCCATCAGTGGGTAAGGGGGGGGGGGGGGGGGAGGTGCAAGTGGACAAGTTGTTATAGTACTGTTATGTAGTCAGACTTAATAGTGTATTAAAGATTGTTCGTTCTAGTTCATATAAGAACGTAGCATTTTATTCCCAAAGTGTAGTAAAGCTTTGTTTTCTCACAGCTGGGTGATCCCATTACAAGGCTGCAATTTCTATTTGCCCATCAAGTGGGATTTTGTGGAAATGGCACACCACCAGCAGCATGATGTCCAGGAGGGGGGGTGGGGGGGAAATGGAAGAGTACAATCAGTTATAGTACTGGTATGTACCCAGGCCTAATAGTATTTTAAAGATTGTTTGTTCAAGTTCATATATGCATGTAGCATTTTATTCCCAAAGTGTAGTGAAGCTTTGTTTTCTCACAGCAGGGTGATCCCACTACAAGGCTGCAATTTCTATTTGCCCATCTAGTGGGATTTGGTGGAAATGACACACCACCAGCAGCATGAGGTCTACGAGGGGGGAGGGGGGGGGCGGGAGGAAGTGGAAGAGGACAAGTTGTTATAGTAATGGTATGTACTCAAGCTTAATAGTGTTTTCAAGATTGTTCTTCCAAGTTCATATAAGAACGTAGCATTTTATTCCCAAAGTGTAGTAAATCTTTGTTTTCTCACAGCAGGGGGATCGCATTAGAAGGCTGCAATTTTTATTTGCCCATCAAGTGGGCTGTTGCTGGGAATGACACACCACCTGCAGCATGATGTCCATGAGAGGGGGTTGGGGGGGAAGTGGAAGTGGACAAGTTGTTATAGTACTGGTATGTAGTCAGGCTTAATAGTGTTTTAAAGATTGTTCGTTCTAGTTCATATAAGAACGTAGCATATTATTTCCAAAGTGCAGTAAATCACTGTTTTCTCACAGCAGGAGGATCGCATGAGAAGGCTGCAACTTTTATTTGCCCATCAAGTGGGCTTTTGGTGGAAATGACACACCACCAGCAACATTATGTCCATCAGAGGGGGGATGGGGGAGGAGGGTAAGTGGACAAGATATTATAGTTCTGGTATGTTGTCAGGCTTATAGTGTTTTAAATATTGTTCGTTCAAGATAATATCAGAAAGTAGCATATTATTTCCAAAGTGTAGTAAATCTCTGTTTTCTCACAGCTGGGTGATTGCATGACAAGGCTGCAACTTTTATTTGCCCAACAAGTGGGCTTTTGGTGGAAATGACACACCACCAGTAGCAGGATGTCCACGAGGGGGGGGGGGATGGAAGAGGACAATTAGTTATAGTACTGGTATGTACTCAGGCTTAATAGTGTTTTAAAGATTGTTCGTTCAATTTCATATAAGAACGTTGCATTTTATTCCCAAAGTGTAGTAAATCTTTCTTTTCTCACAGCAGGGTGATCCCACTACAAGGCTGCAATTTTTATTTGCCCATCAAGTGCGATTTGGTTTAAATGGCACTCCACCAGCAGCATGATATCCACGAGGGGGGGGGGGGGGGGAAGTTGAAGGGGACAAGTTGTTATTTTACTGGTATGTACTCAGGCGTAATAGTGTTTTAAAGATCGTTTGTTCAAGTTCATATAAACCGTACCATTTTTTTTCCATAGTGTAGTAAACCTTTTTTAGATTCGCACAGCAGGGTGATCGCATTACAAAGCTGCAATTTTTATTTACGCATCAAGTGGGTTTTTGGTGCAAATGACACACCACCAGCAGCATGTTGTCCACGAGTGGTGGGATGGGGGGGGGGGGGGAAGAGGTAGAGGACTAGTTGTTATATTACTGGTATGTACTCAGTCTTAGTAGTGCTTTAAAGATTGTTCGTTCAAGTTCATATAAGAACGTAGCATTATATTTCCAAAGTGTAGTAAATCTTTGTTTTCTCACAGCAGGGGGATCGCATTACAAGGCTGCAATTTTTATTTGCCATCAAGTGGGCTTTTGGTGGAAATGACACACCACCAGCAGCATGATGTCCATTAGATGGTGGGGGGGGGGGGGAAGTGGTAGTGGAGAAGTTGTTATAGTTCTGGTATGTAGTCAGGCTTGATAGTGTTTTAAAGATTGTTCGTTCAAGGTCATATAAGAACGTAGCATTTTATTCCAAAAGTGTAGTAAAGCTTTGTTCTCTCACAGCAGGGTGATCCCACTACAAGGCTGCAATTTTTATTTGCCCATCAAGTGGGCTTTTGGTGGAAATGACACACCACCAGCAGCACGATGTCCATGATATTGGTGGGCAGGGGGGGGGGGGTGATGTGGAAGAGGACAAGTTGTCGTAGTACTGGTATGTACTAAGGCCTAATAGTGTTTCAGAGATTGGTCGTTCAAGTTCATATAAGAACGGAGCATTTTATTTCCAAAGTGTATTATATCTTAGTTCTCTTATAGCAGGGTGATCGCATGACAAGGCTGCAATTTTTATTTGCCCATCAAGTAGGCTTTTGGTGGAAATGACACACCACCAGCAGCATGATGTCCATGAGAGGGGAAGGGGGGGAAGTGGAAGAGGACAAGTTGTTAAAGTACTGGTACGTACTCAGGCTTAATAGTATTTTAAAGATGGTTCGTTCAAGTCCATATAAGAACGTAGCATTTTATTTCCAATGTGTAGTAAATCTTTGTTTTCTCACTGCAGGGTGATCGCAATACAAGGCTGGAATATTTATTTCCCCATCAAGTGGGCTTTTGGTGGAAATGACACACTACCAGCAGCATGATGTCCACGAGAGGGTGGGGGGGGGGAGGGGGGGGGAAGTGGAAGAGGACAAGTTGTTATAGTACTCGTATGTACTCAGGCTTAATCGTGTTATAAAGATTGTTTGTTCAAGTTCAAGTAAGAACATTGCATTTTATTTCCAAAGTGTAGTAAATCTTTTTCTCACAGCAGGGTGATCGCATGACAAGGCTGCAATTTTTATTTGCCCATCAAGTCAGCTTTTGGTGGAAATGACACACCGCCAGCAGCATAATGTCCACGAGAGGGGTGGGAGGGAAAGGAAGAAGACAAGTTTTTATATTGTTCGTATGTACTCAGGCTTTATAGTGTTTTAAGGATTGTTCCCTCAAGTTGATATAAGAACGTAGCATTTTATTTCCAAGGTGTGTTAAATCTTTGTTTTCACACAGCAGGGTGTTCGCATTACAAGGCTGCAATTTTTATTTCCCCATCAACTTTGCTTTTGGTGGAAATGACACACCACCAGCAGCATGATGTCCGCGAGAGGGGGAAGGTGGTGAGCGGAAGAGGACAAGTTGACATTCTATTGGTATGTACTCAGGCATTATAGTGTTTTAAAGATTGTTCTTTCACTTTCATATAAGAACGTAGCATTTTATTTCCAAAGTGTAGTAAATGGTTCTTTCTCACAGCAGGGTGATCGCATTACAAGGCAGCAATTTTTATTTGCCCATCATCTGGGATTTTGGTGGAAATGACACACAACCAGCAGCATGATGTCCACGCGGGCCCGCGGGGGTGGGGGGGGGGGGGGGGGGTGGAAGTGGAAGAGGACAAGTTGTTATTCTACTGGTATGTACTCAGACTTTATAGTGTTTTAAGGATAGTTCGTTCAAGATCATATAAGAACGTAGCATTTAATTTCCAAAGTGTAGTAAATCTTTGTTTTCTCACAGCAGGGTGATCGCATTACAAGGCTGCAATTTTTATTTGCCCATCAACTGGGCTTTTGGTAGAAATAGCACACCACCAGCGACATGATGTCCATGTTGGAGGGGGGGATGTGGGGCGGTGGGGAGGGGGGGGGCTGGGCGGTTGGGGGGGGGGGGGCGGTTGAAGAGAACAAGGTGTTCTTCTATTGGTATGGACTGAGGCTTTATAGTGTTTTAATGATCGTTCCTTCAAGTTCATATAATTACGTAGTATTTTTCTTTGATAGAACCTTTTGTTTTTGCAGATCACACTTGCGCAAGGTATTGTAACGAGTGTACAGACCTCTGATTAGTCCATCTGCATTTGTCGGCACCAGTCTGCATTAGTCTGTACCAGTCTGTATGAGTTCTACATTTGTCTGTACCAGTCTATATTCAGGTTTCAGTCAGCGCGTAATAAGATTACCATATTCCTGTACTTGGCCATGAAGATAAATGTATAGACACTTTTGTCATGTGTCAGAGATATATGTGATAATGAGGTTAACATACCAAGAGCAAAGGAACTTCAGATTGTCAATTGTAAATAGCATCCAGAACCAAGTTAAGTATTTTTATGCTTGTTATTATTTTAATAAATGTGTGTGAAAATTGATCAAGTCCTGTTTAAAGTTGGTCACCGTCAATCTGCTAGTCTAAGCGTGCAAGTGGCATTTCTATCGTCTGACCTAACGGCAGAAGATAAACATGCCACGATAAGACCACGAGACATATTGCTGACACTCGCATACTTCGTTAGAGCGACAAGTCAAATAATCTGATGGTGTGTGTAGTGAAGGTCTTACAGTACGTACACCACAGTTAAAATGTGATAAACCATTCTGGATGACATCTGGCAAGCATGAGCAATTTTATGCAGTTTGAATTAGCGATCATCCATGACCATTTTGTGCACTTTTGCAGTGATTTCTGGAGTAGTGACACATTTTGGCTGACCACTGTGCAGATCATCATCTAAGCTATCCCCACCAAATTTAAATTCATCTGTCGACTTGACAAAGGTTGAATATGAAGGAGCAGAGACCCCTAGTGTGGAAATCAGCATGAATGTGCTTTGCTTTCATACCTTTCTTTACGAAGTACTTAATCAGTTCTCGAATCTCGATTTTATTTTATTTTATTTTTGTTTTTTTTACACACATTTGAACATTTGATTGATAGAGTTGTTAGAAATCCTCCTGAGGGATATTGTACTGAAATCTGTCCAACTGATGCATTAGATCATCAAAATCCTTAGCTGGTTGAAGGTCCCTGCCCATAATGCTCCAAACGTTCTCAGTTGGGAGGGAGAATCCGATGACCTTGCTGGCTAAGGTAGGATTTAACGAGCACCAAAACAAATAGTAGAATCTCTCGCTGTGTGCGGGTGGGCATTATCTTGCAGAAATGTGAGTCCGGGATGGCAACAAAACTGGGCGTAGAATTTTGTCGATGTACCGCTCTGCTGTAGAGGTTCTGTCGATGACGACAGATTAATAGGTAGAGGAGTACCAGTTCTGTTGCCTGTATATTCCCCTGACCTCAATCCAGTGGATTATTATCTCTGGCAGCACCTTAAAGAATTGGTCTATGCGGCAGACCATCTAGATGCAGAAACTTTTCATTGGCATCTTGTAGAAACCTGTGAAACCATTTAGAATGGTCGGTGATTGTTTGATAAGGTCTAACAGCCAATGCAATGATTACATGCATTTTTAAAAGCAAAAGGTGGACATTTCGAGCATTTATTATTAGCTTATATGTTGCTGAGCTCCAGTCACCTAAATTGTATATGTTGATTAATAACTCAAAAATGAAGGATTTTCAGACGTAAAGTATGTATCATAATTAATGGTGTAAACACATGCAGTTGAAGGTATGTGATACTAGTAGCAAAGAATCTTAAGTATATAGGTCTGCAAACAACACATTTGCAAGATAATTGTGACTTTGTGGCCACTAGGTACCACTAGCTTGATTCTGTGTAGTCATCATCCAGGTTATGAAAAGGTAAGAATACTGTACAACATGAAGAAAAGCTATTAGAGACAGTTTAGTTGAAGTATAAGTGTGTTGAATGAACACGACTACTCGTAGTTAAAGGTGGCGTTCAGTGTTGTCCTTCTGCCCGGATGCAGGCCGGTACCCATCCCCACAAAGAATTTAAAGTCCTTTCAAATGCATCTGGATCACTTTGAAATTCTTGACAAGCATTGACAACTATCTACTCCAATACTTCATCTGTGTTACCAAGTGGCAGTCACTGTACCCTTAAGGTGGCTCCAAACACAGAAATATGTGGGGTTCACAGAAGGGGATCTTAGAGACCACAGCACAGGTTCTCCTCACCCAACCACATCTTTGGCCATATCAGTGCATTAGTCATCTCACCGTAGCTGCAAAACGTGCTGGTGCTCCATTATACATGTACCACATCATCTGACGTCGCTCTAAGAAAACATCCTCAAATATTTCTGCAAGATGACACCACAGAAATTGAAAGTAATTCTATGCATTGAGATTGTTTGGTAACATTTATGGCCCAAGAGTCGTGCATGGGGTTGGAGACCAGATGACTCCAAACTTGAAGTTGTGATAATGGAACACACTATCATGAGCACATCCTACTTCAGCTGTAAATAAAATGTTTTTGTCAAATGTAGGATTGCATACAGAATGTTGTTGCATCCACTGACAGGACGGTAAAGCCTTCTTGTCGGGACTCCTGTAGAATGTGCCGCTGTTTCCAGCTGTTTACAAGCACAGATGTAATGTGTGTGGACCTACCCATTCCCACTGCATGTGCGAAGCTAACAGTTTCTCAGAGATGTTGATGCACCCACGTAAACGTTTGACTCTTGGAGTGCCTTAGAGCAGAATGTGTGTCTTGGTGCAAGCGTGCAGCCTCCTGCGCATTGCTGTTAGCCCTACCATATGGGAAATGCATGTCTACATATTACTCATTAGTATAATTTTCCACATTACCAGCAACACGTACGGTGCAATTGTCGCTCGGTAGACAGCTGTCGTGAGTGCCACTCTGACTGTGTACTGTACTGTGAATCCATTCTGTTTACAGTTCCACATCTCAAGTATATAAACAAAGACCACACCACAGACCAGCATGTGATGTTTACACAGAATGATGACAGTAGTGACTGGTAATAACAAAGTCGCAACTATATTGCAAATGCTTCATTTTTGCAGACCTATGTTTACTGAGACTTCAGTGCTTCTAGGATCGTGTACTTTCAACTTTATGCGTTTATACTATTAATCGTGATACATCCTACATATTTGTATGAACTCACTTACTTACTTTTTTCTTTCTTTCTTTTTTTAAAAGTTAGTAAACATATTTGTGGAAACCCTGTATTTGGCATGCCTTAAAGCAACTTGCAAATGCTCTTACTTCCAACTGCGGACATTATGGGGTCTGTAGATGGTGTTACACAGTGTTAATGTGATACATGTGGGGGTGACTATTTTTGTTTGTTCAGTGTGTTTATCATACTGAATAACTAACACCTGAATTCCATTATCGTAAAAATCCAGCATCTGGTTTGGCAAGTATTGCTAAATGTCATTGTCATGGAAACTGGTCCTGGATTTATTTATTTATTTATTTTTTGCAGGAACTAGTGGTACCCACTAGGCACAAGATGAGGTTGTAGGTTTAGCTCTTACTTCCAACTGCGGACATTATGGGGTCTGTAGATGGTGTTACACAGTGTTAATGTGATACATGTGGGGGTGACTATTTTTGTTTGTTCAGTGTGTTTATCATACTGAATAACTAACACCTGAATTCCATTATCGTAAAAATCCAGCATCTGGTTTGGCAAGTATTGCTAAATGTCATTGTCATGGAAACTGGTCCTGGATTTATTTATTTATTTATTTTTTGCAGGAACTAGTGGTACCCACTAGGCACAAGATGAGGTTGTAGGTTTATCAAGTTGTTCCCAGCAGTATAAGCAATGAGGTCTTGTGTCTGTTCAGCTGTATGGCAGTGTCGTGAAGCAAAATAAATCTCCCTATTGAGCTTTCCACATCAAGTGTTTTGAATGCTCCATACAAATTACATAATGTTGTACAATATTGAATTAATTATGTTAGCCTGGGGCGAAAAATATCCATAAGCAACAATATCCCATCACAAAGGAGTGTGTGCATACATAATTTTTTTGCACTCCAGTTGTTAAATTGAAAGCCACTTTTATTGGTGATCTTGAAATCCTTCATTCCATGAGTTATTGTCTGGATTCTGGTTTAATATGAGCCATCCATATTTCATCTGTAGCTAAAACTGGATTTAAACATTCAACACCTTTATTACTATACTACTCAAGGAAATTCAGAGTATTGGCTACTTGATCACTTTTGTGTTCCTCACCGAGCATTTTTGAAACAGTATGTATACAACGTCTGGTAGTTCAAGTGTTCTGTAAGAATTTTGTAAAGAAAAATTCTCGAGTTTAGGAAATTCTTTAGATGAGGACAGAATTGTAAAGTGTTCATTTTCTCAAACTTTTGCATGAACTTTCTGCACCGAACCATCAGTGATGACAGATTGTAGCCCACTTTGCACTTCATTGTGAACATTTGAACACTGTAAGCCATTTTCTTAGCATTCAATTACTTGTAGCATTTTCTCCACACATTTCACTATACTCGGAGAAATATCTGCCGAATGGTGTTGGAGGATAGCTAACACTTGCAAGCACTCAGTTTGCATCATTGTCTGCAGCTTTGCAGTGGCCATATTTAGAAACAGTACTTACGTAAAAAAACACACATTTTAATCTGCATCCCGGTGTAAATATGCTTTTAACCTGCCCAATATCAGGGCTCCTGGTTCTTGCCAGTGTACAGCAGTGGCTGACAAAGAAACTCCACAATGTAGGGAACTAAAATTTTGTCATCTTCAACATTTTAGAATTCTTATTGGTACTTTTCTCTTCTTGCATATAGTTTGTAGCCATGTTTTTGTTTATTTGTTGTCTCTGCAACTGTTGCATCACTGTAATTGTATCAGTCAGTTTTTTAGATTTCTGCAGAAGATTGGTTTCAAAAATTTTCAGAGACTGAACAATTTTAATTCCTTAAGACTTTGTTTCATGTATTAATAAATATTGTAACTGTATTAGACTTACTGTATTGTAATTAGTCATTCAATATTTGTACTTTTAGTGGCTGTTTAATAAAATGACGGAAATGATAAAGAAGTGAAAATAATCTCTGGTGGACTGAAGGCTGCGATGTCTTCCTGACGCTGCTCACGTTATGAGGGAATGCGAGCAAGAATTGCCGTGTCTCGGCCACTGTTCCTTTTGCTTTATATTAACAGTACAAATGCTAACTTAACAAAGCAATCATGCTTAAAGTTTCTCTGAAAAGTATTCCAGCTTTTTAGGAAATGTCTGAAATGTGTAAATGAAGTCACTTATTTTGGCTCTGGTAGTGTTTAGCTGCCTTTTGGCAAACGTTTATGCAACAATGTGCAATGTGTTGATTTTATTTTTTGGAAAAGTGCTGGTGTGACATGTGGAGAGAGAGAGAGAGAGAGAGAGAGAGAGAGAGAGAGAGAGAGAGAGAGAGAGAGAGAGAGAGAGAGAGAGAGAGAGAGAGAGAGAGTATTGGTTGTTGCAGTTTTTATGCATGGTTGTTGCAGATTGAAATATGCTGACTAGGGGAATGAAATACTAATGGAAGTGATTGTTCGACGTTGTTACTTAAGAGAAACTATTTACTGTTCATTGTTAGTTGTTGACTGATATGAGAAATGTTAAATCATATTGTGCTGGACTATTCGGTTGCATTACAACATACCTGGAAACAATGGGGCACAAGAGTGTCAATTTGTTTCTTCTATCTACAAATTTATTTATTCATTGCTGCCTTTTGTGATCCAGATGCTTACAATGTTTAACCAAAGTGTCTGAATCGGGTAGTTTCTTCACACACCAAAGTTTAATATTTTGGTACTGTTTGTTTTGTTACTGAGAGTATGTATGTAGTCATATTTTTGAGAGTGCTTAGCTTTTTAAAACAATGTTTGCACAAGTCACCCGAAAAAAAAGACTAGAATATATCTTTATTTTTTAAGTGTTCATTACACTTTTTGATACTGAGCCTTTTTACAGCATACTAGAAATCTGTAGTACTTAATTTATAGCATCCACTCTCATGTAGTCATCCTAAGTTTAATTGGACTGTCTGTCTGGAGGAATGTGTGTCAATGTTTGTTTGCTTTTTGGATGACAGGGCTTTCTGTGGAACATTGCATAAAGAACACAAATTAAATGCTTTTGTTGTATTCAGTATGGTTGCAATGAAAGACATTAAAGAACAGTTCAGAAACAAGTGGTACTCTGTGTATTTAAATATGTTCTCTCCATTTCCATAACCCATTACATCTGATACTTTGGACATTATACTTTCTAGAGTAATAGTACTTTTAACTCCTTCCTTTTGAAACCATATATAGACTGATTATGGTAGCGCCTTTTACATTTAAATTAATGTTTACATTACTCCACAGTAATGATCATGGGAGACAGCAATACCAGCTGTCAGCAAAATTTGAGGGCAGCAGTTTAGGTTTTTTACAAAAATAATGTCATCAACATTTTTTGTACAAATTATTTCATTGTTTCTGAAAATATTTGTCTTTAAAATTTATACACTTTGGTCATCACTAGAACAGGTTCTGGAATCCTTTTTTTCTGTTCTAATGTTGGAACCTCAAAAACATGACTTTGGAAGGACTCAACATCTTGAGGTGATGTAAATACTTACCAAGCCGTTTTTGTTTGACTTACAGGGACAATAAGAAGTCAGATCATGGTAAGTCAAGTGACTACAGGTGATAAGACAGTATTTAGAGGAAAACCAATCGAATATATCAACTTTTGGATGTGGTGACATCATGATTAAGAATTTTGTGATGGTCCTGGTTGCTTTTTGTGATTTCATCATTGACTTGTGGCAATCAAATTGTTTTACACCATTTGGCAGTGACTGTCTTTATATCATAAGAAACAAAGGTCACATCATCTCCAGTGTAACAAAAGTAACAAGCCACATTTTTCTTAGAAGTGTTTCAGGAACAAACAACTTAAATTTCCAGTTTCTTGGAACCCCCGAAGAATTTACTGCTGCACAGTTTCCATCACGGACAAATATATCTAAGTTTTGTCTTGTGTTCCAATGTTGTATAGAGATTCTTTATCTTCAGAGTCAAATTATTTTAGCACTTCCTTACACCAATTGAAGAGAACCTGTTTTCGAGATCTTTTTTACAGTTAAATGTTCACGCAAAATTGTATAGACAGCAGCCTTAGATGTGCAAAAATGGTTCATCATCCGTGTACATGAAAATCATCACTGACAGAACAGCGATTGTAATTTCCTGCAAAATGATTCTAAACAGACATTTCCAAAGGATATTGAGCATTGCATGTTGAACATGTCAATCAAAGACATTTTCACAGAGTGAGACCTTTATGAAAATTGTAAAAAGTCATACTACGAAAATGTTCATATGAAATTTCGATTTTTAAAACATTGCTTCTTCAAACACACACTGTACACAAACTGCCAAGGTTGATTCTGAGACAATAGCGAATGACAGATTTTTCTTGAAGCAACTGCAGTGTCACTTTCCAATAGTGCCTCAAAGGAAAAAATTGTAAATGTGTCATTTACAACACACTGTTATTAATCAGCTTCATCCTCAGCCAGTAGGATGTATTGTGAATGTGGCATCAGTGCAACGAGTTGCACACTCTGCCATGTGCTTGTCACTACGACCTCCTCCTGGGAAGGATCTGTAATATATGACTTGGACAGAATTAAAATGAATTGATACAGAATTATTAATTGAAACTCATTGTTCATAGTTTTCTACTAATAGAACAAACACTGCTGACCATTAAAACTAATCAAGCAGCAGGATAACAAATACCAAAATTTTACTTATTGCCTTTACGTAGTAGAGCAGTGACAATACAGAATCAGTCCATGCACAACAATTCACGGTACCAATATGTTAAAAAAAAAGACACATGTGAAAGTGAAATTTCTCAGGGTGTTGTATCTCAGATTATACTGATCACAGAGATAAGGAGGCAAGTGAGTTTGATAGCCTTTGGTCCAGCGACCATTTTCTACATATCAGAAGAAAGGGCGTGCTGTAGTGGACCTACGGTACTGGATCAAAATATGAACATTACAGACTTCCTCCAGCCCAGGCAAAATGAGCAAATCTGTTAGTTTCTTCTACATTAGGTGTAGACTTTAGACAGCTTATAAAAGCGCCATTTGTTCATCAACATTTTCTGACAAAACACTGAGAAACACATGATTTTAGGGCATGAAAAGTGGCAATTGTGAGGATGGGCACTTCTACAGTTGCTGTTCATGGCTCACTGTCAAAATCTTTACCATACATTCTTAAAATGGTATTCTCAGGGAACTTTGAACCTTTTTTTCATTATCATTATTCATCACCAAGAACCGGAGGTTCAAATTTACCATACTTAAGCACATAAAATGTGCACATAACATCTGGTCCTAGCCATAAATGTAGTTCTAACTGGCATTGTGAGTGCAGGACAAGGGTTATAGGATCCTGAGACACGAAATTATATTTTTTGTCAGAATTTTTCCACCAATGAAACTTTGATGCACTGTCTCTGTATAATTGGAAGTTCCGGGGAAAATGGAGAGTGCCAACTGCAAATTTGTCATTGCATTATGGGCTGCTACTTAGTACGCAACAAAAGTCTTTGTTTGCATTTCAGATAATATGGACAGCACCTGTTACATTTGTGACGCACAAGAGCCCTGTGTTCTTTCTTTGTGGTCACCGTAATTTTATCTTTGGAGAAGATAACACAAGACCTCACACTTCCCGCATCATCCTACATACCTCGATACAGAAGGTGTTGAACTATCGCCCTGGCCAGCACTTTCTCCACATTTCTTGCCCACTGCAAACATCTGATCATGGGTTACCAAGAGAGAGGTACAGACACAACAACTGATAATATCTGGCATGGGGTTGTAGTAGCAGGGAATTATGTACCCACATCTGTCGTCTAAGTTCAGTTTAGCTATATGCCAATCTGGGTCAGAGCCATTGTTGCTGCCTCTTTGTGCTAAATTCCCCACTGTGTACATCCTCAAGTCACCTAGAAATTTAAACCACCAGGTAAACGCCCCTGTCACAACATAAAAAAGGATAATGTGAACTTCCACATGCCAATACATCCATAGTTATTTATGCTGCTATAAGAGTACAAAGACAAGTCACTGTTTAACATTGTTACCAAAAATCTTCAAAAGTACTTGACAAATTTGCCTCACATACTGTAATAAACATTGGGATGGACATAAGAGTTTTTGATCTTTTAAACTGTCTGTCACCCATTTTATATATATAAAGCATATTGTATCATCTGAGTGACAGGATCTACTCCCAAACCCCATGATCGATTTCATCCCAATTTGCTACACACGTATCAGCACTCTGGCGTTTGTCACCCCATAGCTTCAATAGGAGCAGACACAAGGGAAAGAAAGTGTTTTTTCTGCCCCCAGTGTATAGGCTGCCTGCACATCAGGCATGTTGTATGGAAATAGTATCAGCCCGCCAAATCACCCTGCTCTACAGGGTATCCTACATGTCAGAGGCAAGAAAGAACTTGCCCGCCCCCAAGATGTAGGCTGCCCTGCATGACAGGCGTGTAGTAGTAGTAGTAGTAGTAGTAGTAACAACAACCTGCTTTATTGATCTGCTTCGCGTGGCAGCATGTACATCACATGCAAATAAATGATTTCCAAGCCCCTGAAAAATTTCAGTGTACTTGACTGATTTATTTCAGAATTTTACATGATACTGTAATAAACATTCAGCCTAGCATAGGCTATATATTTTAATAAAAAGGAATGTACAGGTTTTCTGATAAAACTGACTGTGAGGAAAAAATGCTGTGTTGTTCTGTTAGGAAAAAAAAATTGTTTGTTTCTTTCTTGCAGTCACTTTTAACTATGATATCATGGCATTTAAACCATTAGACAAATGCTTCTCCCATGTATATTATCTCTCATTAATTATATCTTTAAACAAAAATTGTATGCACAACACTGTGCTGATTTGTTTTCTTCCTCAGTCAGTTGTCACAGAAAAAAGGGAGGTTGCACTTAGAGCTTCTTGGCTGATTATTAGAATACTGTTATGGAATCTGAATTGGCAATAACAATAAATAAAGCTCAAGGTCAGAGAGAGGAGGAACAGGAGATGGAAACAGAGGTGGGATACAGAGACAGTGAAGGAGATAGACATAAATAGGAGGAGGAAGAGGAAGATGATTTGAATAGGACGGGGGTGGGGTGGGGGGGGGGGGGGAGATGGGTACAGAGAGGGTAGGAGAGAGGGATAGGCCATATATCCATTTCCCAATCAAGAAGTGATTAAAAAATAATGGGAACTTTTTAATTTCGTGGGCTTTGTACATCAAAGTTTCATTTTTTTTCTTGTCTGTACACATTTTCCTGATGTATGTTAGCATTTTCAGCAGTATTGAATATCTAGTTTACTGTCAACAATCAAAAAGGGTATACATGTTTTCGAGTGCTCAGCGGATTTATACTTTCGAAGAAAAAAAAAAAAAAAAAGCCTCAAAGAATTTACATTAAATTTTGCTTTCTGACGAATTATACTCATGATTGATGAAATGGTGGAATGAAGTGTTATATAAGGGATCACAACTGATGTGTGAACATTTTACTTATTTTTATGTGGTGAGCCATTTGGAGAAATGATGCATACCTTAAAGGTGGGAAGGCAGCCACAGTAACTTTGCGAGAGGAAGTACCTGTGCAGACGCAATATTGACGTTCAGTTTATTGGTTGGCAGATCATGAGAGTGGTTGAAGTAGCCACAGAGGGCTTCAACCACAGAGACTACAGCAGGATAGTGCTACTAAACTCAGTATGGCATAGAGGGTTACTCTACAAGTTATACACACAAGTTCCCCCGGAGCTTACTTAATCAAATTAAAAGCTATCTCACGGATAGAACTTTCTCTGTTAAAGTGGAAACAGCCTCCTCCACCAAAAGGCGTATTCATGCTGGGGTGCCACAGGGATCAGCTCTGAGGCCCATATTGTACAGTTTGTCCACTGCAGACACACCATCAGCCCCCTTCCTCCCCTCCCCCTGGTGCAAACACCGCACAATTTTCAGACGACACAACCCTCTACATGCATAAGGCGAACAAGAACCTGGTCATTTGTAGGCTACAAAAGGTTTTAGATGACACAGTAACTTGGGCCTGTCGGTGGCACATCGCCATCAGCTCTGAGAAGATGTCATCTTGCTGATGACACGGAGACTCAGAAGGTGGGGATCTCCTCAGTGGGCCCCTGACCCCCCTCCACCTTCACCTAAATGGAACCCAACTCCCCTAGTGCAGAACTGCTTAGCCTTAGACTTTTGTCTTATGAGGAAGCCCCACATAGACAAACTCTACAGGAAGGTTTGTGCCAGAATGTCCATCCTACACCCTATCCTCGACACAACCAGCTCCCTTCCCTGCTCTGTAGGTGTGAATGTATGTCAGTGCCTTATACGGACAGTAATGGAGTATGCATGCCCTTTCTGGGGATATGCAGCGAAGCAGCATCTGGACAAACTCCAGAAGCTGCAGAACCACACCCTCAGGAGGGCACTGCATCTACCCCACTGACGGTCTGCACGTTGCAGCTGAAATTCCATTCTTGAAGAGCGTTTCCAAGAATTGACATGTGCCTTCCATGAGAGCTCTTCCACATCTGGAAATGACCTCATTCAATCCCCAGGTCCGTATGACGTCCCGCGACAACACAAACGCCCAATGACGATCTTTGACGACTAAGTCTAGGGGAAAATCCCTCTCTCCAACTCCTAATCCTGATCCCTCCCCTCTAAAGTCAGTCACCTCGCCAACCTCTGGCAAGTACCAGACACACACAGAACATTCATAACATTACACAGACATCCAAAAATCATGGAAAATAATAACAACACAAGCAAACACATAGAGTAAAAGCCAAAATGCTACAAACTCCTCTACACACTTCCGCAAAGAGAGGAAAGTAACAGATGAGAGCGAGCCGGATACAGTCAAACACGATCATAAGAATACGTTTTATGCTGTGTTCCACGCACATAGACGAGCGATAATGCGGGACAACAGCTTTACCGGCGCATTAAACTCGGACAGCACTGGGCAGCCAGCGGTCCAACTAACCTGCAATGACGCGAGCAGTTGCAGTTCAGACGTAAATAGAGAAAAGCAAAGAAACAATATAGCTTCGAATGTTATTTAATTTTTAAAGAGAATGAAGTAGTCGAAGAAACTCCAGCACTACCGGGCGCTTCTTAGGTGACCAGACGGAAAGTGTAAAATGCTCTCGTTCTCACCTGACAAAGAATTCCGATTACAAACAACCTTAAACCTTAAACACAGAGCAATTTTTCTGAGCGAGCTGTGTGTAATGCAAAAGCAGCATACTGTCGGGATTTCACCGTGCTGTTGAAAACTGTCAGGTAATCTCTTAGCTCCTTCCTTATCCGAATCCGGGAAATGCGTTTCAGTTCCGGAAGTGTCACCTGCTACGTTGATAACGAGCCTATCAACAACAGAAACCACGGAGCCAACCAGGGACCGCATTTTCTCTTCTTCTATGACGAGCCGTTCTATATACCGCCAGCGTTCGGCAGTGACATTTGAGAAAATTGCGTGCGTTACAGATTCAGAAGGATGTGGGTTGCAGTAGGTACTGGGAGATGAAGAAGCTTGCACAGGATAGAGTAGCATGGAGAGCTGCATCAAACCAGTCTCAGGACTGAAGACCACAACAACAACAGTTCCAGTACGTCTGGCAGCTTAACAGTCTTGTTATTTCTCGGGTCAAATCCCGCAACTTGGCTCCAGATCAGTTCTGTTTGGATCATTAAATGGTACAAAACATATGTAAAAATGCAGCATTTGTATGATGTGCTCGAAGATGCGAAAATGATTGTTTTCCATGTTTCTACGGTACTTATCCAACTCTGTGGTATAAAATGATAGATATAGTCCAAATAAAGAGGATTTGGTTCTCGATTTTTGCCTTAAAAATAAAATTGTTATGTTTCCTTACTTTAAGCAACTTTTATGAACAGTCTTTCATAAAGCATCGATAATTAAGAATTTGTATTTGAAATGGAAACAGGCATTTCGCGTCCAACATGTAGTTAGAAAGAAGAAGACGCGCATTATTTATAAAAAATGATGATGCGTTTTATGATTACGAGATTAGGTATTTCAAATTGAAATAAAAGAAGAGTACTGCGAAAATTTGAACGAACAAACCAGTAATTATATTTCCTTAACAATCATCTACACTACCAACTGCGCTACACATAGGATGTGGGTTGCGAATCTACTGTTTAACATACAGTGGCAGGGAAAACTTCAAAGCCAATCATCTCCGTAAATTTATGGAAAACATTAAGAACAGCCTATTTCTCGGCACTTTTTAACTGTTCCACACGCGTGTTTCACTATGCAACAGAAAGCAGCATCAGCCATTTTCATACTGCACAATAACAACGCGACAGTCAGAAAACAACACTGCCGAGGCTGTGACTGTATCCGGTTTTTTAAACAAAAACTACGTAGCAGAAGCGTATTAAGAAGGACGTTGAAAGCTGTTTATACATTTGAATATCCTAACGTTTCATTTAACGTAACTTAGTAATAATATACCTAATACATAATTAGGACCTACTTCCAAGACGGTAACAACACCAGTGTACATGTGCTACCGCTTCTGACCAATCGTCGCGCTTATGTGGTTCTTTAGATTAGGTGTATTCTTATGATGAACGATTTATAGCGCCGCGTAGAAGTATTCAGTGGTAGCAGCCCACGAAAAATGTTCTTTTCATCTGTACCGGCACAGTTGTGGAACACTTGTTTTGCCGACATCAACATCTCACGGACACCGGTATTCCAGTAGCTAGCTGCGGACAATGTTGCAGAAAATGTTTCGAACTCACTGTGAATGCACATTTACACATACCGTACAGATGTCAAAAATGTAAAAGCGGTGGTGGGGGTGGTGTAGGGATAGGGGTCCCTAACTCTTTTCCACCTTCGGAAGAATGTCAGTTTCTTCTTTTCTTTCACGCAGTTTTCAACGTTTTGTGATGAACGATTACCCTGGATGGTTGTACCGCGGAGCATTTCCCTATGGAATGGGGAGAATGTCGTTTGGAATGAAACGAATGTCTATGCAGCAGAGTAACACTTGTCTGCACGCACAACGTTTTGAATATAGTTTCTCACATTTGTAAATCATTCTTTGGTGAAATAGATTTTGTACGAGGGGAAAAGTTACCTACTTCCCTTTCCCTGGTTAGCGTAGTTCACAGGGTACCATTTTTATGTAGCAAATTACGAGGTTGGGGCTAGGTTGGGCCTTAATAGCATAGCTGAAATTGAAACTTCCCGGCAGATTAAAACTGTGTGCCGGACCGAGACTCGAACTCGGGACCTTTGCCTTTCGCGGGCAAGTGCTCTACCATCTGAGCTACCCAAGCACGACTCACGACCCGTCCTCACAGCTTTAATTCTGCCAGTACCTCGTCTCCTACCTTCCAAACTGTACAGAAGTTTTCCTGCGAACCTTGCAGAACTAGCACCCCTGGAAGAAAGGATATTGCGGAGACATGGCTTAGCCACAGCCTGGGGGATGTTTCCAGAATTAGATTTTCAGGAAGTTTGATATCAGCACACACTCCGCTGTAGAGTGAAAATCTCATTCTGGAAACATCCCCCAGGCTGTGACTAAGCCATGTCTCCACAGTATCCTTTCTTCCAGGGAAGCTAGTTCTGCAAGATCTGCAGAAGAGCTTCTGTGAAGTTTGGGAGGTATGAGACGAGGTACTGGCAGAATTGAAGCTGTGAGGACGGGTCGTGAGTCGTACTTGGGTAGCTCAGTTGGTAGAGCACTTGCCCGCGAAAGGCAATGGTCTCGAGTTTGAGTCTCGGTTCGGCACACAGTTTTAATCTGCCAGGAAGTTTCATACCAGCGCACACTCCGCTGCACAGTGAAAATCTAATTCTGGAAACAGCTTAAACTGCTGTGAGAGGAGAGAGGAAGAAATATTTGTGACAACCAAGATTAATAATTTAAGTGATGCTCAGTTAATTCTTCATCTGTACTCTACAAACTACCGTGAGGTGTATGGCAGAGGGTACGTCCCATTGTACCAATTACTAGGGTTTCTTCCTAATCCACTCACGTATGGAGCGTGGGAAGAATTTTTTTTCTTATCCTCACGGTATCTATGTGAGCTATATGTAGGTGATTGTAGCATATTCATAGAGTAATCATTTAAAGCCGTTCTTGAAACTCTGCTAACAGACTTTCTCGGGACGTTTTACCTCTGTCTACAAGAATCTGCAAGTTCAGCTCCTTCAGTATCTTTGCGACAGTCTTCTACGGACTAAACAAACCTGTGACCATTCGTGCTGCCCTTCTCTGTATACGTTCAATGTCCTCTTTTAGTCCTATCTCGTACAGTTTCTCCACTCACTTGAGCAATATTCTAGAACTGGTCGCGTAAGTGATTTGTAAGCAATCTCTTTGGTGGCGTAATTGTGCTTCCCCAGTATTCTACCAATAAACCAAAGTCTACTACCTGCTTTCCCCACGACTGAATCGATGTGATCTCCAATTTCATATTTCTACAAAGTGTTACACCTAGATATTTGTATGAGTTATTCGATTCCAGCAGTGACTGATAGATGTTATAGTCATAGGATACTACGTTTTTTCGTTTTCTGAAGTGCAAAATTTAACATTTCTGAACATTTAGAGTAAGTTACCAATCTCTGTATCACGCTAACATCTTATGGAGACCTCACTGAATATTCATGCAGCTTCCCTCAGATAGTACTTCATTACAGATAACTGCATCATCAGCAAAAAGCCTGATTTTACTATTAACATTGTCTGCAAGGTCATTGATATACAGCATGAACAGCAAGAGTCGCAATACCCTTTTCTGGGACAGACCTGAAGTTACTTCTACATCTGACGATGACTCTCCATCCAAGATCGCACGCTGTGTCTGTCCTCCCTACCAAAATGTCCTCAGTCCAGTCACAAATTTCACTTGATACCCCATATGATCGTACTTTTGACAAGGACCGGTACTGCGGTACTGAGCCAAATGCTATTCGGAAGCCAAGAAATACTTCATCTGCCTGGTTGCCTTGATCCAAAGTTTTCAGAATGGCATGTGAGAAAAGTGCAAGTTGGGTTTCACATGATCGGTGTTTTCGAAAACGATGCTGGTTGGCATTGAGGACGTCATTCTGTTCGAGATACCTCATTATGTTTGAGCTCAGAATATGTTCCAAGATTCTACAACAAATCGATGTCAAGGATATACGGTAGTTTTGTGGATCGCTTCTACTGCCCTTCTTGTAGATGGGTGTGATCCGTGCCTTTTTCCAAGCACTGGGCACAGTATTTTTTGTTCGAGTGATATATGACATATTATAATTAGAAGATGGACGAATTCAGCCGCAAATGCAGCATAGAGTCTGGCGGGCTTTCCATTGACGTCTGGAGCTTTGTTGTTTTAACTATTTCAGCTGTTTGTCAACACCACTGAGACTAATACTCATTTCATTCATATTTTCAGAGGTACGAGGATTAAATTGGGGCAATTATTCTGGGTTTTGCTCTGTAAAGGAGCATTTGAAATCGGAGTTAAGCATTTCAGCTTTTGCTTTGTTACCCTCAATTACAGTTCCTGTCTCATTCGCTAGGGACTGCACACTAACTTTGGTGCCACTAACAGACTTTACATATGATCAGAATTTCTTTGGATTTTGTGAAATGTGATTTGACAATATTCTGCTATGGTATCATTGAAGGCATGCGCATTCGCAGCAAACGAAGCTGTACTAATAGGTCCCATCCTAACCACGACCTCGTAATTCGTAATATATTCATAAAAATAGTCAAATATCCGTGACAATCATGATTATTAATTTAAGCTATGCTGTTAGATTCCAAGCCAGCTTCCATAGCCGAGCTGTAGCAGCACCGACTCAAAGGAAGGCCTCGGCGCTTGTTGGTGACGTCACGTCAGCTAGGCACGGCGAACGCCAGGTCTGTTGCAGGCACGGTAGCTCAGCGTGTTCGGTCAGAGAGCTGGTTGGCCTCTGTAATTAAAAAAAAACTGAGTGGAAGGATCAACAAACGAACTTGAACGGATGTCATGTGACATCCGTAACGAACGAACAACGCTCAACAACGAACAAAACAATAGTAATAATAAAAGATGGGTAGAGCGTCTGCCATGTAAGCAGGAGGTCCCGGGTTCGAGTCCCGGTCGGGACACACATTTTTCAACTATCTCCATCGAGGTATGGCAACAACACCTGTCGGCAGCTGAGAATTTCAATTAATTATCATTTATCCCGAGAAAGTCAATCAAGAGAGTTTCAAGAACCAGTTTTAAATCATTACTCTGGGGATATAATACAACCCCACACACATAGGGATCATGTGGATAAGATTAGAATAACTACTGCACACACACACACACACACACACACACACACACACACACACACACACACGCAGGCATTCAATGATCATTCTTCCCGCGTTCCATACATGAATGGACCAGGAAGAAACTAATAACTCGTACAATGGGATGTACCGTCTGCCATGCACCTCACCGTAGATTGTAGATTACAGATGTAGATGTCGAATGAACCGAGCGTCTATTAAATTATTATTCTTGGTCGTCACAACTATTTGACTGCTTTTTCTCTCCTCTCGCAACAATTTAAGCTGTGCAATTAAGCATACTGCAAAGTTGCGTATTTCGTTGTGATACAAGTAACCAATAAGACTCTATAACAGCGGATCCCAGTTCTCGTTAGTACGCAAGTGCCCAGCTACGAGTTAACAGGTGTAGAACCGCATTTTGCCTGCTGGCGTGTGCGCCGCAGCCTGTCGTAGGTTTCGGCAGAGGACGGCAGGTCGGTTGGGTGACATCGTGGTGTTTACAAATCCTAATGTCGAAGTTTCGCTAAGTCCCAACCAACCACATACGTTGTCGCATATTCTGTGCTCACGAGTTCACGTGCTCTGATAACAGGTTCTGTAGCATGCAGTGTCGCCCGGGCGTCCGTGCGCACGTTGTTATGAACTGTAAACTTGCTCCAACCCATATTTAGCAAGTCGGTTTTGGAAGTGCTGTGTGGTTGATATGTGAGAATGGTTTTAGAAAACATCGTAGCAGATCTTTTGAATCGTTTTCTCGGAGAGTATGTCGAAAATTTGGACCAATCTCAGTTGCAAATTGGAATATTTGGAGGTGAGTATAGCGATATTGGGTGCGTCGTAGTTCTGTTGCGTAGCGCTATTGTAAACAATTTCCATAAGGCACAGTATGTATTTTCTTTTTATGTGTTGTAATCCCCTACATGTTGTTCAATATTTTATTAGGAGACGTCGTCCTGCAAGATTTAATTTTAAAACCAAGAGCACTCAATGAGTTAAATTTGCTGGTGAAAACTGTATGGGCGTTTAGGTAGGTTGCCTGTTTCAAGTTTTTAAGTAATATTAGTTCTGGCTGTGGATCATATTTTATAGCAGCAGCCTTCAGTGGCTCCTACTACCAGCTTTTGTAGAGTTAACTGAAGTCGTTCCACATTCCTTCAGGTGGAATTTGTGGAAACAAGATATTTGTGAATGCATAACTGAATGAACGACCACCAAAGTTAATAGTTGTGGAGAACTCCCCTGCCCCCTCAACTCTACTACATATTGCATGCCGCCAAGTCCAGTAACACAACTCAAAAAATCCAATATTTGAGAAAGTCGACTTACAAAATATTAAACTTATATTGAAATTATTAAAGCTTTATTTAAGTTTAAAGTAAGCTTTGTTGGCAGTAAATTCCATTATATTTTTCGTGTATGTTGGGCACTCCACACGTATTTTTCAGTGACAAACTAAAAAATGGCGTTTTTCGACCTGGGTCACTTTCTTGTGGGTGTGCTATATATGCGGTACAGAGGGGAAAATGCCGAAAACCAGACCCGCAAGTAAAAATCAACTTTTAAAGGCACAGGATACTTACTTTATATTACCATTTATATTTTACTCTTAAAAAAAATAATTAAAATTATTTTTAAAAACGTGTGAGTTCTGAAAATAACTGCCAAAATTGGAGCCTCCAAAAAGTAATGATAGTAGTATCAAATAAAATGTGAAATTGCTATCAAATAAGAGTGTACACAATCTAGTTCCAGATTAAGTGTAGTATAGTACCAATCAGATGGTAATAGAATTTATGTCTCCTTTGCTAAAAAACAAGAGCCCTGCAGTAGTACATTCGTACAGGCTTTCTTTCTGAATGTGGGTCGACAGAAGCGTCCGATCCCGCGCGTCGGCTTCGACCCGTGTCGTAAGGGTGTAGTGGTGTGTGACGTCATGAAGGCGCGGAGTTTGATTTGTGCGTGTAGCGTGTTTCTAGATGTCGACGTGTTGTGGTTTGTTGTGCCCTCTGGTGGTATGTTCAGGTTAACGATTTTGTGGTTTTGTGTGAAGGTTAATTTAGTGCTGTTCGCTGTACGTTGTGTGGTAATTTTAGTAAAATTAATCGGTTGTTGTTTTTGTTCAGGAATGGATATGACGGATAAAATTAACAGTGCGCGTCTGAGGGATGTGATGGGGAACACTCCTTCGGAACTGATCAAGTTTTTGCAGCTTTTCGGTTTAATTGCCGAGGTTGTGAAATGCTCTATTTGTGGCGAAGAAATTAATTAGGCTAAAGTTCCGGCGTCTCGGGCCAGGGACGGTTATATGTGGCGCTGTCGAAAGGACGACATTTGGCGTCCCATACAGCGTGGTTCCTGGTTCCAGAAGTCTAGGTTGGGCATGCGCGAGATTGTAGTGGTGACTTATTTTTGTTATCGATCCCCCACACAGTTTTTGCGGGTCTAGTGTAGCAGGGGATACAACCCGTCGGCTTTGGACAATGACGTCACAAGTCGCCAGAGAGCAGTTTACCATTTTCGCTTTTGCTGTTATGTTTCAGTTTCGTTTTTTTACTGATTGCTTAATAAAGTGGATCTGTTTATTCTATCTCGTGAGATTTTTTTAAAAAAAGCCAAAAAATACTTATCAGCTACTGAAGGGAGCTACAACACTAAGAAGAATCGCTTCTCGTTTGGCGACTTGTGACGTAATTGTCCAAAGCCGACGGGTTGTATCCCCTGCTACACTAGTCCCAATTCGTTTCAGTGAGTTAACGATTTTGTGTGAAGGTTAATTTAATGTTGTTCGCTGTACATCGTGTGGTAATTTTACTAAAATTAATCCGTTGTTGTTTATGTTCTTTAATGGATATGACGGATAAAATTAACAGTGCGCAGGTCAAGGGAAGCGTTCGATCCCAATGTATGGCTGTGTATGTTGATATTGGTACCGAGAGATATTTTGGAGCTATATAGGCCAAGGGAAGTGTTTGATCCTAATTTATGGGATCGGGAGCTGCTGTTGAGCTATATAGGTCAAGGGAAGTGTCCGATTCCAGATGATACTGTGTTTAGTGGTATTTGGGGAGTTTTGTGATGTCGGTTTTTTTCGTCGTTTTGTGTGGTTTTGTATGGGGGTGGGTGTCTAAATTTGTTTATATTTAGTTTGCCCCCACTCAAAAACCCCTTATTTCCCGCGCTTGTCCCATTAGTGTCATTAGGCTTTTTGTGGAAACTGTGTGTGTTTGTTTTTCGATGTATTTTCGTCCTCATAATGTGTACGTACCATACTGGGATCGTGGTTTATGGTCGTTTCCGCCATATTTGTGACGTCATGGGTAAAAGCAGACGGGCGGGATCGGACGCTTCCGTATTTCCATATATTCCACCATTTATGTACTTTAAACATAGCTGCGCTACAGCAACGGTTCCACGTAAATCAGACTAAGAGCAGCCGACCAGTTGCAAAGGATAAAGTAATCTTTACCTAGGTTTCAATAGATATAAATCTATCTTCTTCAGAAGAGGGCCTGGGGACAATGAACATCGTAATATATATTAAGGTATGAAACATGATTCAAGAATGAAGTTTAAGATATATTAGGAAAATATTGTATTACAAGATGTCAGAAAGATTCTTGGTACTTACAGTATTATAACAACATGAAGTGATATGTCCTTATCGTTTAGGCAAACATCTGCATAGTTACATTAATTATATAAAATATAGCCCTGAAAACAGGGTTTGTCAGACAAATAAAATAGGTACATAGAAGTTGCAGAGCGCCTAAGCGACGGAGTAAAATCGGCCAGCGTAGTAGCACAGCGGCCAGGGCAGGTGGCGCTCATGTCGCGCACTATGTGCCGATAGGCGTACTGAAGTAACATTTGAAACATCAATATTAAATGCGTTCTTAAATAGAGTGATAGTAAATAAAATGGCAAGCATTTAACACTCCCGTTATGACATTGTGGGAGGTATAGGAACAATAACGTAGATACATACCACAGTCTAATATAATATATATTAGACTGTGATACATACATCAAAAAGACAGGTGGCGCTTCCGCCGTGAGTTACATGCAGTGGTCTATATAGCCAAAATATGAAAGTTATATTACCATATTAGTGAAGCCCATAGAACGTATATAAGTCAAAACATCCAGAACAATCAGTAATGGCTTTTAAGAAAATTACGAGACCTGGTCTACAATCCAGTTACTACGTAATGTAGAATAAGAGAAAATTACATGAGGGCCGCTGTAGTGGCAGCCATACGTCGTGAGAAGAACACATTATATAAACGGTAGTAAACTGAAAGATTTGAAAGTGCATTATAGCTTCCTGAGGAAATAGACTACTGAGGTTACTAGCATTAATGTTATATATTAAACAGTACGGGTTTAAAGCCCTCGGAAAAATTGTTTACAGGCAAGGTTCAACTGATCATTCAGTATATTGCCGTCTTTGAGCTCTAGATGTTTAAAAATAAATAGCTCTTCCCACAGATCTAGTCTCCGTCCTTTGACCTGTCTATGTAGGATAACCGTGTCTTCTAACTGTTTAGGCGTATGGCCGGTTATCAAGAGGTGTTCAGCAAAGGTAGAGTTGCGAATATTTGTTCCTTTTTTACCTAAAAGATGTTCTTTATATCGTGTTTTCACAGCTCTGCCGGTTTGACCAATATAATAAGAGGGGCAGTTATTACAGGTTAGCTTGTAAATACCTGAATTAGAAAACCAATCGCTGGCAATCTCTACTGACTGTACAAGATTTCTTTTTAAACTGTTATCTGTAGAAAAGGAGACGTTACAGTTATATTTTTTATTTGGAAGACGTTTAATCCTATACGATAAGTTACCCAGGAAAGGGATGGAAATAAATTTATTAGTTTCTGTGGTATCCGTGGGGAGAATATTTCTCAAAGTCGAACATTTTTGGGAGATTTTCTTATTGAGCAGGTAATCTATCATATTCTGGTTATACCCATTATTAACCGCAATCGCTTTGATGACATATGTTAAACTTCATTCTTGACTCATGTTTCATACCTTAATATATATTACGATGTTCATTGTCCCCAGGCCCTCTTCTGAAGAAGATAGATTTATATCTATTGAAACCTAGGTAAAGATTACTTTATCCTTTGCAACTGGTCGGCTGCTCTTAGTCTGATTTCCACCATTTATATTTTAGTCTTAAAAAATTATTAAAATGTTATGAAAAAAAATATTTTGAAATATATGTTAGTTTGGAAAATAATTACCAAAATTGGAGCCTCCAAAAAGTAATGATAGTAGTACCAAATGTGAAATTGCTATCAAATAAGAGAACATGATCTAGTTTGAGATTGTGTAGTATAGCACCAATCAGAAGATCATAGAATATCTATCTCCTTTGCTGAAAGCAAGAGCCATGTAGTAGACATTCCTACAGGCTTTCTTTCTGAGTGTTTGGTTTTTGCGCCGTTCAAGGCAAAGACTAACCCAATTTTTCCCAGCAGTTTCATCTCTAAAATGTGTTCAGTATTAATTCTCTAGCAACTATACAGCAATGCTTAGCATGTCATTATGAGTAAGCCCAATGAAAGACACTTCCATAGCAAGGCAATACTAAATCAGCTCATCAAATTTTTACCCAAAATTGTAAGTTTACCTGTTTTTGCTGCTTCCTCAGGTGTCCTATTGGACAACTTCATCAGTGTTATTTTTGGAACAGTAAACTGTTTACTGAACATTTTCCAACGCATCTTTTTGTGCACTGCATCAGTAGCTTGTCATTTAAGGAGGACCACTTTCTTTGATCTTCGTTCCCCACTACCATCTTCGAATTTGCAATAGAATTCTGAGTGAATAAGCATGTGTGCACTAATATAGGGAGACTTTTAAACATGAAAAGGTAATGGATCTGCTTCAGGTACTGAATGGAGTCCAGTTTACACAACTACAACCTATGTTTTGTTAACCAAATAAATTATCCAAACATCTAAAGGGATTGATCATAAACATTAAACTTGAATCTTACTATATAGGAACACAAAAATAAGTTGAAGGGTTTATCTGCCAATATCTTGGGAAAATAATGAAAAATGTAATGCAGTGCAAAAGCTTTTCACAGAGTAATATCATACATTAATTGCCAGTAGGAATTAATTTATATATATGAGGCAAGAAGAAAATTTGATCTGGACTGGAATTCAAGCTCCGGGTATTCAGCGTACTAGGCAGATGCGCTGACCACTATGCTGGCCTCGACAACTAATGAGCTAGGACACTGCATCCGTGTGTGGTATAAGTTGAGAATTTGTGCCTAACAAGAAGTGATCAAGGTTAGTCCATGTGGTTGTGATGGCCACTGTGTCTAGATGACATAGTGGTCAGCACATCGGCCTAGTACACTGGAGACCCGAGTTCAAATACCAGTCTAGCACAAGTTTTCAACTTGCCCCATTGATATAAATCAATGCCCATTGACAGCTAATGTCTTTAATCCTTTGTGTCTTGATTCATAGTGGCTGCAGGATCAAAATGTCTTTTGGACATCTGCAAAATCTTTGTTGCCAAAACATGTAATGGTGAAAGTGGGCAACTTGTGCACTCCATTAAATGCTGGTAGAAGCAGAAGTTACTATCCACACTTGATTCCTGCAGAGTGCGTGACAATACATATCTAGGAGACCAAGGGTTCCACTTAAGCAGATGGGTGGTTGGGAGGAGGCATTTTTGATGACTTTACACTCTTTAGGATCAAAATACCCATCAGAGATAGGGCCATTACCTGTTACAAATTTTCTGAATTTACCTTGCTGTTTTGGATTTTATAATGAAAAGTGAGTTAACCATGGCAGAGGGCATTAATATACCGTGTGAACATAAACATTAGCCTACACGCCAGGTTGGCTTTTACCAGAATCTTAGAAATTCATGTTTATTGACCTCATCAACTAGCAACAAAATTATCACCATTCATCCTAACCTAGACTTTGCGTTACATTGTGTATCAGTCTGTCATCCCAAGCAAGATTTCAGGGGCAGTCCAGTATCACGCTCTGACCAATGTCTTCGTCAATATGTTAAATCAGTTGTCTGTGTCTTCCTAAATTCCTCTATATGATAGTAGTGTTCCTAATGTGTCACTTTTTCATGCATCTACATTTATTTATTAATTTATTTGAATAGCCATCCATTCCAGTCATGTAATGGCATAAAACAGACTGTAAGATGTTATTTGTTTGTGGTGGTTGTTGTCCCAACTGATACTATTCAGCTCTATCCTTTGCAAGTCTTCATCTCTGCATTACTACTGCTGCTGTATACATTTCAGTCTGCTTAATGTTGCTAAGAATTGGTCTCCTTGTACAACTGTTTAACCTCTACCCTTCCTTTCAGTACCAAAGTTAATATTCCTTGACACCTCGGGGCATGTCCTTGGCAACCTGGCACGTCTTGTAATCAAGTTGTGCCAGACAGCTTTTGTCCCCAATTCAACACAGTACTCCTTCATTAGTTACTCAGCCTACTTATCAAGCCTTCATAATTCTTTTTTAAACCACATTTAAATAGCCTATTCTCCTATTGTCTGCCCTGCCAATCATTTGTGTTTCACTTCCGTATGAGGCTATACTCCAAACAAGTATTGAATGTTGACAATGAGTGTATATCTCTTAATGTCATTGTTGTATATCTGGATTCAGAAATATTGTGGAACAGTTATACAGAACACACATATGACAAGTTGTCATGTATTAATTATTGCCGAGTTCTTGTTACGCTTTTTCCCCCACTGTCATCAGAGTGGGATATGTCTGGAATATCCACAACTAAAATATCTTGCATCTCTTACTTTAAATAATTATGTACACTGATAGCCCCATCTCTCTTAATATACATACATACATATCCAGCAGTCACAGACCCTGCAGACCATGTGTTGCTCCCACAAACTGCCTCCATTCCTTTGTTCTGTGCTCAGTTCCTCCAGGTGTCTTCAGTCCCTAGGACTACGAGGTTATTCACCAGGTCACCCATCCAGCACAGCCTTGGATGTCTCATGGAGTGTCTGGTGATTGTTTCCCCTCAAGTGCCCTCTTCATCTGTCTTCTGGCATACAGGCTACGCTGCCTGCCCACTGGATTCTTCTGCTCTTCACCTTCTGTAGGATTGTTGGTTGCTGACTGAAGAGAGCAATCTGTCATTCATCATTCTTCTCCTTTCTCCTTTGTCTAACATCAGTCTCCATGTCTTCCTCATTACTCTTATTTCAAATATTAGTAATTTTTCCTTTATCCGTTTAGTAGTGTTCCAGGTTTCTGAACGGTACACAACTGCTGGGCATATCACTTTTACATATTCTCATCTTAGTATTTGTTGATACTGATTTTGAGCTGAGTGCCTCTCTGAGGGAAAACTGGCATTACACTCCCACTGCAAATCTTTTCTTGATGTTCATTTCTGTGCTGTTGTTGCTGGCAGACAGAGATCCCAAATCAGGACTCATCTGACCAGGCCACAGTTCTCCTGTTGCCTAGGTTTTAACTGATAGGCTCACAAGCCCAGCAGAGACTTTGCAGGCACTGTGGTGCTATTAGCAAAGGCACTCACATCAGTTGTGTGCTACCATATGTGGTGTCACTGCCAGACACCACACTTGCTAGGTGGTAGCCTTTAAATCGGCCGCGGTCCGCTAGTATACATCGGACCCGCGTGGCGTCACTGTCAGTGATTGCAGACCAAGCACTACCACACGGCAGGTCTAGAGAGACGTCCTGGCACTCGCCCCAGTTGTACAGCCGACTTTGCTAGCGAAGCTACACTGACCAATACGCTCTCATTTGCCGATACGATAGTCTAAACAAGAGAGATGTACACCGATTGTGGATTAAAGTTAAGTATTCTACCAGTACCTCCTGTTTTGCTAGTCTTATTTCTCTGACCTGTTCCAGACCTCACGCCAGTCTGTGTGTAATTAAACACGTGCATTTCGGCCTCCTCTAGCAACACGGTGTTGGCTCTTCTGCCAACACTTCACCATAGCTAATAAATACCAAATTCTGCTGCACTACCGTACTGGATATGTTCATTGTGCATCCAAGATTGATTTCTGGGGTTATTTTATGCAGTAATGCTTGTCTGTTAGCACTGACAACTCTATACAAATGCCGCTGGTCTCTCATTAAGTGAAGGCCATCAGCCACTGCATTTTCTTTGGTGAGATGTAATGCCTGAAATTTGATATTTTCAGCAAACTCTTGACACTGTGGGTCTCAGAATATTCAATTCCCATACTATTTCCAAAATGGAGTGTCCATGCATCAAGCTCCAACTACTGTTCCACATTCAAAGTCTGTTAATTCCCATTGTATAAACCTCTTCACATGAGTACAAATGATGGCTCTGCTAATGCACTACCTTGTGCACATGATACTACCATCATCTGTATATTTGTGTATAGCTACCCCATGACTTGTATCACCTCAGCATATGCAGCTGCATTTTTTATGTAAAGAAAAATTTTAACAGTTACAGCCTTGAGGAGTCCATTCATAATCATGATCCTCATTAAGCATTGATAGACATACCTGAAACATGACTTAAAAAAACATGACTGGCAGGCATGAACACATGACAATAAAGCTTTTTAACACTTGACTTGTGCAGGCACATTGCATCTCCTAATACCTTTAAAAATAATATCCAAAAATGGCCAGAAGAAAAGGTTTTTACACTGTTAAAGAATTTTGAAGTAGCCGAATAATATATTAAAGACCAGGATAATACTGGGTGACAAGTGGTGTGCTCCAGAGTTTATTTTTGGAGGAATCAGTAGTACCAGGATTGGATGTGATGGTCCAGAAAATCTGTTTTTGAACTAGGCTGTTAGGGTAATTAAGTTCAGTGAAGGTTGAGATGACAATGTTGTATTGTTGTAAAGAGTCTGCATCCAAACAAATACATTTGCCTCAAATTCCAAGCCAGTATGGGAGCAAACATTTGACACTGGAAAGATGGCAACCATCAAAATGTATGTACTGTAGTTTGTTAGTAGGTTTAATGTGGACAGAAGTGTGTAACTTGTCCTCAGTGTGGATTAGATCAACATAAAGAAAAGTGACATGGGACTCAGGTTAGGACTATGTGAAATTTAATTGGGAGAAGGAATTTAGAGTGTCCAGAAATTTTAACAGGTCAGCCTCACCATGAGTCCATACACCAACGACGTCATCAATGTATCAAAAGCAAACCAGGGGCTGAAGGCTTATGGATCCCAGGAAGCCCCCCCGCCCCCAAGAACCCATGATTTCCCATAATCATACCCTGAAATGAGATCCATTCTGTCTGGTAATATGCCCACCACACATAGAATAGCTTTTTGTTGCCCTCCCAATCTCTGCAACATTCCTGTTAGACGCTATGGTCCTTCTGCACCCTTCTCCCTACCCTACGGCTCCTATCCATGTGTCTGTCACCATTGCAAGACTTGCCCTATACACCCTCCTACAACCAGCTATTCCAGCCCTGTAACTGGCAAAATATGTACCATCAAAGGGAGAGCCACCTATGTAATGAAACATGTCATATACGAGCTGTTATGTAAACACTGTTTGGCCTTTTACATCAACTTAAGTACCACCCAGTTGTTAAGCAGCATGAAGGGACATAGGCAGAGGGCGTATAGCAGCAACATGCAGTATCTTGTAGCAGAGAATGCTCTACAAGACAGTCATTAACTCGGTGACTGTTTCACCACAGGTGTCATCTGGATTCATATTCCAGACTCTGCTTTCTCAGAACTCCACGGGTGAGAACTGATGCAACATGTCCCTGGTTCTCGCCAGCTACCTGGTCTTAATTTATGTTAATTGCTTCCATTTCAGCATTTATGCACTGTAACTACTCCTTTCATCACTCCATTTTAGTTTTGTACAACTCTCATTTTCTGCCATGTCTATTTTTCCTATCCCCATCCTACCCCTGTAACATACAATGACAGTTTTTACCCTTATTAACTCATACACAGTGTTTCAGTAGTAATCTCTGTCTTGCGTATTACCCTGTCTTCTATATTTAAGCTCTCAGGTTTCAAACCTCATCCACTGCAGTCCCCAACGATCAGTCTTCCCTTCACATCCCATCCTGTAGGTCTCTTCTGACATGATGTTCTTGGGGACTTTCCTGAACAAGTACCCCTTTTCCTAAACCTCTCCAGTCCGTTTTCCTTCACCTCTCTTCCTTCCCCTTCGCCTCTTCTGCTAGGAGGAGGAGCCACTGGCTCCAAAAGTTAAACCTTTGCAAGTGCACGTGGATTTTTTTTGTCTATCCATTTGCATTACGTTGTCAATGTTTTGTTGTTACATTTGTGTGATGCACTAGTGTGGATAATGTGTTGCTTTTGCTATCTTTCCAGAATTTGTCCATAGATAGAGGTTTTAAATTCCCTTACACAGTGTTTACTTGCTGCAGTTGTGCCTGGTGAATGATAGTGTGCGCTCCTCTTGAAATATTGGCGGCTATTGAGATACCCTTCTGCAGGCCCGTAAATTATTTGAACAACTTATTACTTTCTTCTTGAATTAAGATGCTATTCTGGGTATCAAATATCTTGCATATCAGGTGAATGGTGTTATTATGTTTTTGAACCCAACACTTTGCATGTCTCATGTATCTTGGATGCCAGGTGAACTCATTTTGGTATGGACTGTTCCCCAAGCATCTCAATATTTCTGCAGGATGTCACCTACTCCATGTGCCTTGTTTCAACTTAGGCTTTTGAGTCCTCAGTCACATTACTGTCAAAGTATAGGAGGTCTTGTCACCTCATCTTCCCTGTCCTTGACATTGTTTTGTTTTTTCTTTCCTTTGTACAGCCTTTTTGTATGTTCCTTACACCTATCACTCTTGCCCTGTTTGCTTGCTTCTGATAGTTCTCTTAACATTCATACAGGTGCTTCAGTTTTCTGCAGAGGTCTGTTAAATTTTCTTAATAGCAGCATTTATATTTCCATTAGACACATGGTCTTCTTCTGTTTGGATTTTTGCTCTGATCATTCCTGCTCATCATACTGCAGTTGCTGACAGTCAAATTATTCAGATATCTGTATTCCCTTTTGCCTCCTTGATTTCCTGCATTTATGTATTTTGTTCTCTTGTATATTAATTTCACTATCTCAAAACGAGAATTCACACTAGAAAACTTTAAAGTTATGTGAGGGGAACTTTATCCTCACAACATAAAATAGATAGCCAAAGTAAAAAACACAATATTCACCACAGTAGTAAAAGCTGTGTAGTTGAGGAGAAACTGAAAACGTACACGGGTCGTTTTGGGTGCAATTCTAGATATTGTCCTTACCTTGCCTCCTCAGATTCTGTTTATATTTGGTTTTGAGATGCCCACAGCTGTTATAAGTAATTCCACAATTTCTTAGCTACTGACAGGCAATATACTTTTTCCACATGGTCACCAAAAGGTCTAAATTTTGTGACAAGGATGCAAAAGTTTCATCATTTTTTAGATGTGTGTGGGTGCATTTGTGCATGTTTGTTTTTAGTTATGCTGCATTCCTGGTACACTTGTTCAGCAAAGTGAACAATAAGAGGTATACATGTTTCAATGGTTTTGATGTAGTATTCACCACACCAGAGACCCTCTAAGTTATTAAGAAATTTCATTGTAATGAAAACTGTAATAAATTCAGGTAGAATTATTTCCTGTAGTATGACTGCTAGCATCACCAGAGTCCTACAGTATAATAAACTGAGCTTTCAAAGTTGTGATGGGTGTATCTATTCTTTTGTTTATGCCTGCCAGCAGCTACAGCAATCTAGTAGCATGACGATGTCTCGTTGTGTCAATGTTACATTATCTTCTGTTTCTCCTAACCCATTGGACAGTTGGAATTGTACATGAGAACAAAGGGCCAGGAATATTTATTTATTTATTTAGCATCCATATCATCATACAAACGATATTGGACTTGTCATACATAGAAATCAACAATATAGAATATACATAATGAAATTGTCTACAATTGGATTTGTCATCCACAGAAATTAAATTATAGAATGTACAAAATGAAATTGTCTATAATAAATGACATCAAACTTAGTTTCTTTCCATATAAATGGTTCACAGTAATTTGTTTCTCAGTAACAATATATAACTAGTATTATAGGTGGTAAAGTATAATAAAAGCTGAAACAAATGAAGATAGAAAATTTTGGAGGTTAGTTTGTAAAGTCATTTTCTTGGACTTCAAGATATTCATTTATTGAGTAGTTACATTTATCAATTAAAAATTTTTTTAAGTTCCAATTTAAAATTTGTATTGTCCTTTAAATCTTTAATGTACTGAGGCAGTGCATTATAGAGCTTAATGCCCATGTGGCTTACATGCTTCAGAGTTCATGTTGTTCTTACATCTTCTATGTGGAGATCATTCTTGTTCCTTGTGTTATAGTTGTAACAGTCTGCATTTGTGTGGAGATTACTTAGATTAGCTTTGTTTAAGAGTACAAATTTAAGTATATAGACTGATGGCAGAGTAAGTATTTCTAACGTTTTGAAAAGAGGTCTGCAGTGAGCTTGTGTTAGACTGTGGGTAATTATTCGAACAGCCCATTTTTGTAAAATAAAAATGTATTTCAAATTAGATTTTGAGCTGGCCCAGAACACTATTCCAAATAAGGCAACAGAATGAAATTTCCGATGCCTTCGAGAGTGCAAACAATTGCAATAACTCTCAGTGCAAAGCAGGCTGAGTTGAGTGTGTGTAAGAAATTTTACATGGTGTTTCCAGTTCATAGCTTCATCTACATGCATTCTTAACACTTTTGCAAACTGCACTCTCTCTATTAGTCTATCATCCAGTTCTAGATTAATGTCTTCATCCTGAATCATTTTACCAAACTGTATGTAATTTGCTTTCTTTGCATTGAGTGTAAGTTTATTTGCACTGAACCAAGTCTCAATACTTTTTAGGATTTTGTCAGTAGTTGACTGTAACAAGTTTTTTAAGGTCGCTCACTATCAGACTTGTCATCTGCATATAGTACAATTTTGGCTGTATCATATTGTAACTGTAAATCATTGACATGAGTAGTGGCCCTAAGATGCTGCCCTTGGATACTCCTAAAGGAACTTCTTTTGCTTCTCAAACTAACCTTATTTTTTTATTTGAATTTACGATGGTGAGCTCTAGAATCTGAGATCTGTTCTTGAGACATGACTCAAACCACATTTTAACTCTTCCTCTAATACCTACTGCTTCCAGCCTATCAAGGAGGATTTCGTGGCAGACCGCAATGAAAGCTTTAGATAGATCTAAATTGATTCCTACTACACTTTTGTTTTTCTCCAAATTTTTATTTCTTGGGTGTAGTCTATGACTGCAGTTTCTGTGCTTTGTTTTTTGCATGAAAACCATGTTGATTATTATTCCAAAGTTCATTATTGTCTAAGTAACTAGTGACTCTCAGTTTTATCAGTTTCTCTAATATTTTGGAGGAAGCAGAAAGAAGTGATATGGGATGGTAGTTTTCTATTTTATGTCTGTCTCCATTTTTAAATATTGGCCTCACTTTTGAGATCTTCAGTCACTGAGGAAACACACCTTCACTAAAGGATAAATTTGCAATATGTGCTAAAGGTTTTGCAATCTGCACTGCAGTCCTTATTATGATTGAAACGGGTACTTCAACACCTGCTGACATACTTGGTTTTAAGCCTGTGGATCTGAGTAAGTTTTAATTTCTTGGTTCAGTCTTTTCATGGTTACGCTGGAAATCCTAACACCTGTAGTTGTCCGAGGTTTGTGTGTCTTCATCCTTCATTGCTAATGTTAAATCCTCTAGTAATTACTATCGGACACATGTTCACTGAGAATATACATAGCAGCTGTTTGAAGGTTGTGGCTGGCAGCAGTTGGAAACATGTCATAATCATGAAGACTACTGACTTGTGCCAATGTGTATCCCCCTCTGCGGGTCTTGGGATAAGAACAGGCCCGAGGTATTCCTGCCTGTTGCAATTGGCAACTAAAAGGAGTCTCTCATGTTTCGGCCTTATGTGGTGGTCACCTGTAGGGACTGACCACTGTTTTTCAAAGTTCTCCTGAACAGTTAGCCAATTGGGGAAGGGCACCTTACATGGTGCATCGTGTCTATTGTGCCTTGAGATCTTTAGCTCACTTTCTCATCATCGCACCGCGGTCCAGCTCATTCTCCATCTCTTGGGCTAGGATGCCTTCCTGGGTGTGTTTTCCACCACGCACTATGCAGTGTCGCTTTCTGCGCCAATGATGACCGTGGACTTCTTTGCACCTCATATCCTGCACAGTAGCCAGACCATTGTGGTGGGGCTGTCATGTACCCTTTTGATTGTAGCCCCCCTGACAACATAGTGATTGCTCTGCTGATGCCTGTGCTGTTAACTCCTGATGTATGCCAAGGAGTAGATGCCAGTCATTCCGGGGCATCGGGGCTCCCGGCAATGGCCATCCTGCCAGGTGGCCTTTGCTGCGGCTGGGTGGCGCCTGTGGGGAGGGCCCCTGGTCAGAGTGGGTGGCATTAGGATCGATGACTAGAGATAAAGTGTACCACGCCATCATTTCCTGGTGATCAAACACCAGCAATCTCTAAGCCCTCCAAGTTCCAGTACAATGCAAGAAAGTACGACCCTAAATCATTCCCCTTCCTGGCCACATCATGGGAGGAATGCCAGGCTAAGGATGGCAGCAAACCTTATTCACCCCAGTACCTCGTATGTACGAGAACTGATGGGGACTTCTTTGTTTTGACGAAGCCACAGTTTTTTGTAGAGCGTTTAGAGGATAAATTTGGGGAGGTACAGTGCTTGTCTAAAACGTGATCTGGATCAGTCTTGATAAAAACAGTATCCTCTGCCCAGTCACGGGTATTACTCACTTGTAACAAGTTGGAGAATGTTACTGTTACCATCATGCCACATAAGAGCTTTAATATGGTTCAAGGTATTATCTTCCACAGGGACCTTCTTTTGCAGTCTGATGACGAGCTGCTCACCAATTCAGAGCGGTGAGGTTTTCATTTCATGTGGTGCGTCCATCGGGGTCAGAGGGATAATCAGGTTGCCACCAGTGCCTTCATCTTGGTCTTTGAGGGTGACACCTTACCTGAAAAGGTCAAGGTGAGGGTCTACCGCTGTTATGTCAACCCATATATCCCTCCCCTGTTGCAGTGCTTCAGGTGTTGGAAGTTCAGCCATATGTCTTCCCCCTGTACTTCCAGCATCATGGGCGTCTATCACATCCCAATAATCAATGTGCCCCGCCTCCTATCTGTGTCAACTGCGGAGAGCATCATTCAGCTTGCTCGCCAGACTGCAAGATTTTACGGAAAGAGAGGAAAATCGTGGAATACAAGACCCTGGACCGACTGACCTACACTGACGCTAAGAGAAAATATGAGCACCAACATCCTGTGGCTATGACCTCCTCATACACCACCGCTACGGGTACAGTTGTAGCGCCATCAGCTCCACAAATTGCAGTCGGCTCTCGGAGCCAGAAGGCTAAACCTGCCCTCTTGGTGGTGAGGGGCTACTTCCTCCCTTGTTGCTCTCACGCCACCTACCTCGGGAGCACTCCCCTGAACCGTCGGGGACACCAGTCCCCACTTCTCAGCCAGAGAAGCGCAAATCTTCTTCAGCTACTCTCGCTAGGAAAGGGTCCTTTGGGTCACTCCCTTCCCAGGTTTCTGCTAATGGGAAGATGACGCCTGTCAATGGCTGTAGTGGCCACAAGCAGCTCGTTGTAGACATTCATGATCATCCTCAGTCCCAGAGACCAAATCAGTGAAGCCCTCCCAGCCAGACACACCCAAGGAGAAGCGAGAAAAGTCCTAAAACAAGACCCCTAAGACCAAGGAAATTGCGGTAGTACCCACACCACTGTTACCGACAAGCTCTGCATCTGAGAATGGGGTGGAGATTCTGTCGTTTGCTGAGGACCTAGATCTCACCGGACCCTCAGACAATGGATATAGACTGCTCAGGGAATAAGTTGGTGGCAGCAGGTGAACCTGAGGTGTAAACTGTCTCATTGAATGTTCCATGCCTTCCCAGTCTCACGACGTCTTCCTCTAGTGAAATTGCAGCGGTTTTTTCCACTGCTTTACTATCCCCCCCCCCCTCCCCCTACCTGCCCCGGGGGGCTCACGGTCCTTCGTGATTACATGTTTGGCGAGCAAGGGGCCCCGAGCTATCCCGGCCTTCCTTCCTTTCCTGGGCTGTGTTACATTTCCTTTCCCTTCCTTCCTGTCCTTGCTCCTTCGCCTTCCCCTTCCCCCTCTCCTCTCCATCTCTTGGTGTCCATATTTATTTTGCCCCCGCTATCCTCCTGGTTATGCTGGCTTTGCAGTTTGGTTTTGTTGCATAATTACCTCATCCTTTTGGCATTCTCTGGTCTCCCTCTGGGTTTGACCTCCATTACTAAATTTCTCTTCCGTAATGTGAGCCATTTGGGGAAGAGCACCTTACCTAGTGGCTCCGACGTGTGCCCTCCTAGTTCCTCCACCTTTTCCTTCATGTTGTTGTCTAGCTAGGTTGCATAGCCAGCACGGTAGCCAGCCCATGTGGTGGGGTCGCTATGTACCCTTTTGGTTGAGCCCTCTGAAAACACATGGATCACACCTCTGATACCTGAGCTGTGACCTCCTCATGTAAGCCTAGGAGTGGTTGCTTATCCTGGAGCATCAGAACTCCCAGCAATGGCATTTGTGCCAGACAGCCCTTGTTGTGGCTGGGTGGCGCCCATGGGGAGAGCCCCTGATCAGAGTGGTGGTATCAAATGAAATGCATACGGGTCCAGAACTCTAGCTGTTCTTCTACAGCCATCTCTTTGCATGGAAATGATTCTCGTGCTGCTTCTTCTGCCCCTTCAGCCTTCCCTTCCATGGCTACCCCCTGGGAGGAGGGTCAGGCTCGTTAGCTACGTGTGAAACCTTTGCCCCGCTATCTGGTTTGCACCAGGACTGATGTGGATACTTTCACCAATAGCAAACCTTTATTTTTTGTGGAACACATTGACAAGTTTGGTGAAGTGGACCTTGAGCAAGATGCAGTTTGGTTCGTTGTCGATCAAAACTGCTTCAGCTGCCCAGTCTGCAGCCCTTTGTGCTGGTAACCATCTTGACACAATTGCTGTGTCCATTATCCCCCACCAGTCTTTGAATATGATTCAAGGTGTAATTTTTCACAGGGGCCTCATCCTTCAAACTGATGAGGAACTTAGGGACGATCTTGGATAGCAGGGTGTTCACTTTATTTGGCGTGTTCAGAAGGGTCCCAAGGGCAATTGCATTGATACTGAAGCCTTTATCCTGGCCTTTGAAGGGGTACCCTCCCTGAGTAGTTAGAGATTATGGTTTATCGATGTGACATGAAGCCGTACATCCCACCAGCTATGAGACGTTTTAAGTGCTTGCGTTTTGGCCACGTCTTCCCGATGTTCCCACGCCCCTCTCCGTGGTTACTGGACGTCCACTCCATGAGGGAGTTCCTGTGTGCCTCCTCCTGTATGTGTTAATTGTCATGGAAATCATTCTCCATGTTCACCAGATTGCCCAGTTCATAAGAAGGAAAAGAAGATACACAAGTATAAATCCCTTGATCGTCTAACCTACACTGAGGCTTGTAAGAAGTATGCAAGTCTTCATCCTGTGTCCATGATGTCTAGCTATGCTTTATATTGTCACCCCTTCCTCCCCCTTTTGTACCCCAGTCGCAAACTCCTCTCCTCCTCCCCTCCCATCCTCTGAGGCTCCCACACCCACCCCTCCGGGTGCTACACCCCCTCCCCAGCCAGAGAAGTGTCCCATTTCTTTGGCATCTGCCGGTCAAGGGCGCCCCTCCTGGGATCCCCCTTCCCGGCACCTTCCAGGCTAAAGGTCTGCTGCCACATGACGACCACGAGAAGCACGGTCTGTGGGCCCCCAGGTCGCCCGATTTCTTTCTGTTCCAAATCCTGCTGCAGCTGGCTCCTTTTTGCGACACAGGCCTGCTCAATCTCAAACAGAGGAGAACAAGAAACATAAGTCCCAGGACAAGGAGCCTCTGGTGTCGCCAGAGGTCCCGTCCCCACCTTTGCAGCCTGACTCTGACCTGTTGTTCATGGATGTCGCTCCCTCCTTGTTAGTGATGGATGGTGACTTGGTGGCATGACTGGCTTTAGCCTGTTCACCCCCCCCCCCCCCCCAATTTTAATCATCATTCTGTGGTTATCCAATGGAATTGTAAAGGATATTACCATCACCTTCCGGAGTTGAAATCCCTTATTTCGTTTTACTCTGCAACTTGTGTACCATCTGTCGAAATCAGGTCGGCCTCCTGCGGGCCTCTGGTGATGTTTGGATGTTTGTCCATATGGACATTGCTAGCACGTGGATTCCTCTTCAAACTTCATTGGAAGCGGTTGCTGTTAGGGTCCACTTGGACTCTGAGGTCACAGTTTGCAATCTTTATCTCTTTCCTGACAGGACTCTTACACCTGCTGCCTTAACTGCCCTTCTTCAGCAACTTCCTCCTCCCTTCCTCCTCCTTGGGGATTTTAATGCTCACCATCACTTGTATGGCTGGGCGTTTCCACCTAGTTGAGGTCTTCTCATAGACCACGACTTGTCCCTTCTTAATGATGGCTCCCCTACTCATTGCAGTGCCGGTCATGGTACCTTCTCTTCCATTGATCTTTCTCTTTCTTCTCCCTCCGTGCTCCCTTCATTCCACTGGTCATCACACGGCAAACTTCCCATTCATTCTCTTGCTCACTTCTGGCTTCCCGATGTGGAGAGGTTACCTCGTTGTCTCTCCAATGCGCCGATTGGCCTCTATACACTGCACAGGTCTTTCTTTCTCCCTCTTTGTCTGGTTGTATCGATGATGTCCACTGTGACGTGTCTGATGCGATTGTTCACGCCGCTAGCCTCGCTATCCCATGCTCATCCAGACTATTTCGCCGCCGGCAAGTCCCGTGGTGGAGACCGGCCATTGCAGTTGCCATCAGTGATCGCCGTTGAGCTTTGCAACACCTTAAAAGACACCCATCTGCTGTCAATCTTATTACCTTTAAACGCCTTTGTGCCAAAGCCCATTACTAAACCAAACAGAGCAAATGGGTGTGTTGGGAATGCTTTGTTTCTTCCCTCAGTTCTACTGTCCCTATGTCATGGGTATAGGCTACACTTCACTGTCTCCCGGATGGCCTTTGCATGGACCCGTTGATTCTCGTGGAACATCTTGCGACCCATTTTGCGACAGCATCAACCTCCGATCTGGCTGCTTTCCTTCACCAGAAACAGCAGGCCGAAGCTTCTGCCTTATGTTTTACCCCTTGTCAGTCAGAATCTTAGAACGAAACTTTTACTGAGTGGGAACTTCTTTCCACACTTTCTTCTTCTGATGGTACGGCCCCTGGCCCAGACTCCATTCATAGCCAATTGCTTCAACATCTCAGTGCTTCACAACGACAACATCTTCTCCAGGTGTTTAACGGTATTTGGCTCCAGGGTGACTGTCCTTCTCAGTGGGTTCCAGTCCTTAAGCCTGGTAAGAACCCCCTTTTTGTCGAAAGCTATCGGCCAATTAGTCTGACAAACGTTGTTTGCAAGTTACTTGAATAGGTGGTAGCTCGTCGGCTCAATTGAGTCCTCGAATCTCAGTATCTATTGTCCCCTGACCAGTGTGGCTTTCGAGAGGGACGGTCTCCGATCAATCATTTACTTCACTTGGAACCCACAGTTCGGCAGGCTTTTTCGCAGCGCCGCCATTTGGATGCAGTATTTTTCGGCCTTTGCAATGCTTGGCGCCTTCACATCTTACTTACACTTCATGAGTGTGGTCTTCAGGGCCCACTCCCAATTTTTATCTGCCAGTCCCTGTTCTATCGGTTGTTCAGGGTTTGGGTTGGTATTGTTTTTAGTTATCCACAGACTCAGAAGAATGGCATCCCACTGGGTTCCGTATTGAGTGTACTTCTTTTCCTCATTGCTGTGGATGTACTTGTAGTGTCTGTCAGTCCTTTGGTCACCCCTGCTCTGTATGTGGATGATTCCTGCATTTGGGTTAGTTCCTCTTCAATGGCCTCTGCAGAGCAGCAGCTCAAGGGAGCTATATGACATGCCTCTGCAAGGACCCTCTCACACAGGTTTAAATTCTCTCCTTTAAAATCGTGGGTGGTCCACTTTGTTGCCATACTATGGTCCACCCTGATCCGGAGGTCTACCTCAATGCACAATAATTACCTGTGGTCCCACAGTTTAGTTTCCTGGGTCTTCTTTTGGACAACAAGCTCACTTGGCTGCCTCATATCAGACTTCTGAAGGTAGGGTGTTTCCGTAAACTCAATGTCCTTCGCTTCCTTGCACACACCTCTTGGGGTGTGGACCACTCCACCTTTCTCTGCCTTTATCACGCTTTAGTGCTGTCTCACTTGGACTATGGTTCTCAAGTTCATGGTTCAGCTGCTCCTTTCACACTGCGTCTCCTGGATAAGTCCACCATTGTGGTATCCGTTTTGCCACCGGTGCCTTCCCTACCAGCCCTGTTGATAGTCTCCTGGTTGAAGCTGGGACCCCCCCCCCCCCCCTCCTTTCTGTTCGACGGTCCCAGCTTCTGGTTTCTTATGCAATCGCTGTCCGTTACTCTCCCACTTATCCTTCCTATTCTCTCCTGTTCCCAGACCAAGGATGTTGGCCACCTGATTCCCACCTCAGGCGAGTGTAGCCGTGATTTCGTTTCAAGTGAGTATCGGAGAAGCACATGTTGCAATTAGCGCAGTCCCCTCTGCTGCCCCGTCATAAGAAGTCAGGTGTTAAAAGTTGAACAACGTCTTTGTATGTGTATGTCATCACAACTTCGACCATGAATGCATCGATTTAAATATTTATTTGAAGGTTAATGCAATCAGAATTGTCGTGACATAAGTTTGATGGAAGTTTCAAAAATGGTTCAAATGGCTTTGAGCACTATGGGACTTAACATCTGAGGTCATCAGTCCCCTAGAACTTAGACCTACTTAAACCTAACTAACCTAAGGACATCACACACTTCCATGCCCGAAGCAGGATTCGAACCTGCGACCGTAGCAGTCGCTCGGTTCCAAACTTTAGCGCCTAGAACCGCTCGGCCACCGCGGCCAGCGATGAAGTTTGTTCAGCTGTTTGCCTTTAAACTGCTATATAAAGAAGAGAGTTTTCAGGCAGTAACCCGCTGCCTAATCAATATTTAGTACATATTTCGATATCATAGTAATATAGAGATATAAAAATTTATATAAAAACTCTGCTAGAACATACGTTCCATGGTTCACAATCACCACTTTTGTAATGTCTTTCGGAATTGTTACATCAGGTGCAATTGAAGTAGTTACTCTGACCGCCTGTGCAACGAATTGTACAGTCTGTGTTCAAAGAGTAAGGTGACTTTATATTTTTATGAAAAAATATTTATTCATTCGTCAATATTCATGTTGTCCCCTTCAAAGTAATCCACCTCAGATACAATACCCTTCTGCCAACGCTTCTTCCAATTCTCGAATTAGTTATCATAAACACGTTTTGGTACAGCCTTGAGTACTTCCAGTGACGCAGTTTTTATTTCCTGAATCGTTGTAAATCTTCGTCCTTTCATAGGAATCTTTAGTTTTGGGAACAGGAAAAAGTCCAGGAGGCCAAATCCGGTGAATATGGTAGTCGAGGGATGATGGGCGTGTTGTTTTTGGTCAAAAATTCTCTCAGAAGCAACGATGAATGAGCAGGTGCATTGTCGTGATTCAAAAGCCATAAACAGTTTTCCCACAATTCCGGACGTTTTTAGCGTATTGCTTCTCGCAAACGGCGCATAACGTCAAGGTGATACTCCTTATTGACCGTATGACCTTGAGACAAATACTCATGATATACTGCGCCACGTTAATTGAAAAAAAAAAAGTAAGTGAACCAAACTTTGACATTTGATCAAACTTGGGGTGCATCGTCGGTCTTGGATCTCCGGGATGCTTCCATTGGGATTGTTGGGCATTGATTTTGACGTCATAACCATAAACCAACGTTTCGTCACTAGTTGTGTCCCTTTTGAGGAAATCGGGATCATCATTGACGTCATTCAAAAGATCTGGAGCGATGCTCATCTGACGGTTCTTCTGATCAAAATGGAGAAGTTTTGGAACAAACTTCGCTGATGCACGTCTCATGCCCATAAGATACGAAAAAATTGCATGGTACGATCTGACCGATATGCCAACACCCTCAGCAACTTCTCTTAAGGTAATTCGACGATTTTCCAAAACAATTATCTTCACAACTTCGACATTATCACCTGTTGTTGGTGTGCTGAGACGTCCAGAGCGAGGTTCCTCATTGGCATCTTCTCGGCCATCTTGGAAGAGCTTGTACCACTTGTAAACATTTCTTTTTTCCAAGTGTTTTAGAGCAATTCATTCCATTTTCACACAAAATTTGTTGCAAATTCTGTGCTCCATTTTTTTATAATAATCGAAAATCGCCGAGCACACTGAAACACGTATAACCTTTCTATGTGTATGCTGTATACTTGAAACCACAGTCTAACACAGTTCTATCCAACGTCACAAGTATTTCTTAGCGAATGTGTTGTAACTTGCCACTGGATTCATTAGTTTTATCCCTACTTCTGCTTATTTTAGAACTATTCTTAGAAACATCTATGTCTTCTAATATTACACAAACTCTGGGAGGCAAAAAAATTATTCAAATATTTCGTAAATTACGTAGGAAAGGAATGCAAAACACATACTATGCTTCCGACACATCTGAAGTTCCCCTTTTTTGCCGCTTGGAGCGTTAGAGTCGTTGCAGCTGTCTAAACGATAACAACTTTTGCAGCATTGAGTGTCGCGACTGATATGTTAGACTGTGCTTGAAACTGTGAACATATGTTTGGAACATAACAAAAAAGATCGATAATCGAATGTAACCTGCCCGCGCAATTTGAAAAGTCACCTTACTTTTTGAACAACCCTCGTAAAAGAATGCATTGCGAACAAACGTTTTGCTGCCTTGATTCACTGCTATCGAGTGTCATCACCTCTACCTACCCATTTAATTTTTTAAGTGGCATATGGTCTTCCTCACGGTTTAAGCTTTCTCCGCACCAAACTCCATCACATTTGATTCAGTGTGTTAGCTGTGAAATGGTGACGGGCAGAGTTACTCTCACATTTATAAAACTGGTACCTGTGCTTTTTCCAGAAGTAGTGAAGTTCTATATCATGATCGAAATATGCTGGTTCCTGATGGAAACCCCATACAGGAGTCAGTGTACTATTTGCCAACAAGAGGACTTGGGCAAAATGCCAAGGCGCATACAACAAATGTACTGACTGTAAGAAGCCTGACAATGAAGGAAAATGTAATCTCGTCGCTGCAAATACAGTTGTTTATAGTAAATGGTGGCAGTCCTATTTTTTGCTAAGCGTGAAAAGAATCCAGTGAGATCAAATATTTACAAAAAAAAATATCTGAATGTATGAGCCTGAATGCAGCCCTAGCAATTCGCAAATTATAACGTTTAAGTAATTAAAACTTCCGGGCTAAGAGGCCGTGGTCCAATAATAGAAATACTTCTCCCTGACGTTTCGTTGCCAGCTGCGGGCAACATCATCGTAGACTCACCTCAGATGATGTTGCTTTTTCCAGAAGTGGGAACGAAACGTCAGGGAGAAGTATTTCTATTATTGGACCACGGCCTCTTAGCCCGGAAGTTTTAATTACTGAAGACGCCGGCCGTGAAAGCCTACACGCTGTGATTATAACATTTAACTTCAGTAGCACACCGAGTAAAATCTACACGATTGTTCATTTCACGGCTACGTGATCACGAAACGATAAACTGTCACGTTTTGTTGCATTTTTACCGTAAATTCCTACAAATTAAGAAACATGAAATGATAAGTTTCGTTAATTCGATGCGTTCTGCGTTTTTAAAACGCACAATTACATAATGCTCGTAATTATATGTTGTGAGGTCGTAGCGCGTTCTGGTGGCAGCTTGCGTTAGTGTCCCAGTCTACAGATCACGTGTTTTGGTTGTTGTGTGTTTGTTTATGTTAACACAACCCTCATTTGGAAAATGGAAAAAACAGTTACAGTTGGAACACAGCACATTAATGAAAGTATATGCCGCCAAACTGTCAAAGATACAGGCACGATAATCAAAGTTTTCGTAAAAATGAACAGTTCTTCCAGACTTATTTCTGTTTTACAGGAGAGAACATCATTAAAGAAGCTTCTCTTTAACCGTCAAGGCCTTGCTGAAGATTACATTTCAAGGTCATTCTCCCTGACTTGTAATATGAATGCCTCAAATAGAGGTGGCAAAAAATAACGTAACTGATATAAATAACCGGTTACTGAGAAGTAATGGTTACTGCGATAACTGTTCCTCTGATACAGGCAGTTATTTCAATAACTGTCTGTCAACAGTGCCTCGCGCCATCTGTTGACCGAGGATCGTACTACGCTTTCCCGTCAACTCATCGGAGATCTGGCTAGGAACTAGAGAGAGGGTAGACCATTTGGTAGGCGTTCTATAGGCCATGGGAATAACTGTGAGACTGCGCGCCATCTGTTGATAAGAACTGTGTACTATATCGTGCGTCTTCGTTACTTTTAGCACAAACAATTAAATAAAGTTAATGTGCGAGCGGTGGCTGATAGGAGATGCAGTACAGGCATTAACAAGTGCGGTCGTTCCCTTAAGCCACCGCCTCATATGTCAATTTAGCTTGGACGGGTTGTATAAAGAGAGGTACCATAAGGAATTCGAGCGACTATGGAAATAACTGTCAGAGATAGGTATTTTCCTCTGGCAGTTATCGTTATTGGCTCACAGTTCTCGCTCCCTGGCAGTTATCGGACTACCATTACAAGTAACCTGGAAGTTGGTAACGGAATAACTGTGTGTCTGTGTTGCTGATACAGTGACTCCAGTCTTAGACCCCGGTGATATTTCAGAGACGATAGTTACTGGAGCGAACAAATATTTACGTACTTCTTCGGAAATAGCCGCTGGCCATCGCGAATGACAAATAACATGTCAAGAAGAATGACATAATACAGTTGAATATAATAATTATTATCCTCATCATTTGTCAGGAGATTGTCAAAATATGTGAATATATTACAGTAACTGCTAATATATACAGAATTGATACACTGTCAGAATAAAACACAGTTACGCACTTTTTATAAATTTATCATACACAGAATACCCGATCTTGACTGTAGCAACCAAGTGCTGTCAAAACTGAAATACAGCAGAATTTTTACCTAAGCTGGTCTATCAGTCTCTGTTACGATATTCATCTACAGAGTAGAAGGAGGGGTTCTTGGAAGCGTCCGATCCCACCCGTCTGCTTCGACGTAAAAAAGTGTTGTTGTGTGTTAATGTCATTACGGCACGGTGTTTATGAGTTGGTTTTTGTGGTAATTATTATTATTATTTTTTTTTTCTAGCTGTGATGTTTTGTGTGTTTATGGAGTATTGAATGTGATTTAATTTATTTAGGGATGATTGATTTGTGGACTTTTAGGATTGTGGTTTTATTTTTCGCAGTTGTAGGTGTTGGTTTTTTGGCATCAGTAGCTGTGGTGGACCTATATAGGTCACCGGAAATGACCAATTCCCATTTTCATAGTTGTACGTGTTGATGTTTTGCTATCGTCATCTGAGGTTTACCTAAGTAGGTCAAGGGAAATGTCCGATTCCAATTTTCGTGCTTTTAGTTTGTGGGTATTGGTGTTCTGGTATGGTCACCTATGGTTGAGTTATAGTGTTCAAGGGAAGTGTCCGATTCCTGCAGATTTTTGTTGGTGTAGCAGAGTGCTGTAATTTTTTTTTTTCTTTTTGTTCTTCATTTTGTGTTTTGGGATCATGGTGTGTTTTCTTTACTAGCTTGTCCTCACCCTAAAACACCCAACTTCCCGCAGTTGTCCCGTTGGTTTGATTGTATTTTTGGTGGTTGATGTTATTGTATTATTTATATGTATCTTCGTGTTTGTTGCCCCGTGTGTGTGTGTGTGTGTGTGTGTGTGTGTGTGTGTGTGTGTGTAGTGACGTCATGGACATACTTAAAATAGCCATTTCCGGCATATTGATGACGGGTGGAATCAGACACTTCTGTATCAAAAAGTCTTTCAAACACACTGTAAACCGTGCTTTATCTGAAACCAAGTTTTTAATGGTTGCTGACTTGCTGGCAGTTTATTGAAAATGCATGTTCCTGAATATTGGACCCCTTTTGGACCAAGATGTAGATTGCTGTTCCTATTTCTAGTACGGTACTGATATTATGTATTGAGCTATTGGTTGGAAATACTTTCAACAAATTTCATTAAGGAATAAATATACTAGGAAGCAGTGGTTAGAATACAAAGTTCCTTGAACAGGTTTCTACATGATGTTTTTGAATTTATACCACAAACGATTTTTATTACACGCTTTTACATGCAAAAAACTTTTGCTACGTTTGATGAGTTACCACAGAATATGCTCCCTTATGAAATAATAGAGTGAAAAAATGTGGTATGCCCTTCCCAACTGAATTTATTATCGAGTTGTAGTCCCAGAAATGTAACACTGTCAACCTTTTCGATCTGCATGTCTTCATATGCTATAAACATGCTGTAGCTGGAGAAATCGAGCAGTTTCCAAATCTCACATAAAACTTGGATTAGCGTACTCACACTTTCCCCAATAGGACTGTCTTTTACAGGACAGGAGTAAACGAATCTGTCACATTACGTAGATTTTTTGTTGTATTACAAGGCTGTACACTGTATTCTATTATGTGAGCAGCGCAAGAAATTAAGCTTCGAATTTAACCTACAGTACTCAGTTTACATATTACTTCATACTTCAAAACGCACGTTGTTAACATTTTACTTAAACAGTGCTGTGGCGAAGTTCCGCGTAATTTCTGATGCAGCTGCGAAGATAATATTTCTAATAGCGACCGATAACCTACAAACATATAATATGAAACACTAATAATCGTTCTAACATCAACTAAAACGTACCCGGGGTTAATAAGCTAAGGTTATGACACGATTCATACGACATTCCTGCCATTTCACACTACTCGCAGTTATACTGATAAACAAACTGATGGATTCCAAATATGTCGTTATTTAACTATCGGAGTATTCGGTATTCGCTAAAATAACTTGGCAGTTATTAATAACCGTTAACAATAACGGTTATCAGAGAATAACTGGAACTGTGATAACGGTTACTCCAGAATAACCGTTTGGCCCACCTCTAGTCTCAAACCTCGCAAACCCAGAAAATATAGGACATAATAATGCCACAACGTTTTTCTTTCTCCCCACATACAATACGTGAAGCCACTGCCACTTACGAACACTCTACGATTTGATCTGTATCCATGTTTAGCTTTAATCTAGAGTAGGAGGGGGAAGGAGCGGGAAGGTAACAGGTGTTTAGGATTACCTGCAGCTAGTGGCAGGCAGGGATTATTGAGGAATCTAATACATGTTGGCATGAAACTGCATTTTTTTTTTTTTTTTTTTACTTTATTGTTATTTTAAAGCCTGTACAGCAGGCAGGCTGTCAGCAGCATACTACGCTGCTCTTCAGCCAGAGAAGGTACAATCAGCAAAAACAGGAGAAAAACATAAAAGTTACAAAATGGTGGGCAATAAAACAGGAGACACAGAGAAACAAACACGGAGCCGTTCACACTCGACGATAAGCCACACTGCAAACTGTTGAGACGACGCACAAACACTGAAGGAGACGATGGCACTGGTGAACGATGGAGTGTGACGGTAAACACTGAACACTAAACATGACGGCACACACGAGACACTGATGGCGGTGATCTCCGGCGCGTGAATGTCCACTGAGCGTGTGCGAGTCCGGGGACCTGCCAAGAGGGCAACAGGGATGAGGAGGGGGAGAGGGGAGGAAAAGAGGATGCCATGGCTTAGGAGACGGGGACAGGAGGAGAGGGACAGGGGAGGGGGGGGCCCGGGGGACGAGGGACGAGAAAAGGAGGAGGGAGGGAAAAGGGAGAGAAGGGAGGGAGGGTGCCCCGAGGAGCAAGCACAGGAGGAGGGTGGGAGGATCAAAGTTGGTAGGAGGGGTAGATGGAGGGGAGGAGGGCATCATCAGGGAGGGGGAGCTGGCGGAAGCCACCTTGGGAGAGGGTAAGGAGGGTGGAGAGATGGAGACCGGGTGGGACGTGGGAGTACAGGCGTGGCAGCGGGCGGGGGTGGGAGAGGATCGGGGAGACGAGCGGGTGAGGAGGATCGAGTTTACGGGAGGTGTATAGGATGCGTATCCTTTCGAGGAAGAGGAGGAGGTGGGGGAAGGGGATAAGGTCATACAGGATCCGCGTGGGGGAAGGGAGACGGATGCGATAGGCAAGGCGGAGAGCATGGCGTTCAAGGATTTGGAGGGATTTATAAAAGGAAGGGGGGGCGGAGATCCAGGCGGGATGGGCGTAACAGAGGATAGGGCGGATGAGGGACTTATAGGTGTGGAGGATGGTGGAGGGGTCCAGACCCCACGTTCGGCCGGAAAGGAGCTTGAGGAGACGGAGTCGGGAACGTGCCTTGGCTTGGATTGTCTGGAGATGGGGAGTCCAGGAGAGGCGACGGTCGAGGGTGACGCCAAGGTACTTAAGGGTGGGGGTGAGAGCGATGGGACGGCCATAAACGGTGAGATAGAAATCAAGGAGGCGGAAGGAGGGAGTGGTTTTGCCTACAATGATCGCCTGGGTTTTGGAAGGATTGACCTTGAGCAACCACTGGTTGCACCAAGCGGTGAACCGGTCAAGATGGGATTGGAGAAGGTGTTGGGAGCGTCGCAGGGTGGGGGCAAGGGCAAGGAAGGCGGTGTCATCGGCAAACTGGAGAAGGTGGACGGGGGGTGACGGCGGCGGCATGTCCGCCGTGTACAACAAGTACAGAAGGGGGGAGAGGACGGAGCCTTGGGGCACACCGGCGGAGGGGAAAAAGGTGTAGGAATCGGTGTTATGGATGGTGACATAGGAAGGACGGCGGGAGAGAAAGGAACCGATCAGACGAACGTAGTTAATGGGAAGGGCGAAGGTTTGGAGCTTGAAGAGGAGACCGGAATGCCATACGCGGTCATATGCGCGTTCGAGGTCAAGAGAGAGGAAGATTGCGGAGCGACGGGAATTGAGCTGTGCGGAAAGGAGATGAGTGAGGTGAAGGAGAAGATCGTCGGAAGAGAAGGACGGCCGAAAGCCACACTGGGTAACGGGGAGGAGGCGGTGCTGGCGGAGATGCTGGTGGATGCGGCGGGTGAGGATAGATTCCAGGACCTTGCTGAAGACCGAGGTAAGGCTGATGGGACGGTAGGAGGAGACGGCGGACGGCGGTTTGCCAGGTTTGAGGAACATGAGGATACGGGAGGTTTTCCACAGGTCGGGGTAGTAACCGGTGGACAGGACTACATTGTAGAGCCTGGTGAGGGTGGAGAGAAAAGAGACAGGAGCTTCACGAAGGTGACGGTGGGTGACACGATCGTGACCAGGAGCGGTGTTGCGTTTGGTGCGGAGTGTATTGATGATATCCTGTGTGGTGATGGGGGCATTAAGGTCCGTGTGTGGAATGTTGTCCAAGGACTGGAAACCAGGAGCGAGGGGAGGGACAGAGGTATCAGTTCGATCGCGGATATCTGGGAAGAGGGAGTAATCGAACTGGGGATCATCAGGGATGGAAAACACATCGGACAGGTAGGAGGCAAAGTGATTGGCCTTACTAAGGGCGTCAGGAAAGGGGTGATCATCGTGGAGAAGAGGATAGTAGGGGGAGGGTTTAGTTCCGGTAAGGCGACGGAAGGCGGTGAAACTGCATTTTTTTTTTTTTTTTTTTCTTTATTTATTGTATTTCAATTCCCCTATCGGGGCGGGCTGGCAGCAGCATATGCGCTGCTCTTCAGCCGAAAGACATAGAACAAAACAATAGAAGACATTTAAAAACAGCAAAGGAGAGAAGAAGGCGAACATAGATATAAAAAGGGAGAACATCATGGAAGGCAATATACAAAAAAACGGGGGTGACTGTAAAATGGAGATAAAAAACTGTTTAAAAGTAGCACACACAAAAAGCCACACACTGCGACGATTAAAAGAAACACAAGGCACAGTATGACTGGAGCATAAAGGTGTTGACGGCTGGCATAGCACACAGCGTAGCACTGACGGCGAACCTCAAGGCAGCACACAATTAAAATCACACCTCTTGACGCACACGAGAAAAACACGAAACACAACACTGACGTGGCACACTGATGTTGATCAATACAGAGGATCTGCCAGGTTCAAGGAGATGAGGGAGACCTGAAGAAGGGAGGGAGGGGAAGAGATGGGGGAGGGGAAATGGGGGGCGCTCGGAAGAGGGCCAGGTAGGGAGGGATGTGGGAAGGAGAGAGGCAAGTATGGGGTGCAGGGTCTCAGGGGAGGGGGGGATGGAGGAAAATCCGCTCTGGGAGAAGGAGGAAAGAGGAGAAGGGGGCCCTGGGGAGGGGGGGGGGGAACAAGGCCGGGTTATAGTTGGAAGGAAGGGTATATGTCACGGCGAAGTTCGTCATCCGGGAGGGGGAGGCGTTGGAAATTGCCCTGATGAAGGAGATGGAGGGTGTGGAGGTGGAGAGAGGGAGGGATACAGCGATAGAGGCGCGGCAACGGGCGGGGGGTGGAGAGGAAGGAGGAAACCAGAGGGTGGGGGGGATCAACCCTGCGAACAATGTAAAGGATGCGGAGATGTTGGAGGAACAAGAGGAGGTGGGGGAAGGGGATCAGTTCATACAGGAGCCGTGTGGGGGAAGGAAGGCGGATACGGAAGGCAAGGCGGAGCGCATGGCGTTCAAGGATTTGGAGAGCCTTGTAAAAGCGGGTGGGGGCGGAGATCCAGGCGACGCTGGCATAACAGAGGATAGGACGGATGAGGGATTTGTAGGTGTGGAGGATGGTAGAAGGATGCAATCCCCATGTCCGGCCGGACAGGAGTTTCAGCAGGCGGAGGCGGGAATGGGCTTTCTGCTGGATGGTCAGGAGATGAGGGGTCCAGGTGAGGTGTCGGTCAAGGGTGAGGCCAAGGTATTTCAGGGTGGGGGTGAGTTGGATAGGACGACCATAAAGGGTGAGGTAGAAATCTTGGAGGCGAAAGGAGCGAGTGGTACGGCCTATGATGATTGCCTGGGTTTTGGAGGGGTTGAGACGGAGGAGCCACTGGTTACACCAAGTGGTGAACTGGGTAAGGTGGGTTTGGAGGGTACGTTGAGACCTTTGAAGGGTAGGATAGAGAGCCAGGAAGGCGGTGTCATCAGCATATTGGAGAAGGTGAACTGGTGGGGGTGGCTTGGGCATATCAGCTGTATACAAGAGATAAAGGAGAGGGGAGAGGACAGAACCCTGGGGGACGCCAGCCGTGGGATAAAAGATACGGGAGTTGGTGTTGTGGAGGGCGACATAGGAAGGACGGTGCGAGAGGAAGGAAGCGACCAGACGGACAAAATTGATAGGCAGGGCGTAGGTTTGGAGTTTAAAGAGGAGACCGGGATGCCATACACGGTCATAGGCATTTTGGAGGTCAAGGGAAACAAAAATGGCGGAGCGACGGGAGTTGAGCTGGAGGGACAGAAGGTGAACAAGGTTGAGGAGTTGGTCATCAGCAGAGAAGGAGGGTCGGAAGCCACACTGGGTAAGGGGGAGGAGGTGGTGTTGAGCAAGGTGCCGATGGATACGGTGGGAGAGGATGGATTCAAGGACCTTACTGAAGACGGAGGTGAGGCAGATGGGACGATAGGAAGAGGCGGCAGAAGGGGGTTTGTTGGGTTTGAGGAAGAGGAGGACGCGGGAGGTCTTCCACAGGTCAGGGTAGAAGCCAGTAGAGAGGATGACATTATAGAGATGGGCGAGGACAGTTAGGAAGGAATAGGGGCTTTCTCGAAGGTGACGGTAGGTGACACAGTCGTGACCAGGGGCCGTGTTGCGTTTGGACTGGAGGAGAAGTTTAATGTCTTGTGCTGTGATGGGAGTGTTGACGTCCGAGGGGGGCAACTGCCCCAAGTACTGGAGACTAGGAGCAAGTGGAGCGACTGAGGTATCAGCACGTTCCATGACGGTGGGGAAAAGAGAATAATCAAAGTGGGGATCATCGGGGATGGAGAAGACCTCGGAAAGGTGGGAAGCGAAGTGGTTGGCCTTACTGAGGTTGTCTGGAAGGGGGCGATCGTTATGGAGAAGGGGGTAGTGGGGAGCGGAAAGGGAACCAGTAAGACGATGGAAGGCAGACCAGTACTTGGAGGAATTGATAGGGAGGGTGGCCTTGAGTCGTGTGCAGGTCTGGCGCCAGTCCCGGCGTTTCGTTGCTGTAATAAGGTTCCGGACGTGTCGCTGTATTTGCCGGTGGCGTTGGAGTGTATCCCTGTCACGAGTGCGGAGGAAGGAGCGATAGAGGCGGCGGGATTCACGGAGGAGGAGGACAGCCCGCGGAGGGAGAGTGGGACGGTGTGGGTGGATGGTTTTAGTAGGAACATGGGCCTCCACGGCGTCAGTAATTACCGTCTGAAGGAAGGACGAGGCGCGGATGATGTCGTCAGGATGGCGATAGGTAAGAGGGTGGCTTTCGACCTGGGTGGAGATGGAGTCCCGGTAGGCAGCCCAGTTGGCACGGCGATAGTCATGGACGACCTTGGGAGGGGGTGCAGGTTGCGGAGCTGGAGGGGGGCGGTTTGCAGACGTTATGGTGAGAAGGACAGGGAGGTGATCGCTACCTGTGGGGTCAAGGACGGCGACAGTGATACGCCCAAGGAGGTTGGCGGAGGCAATGACAACATCGGGGGTGGTGTTACTTTCGGGTCGGGTGTGCTGGGGAATGGGAACAAGGTCACCCTGGATTGTGGAGAGGAACTGATGCCACCGCCGAAGGGCAGCAGGAGTGCGGCTATGGACGTTGAGGTCGGCGGCAATCACATAGGTGGAGAAGGTGTGATCAATGTGTGAGATGAAGTCATAAGGAAGAGGAGCAGTGGAGCGGACATAGATGGTGGCACAGGTAATGGTGAGGGAGGGGAAGAAGACGCTAAGGATAAGGTGTTCAGTGGGGTCATTGAGGAGAGGTTGTGGCCGGACGGGGATATGCTTAAGGTGGCCAATCGCGACTCCACCCTGCGCACGAGGACCAGGAGCATCAGTGCGGTGGAGGATATAGGGGGAGGAGCGGACAGAATGGTGGGGCTGGAGAAAGGTTTCATTCAGGAGGAAGGCGTCGACCTGGTGGTGGGAGAGGGTGTGCATGAGGAGGTATTTGTTGGAGCGGAAGGAGCGAATGTTCTGGAAGAGGATGCGAGACTCGTGCCGCGCCATGACGGGAAGGAGGGGGGGAAGAGAGGGAAGGGAAGAGACTTAAACTAGGGTGTCGAGGCGGGTGAAGGTGAAGTGGGCTTGGTTGTGGGAGTAAGTGGCGAAGGTGTTCAGGTGGAACACAGAGCGAGCAGCAAGGGATATTTGTTGGAAGGTGTGCGGGCGCTGAAAAGGGTGAATGTTTTGGAGTACAACGGTAATGAACCGGATGATGTCCTCGGCCGTGGGGGGTGGACGGAGGGAATTGTTAGGATGGACAGGAGGATCGACGGGACGAACTGGGACTGTAAGTTCAGGGGTGGCTGGAGGGGGTTTAGCTTTACACTTGTAGGAGTATGTGGGATGGGGGCCATTGCAGGTATTACAGGAAGGAGGAGCAGCGAGGTTGGGGCAGTTCTTGAGAAAGTGGGAGGCCTTGCAATGGGGACAGGTGGGGGGGTTTTTGCAGTTGGGAGTCAGGTGGTCATTGTACATCAGGCACCGTTGGCAACGGTAGGATTGGGGAGGGGATTTGGAGGATTCAACAGGGTGGCGACGGTGGTATATCAGGGCACCCTGGGTGAGGAGATGGTCTATGGACGGGGCGGACTCTGAGAATACCCGCATGAGGTAGGTGGGACCAGAGGCATTGTGGATACGGCGAGCAGAGCGGATGTCCAAGTCCGGGTGGGAGTTCAATTCTACCAACACTTCATCCTCTGTGATCACCGGGCTGAGCTTGGTGATCACAGCGGTGTAGGTGGGGGGGCGACGGGGAGGCTGGGGCTGACGAGGAGTGGAAGCGGAAAGGAAGGGTGTCAGAGAGGCGTGGGGGCCAAACATAACTCGTGGGAGTTTTCGCAGGAGGTCTGTGTGAAATGATGGGGATGGGGACTTGATAAGGACTGAGTCCCTGCGGGGAATGAGTTGGGAGATGGGAGCACCAGGTAAGTACTTTCGTATTTCCTTGGTGAGGGTACGAGCGTCGAGGAACTTAGGATCGGGAGTGGACAGGACAAAGGTGTGGAGGGTGGGGGCCAAGGTAGGGGTGGCAGGAGGAGGGGTGGTGTCCATGGTGACGGCAGGGGGAGGGGGAGGGGGAGGTGGCGTTGATTTTTTGTGGGAAGTGGCGGGAGCAGAGTCGGTAAGGACGCGCTTTTGGGGTTTTTTGGAGACTGGAGGCTGGGAGGAGGGGAGAGGGACGGGGAGGAGAGGGAGGTGGCGGGTGGCAGATCCCTGTGGCGTAGTGGAGGCACCGGGAGAAGCAGCTGGTTCAGTGGTGGCGATGGTGGCTCGGCGCAACGTGATGCGTGCGGGAGATGCAGAAGACGAAGCGACGGGGTCGGTGAGAGAGGGGAAGCCAACCACCTGAGGGGCGGCAGCAGAGGCGGCAACAGAGGCGTACGTGAGGGCGGGGGTAGTAGTGGGAGCTGTTGAGGGTGTGGAGGCTGGAGGAAGGGTGTAGAGGTGTGGGTATACAGCAGGGGAGGAGATAGGGGGGTGGGTAAGTGGAGGAAGGGAAGGGGAGGTGGAAGGAGGGAGGCCAGAGGCGGCACTCCAGGAAGTGACTGTGGGAGAGGGGGAGGGGGAGGTGTAGATGACGGTGGAGGTGGGAGTACTCATTGCAGACGAACGGCGACGGACAGACGGACGTGCAGCAGGCGGCGTCGGCGTCGGCGTCGGCGTCGGCGATGGGCAGCGGCGAACAGCAGGCGGCGTCGGCGTCGGCGGCGAACAGGCGGACGAACAGCAGGCGGCGGCGGCAGCGGCAGCGGTTACGACGACGGCGATGGACAGCCAGCAGGCGGACGGACGGACGGACGAACGAACGAACGAACGAACGAACAGCGACAGCAGCGGGCAGACAGACAGACACACACAATCTTCGAAGACGGAGATTCCACCCTGAGAGTAGCCCAGGCTTTGCAATCTGACGCTTTCGAAGGAGGGGATCCAACCCTCTAGATGAAACTGCATTATGTCGTCCTTTTATATATGCCAATCTTGTTCACACAGTACGTGTGAGCGCATTCTTACCAATTGATGCCTTTGTCAGACTTCAGCTCGCTATACGTTTTGTCATACGATAGACATTTTGTTTCTCTCTCTTTTCCAATTACTACTACTTTCAGGAAGCCATCTTTTTTTTGTATCTTTCAGCTTCTGTTGCCCTCGCTCACAGTCGCAACGTAATACGTTTACGTGCGCACAGATGGCTCTGCTGCTTCGCACATCTGCAGTTGCGTAACGCTCTGAGCATTGGCGTTAGTAGTCATCGCACAATAGGCCTCGAGGTGCGTTTACACAGGCCATATTTTACGGCAATGTGTAGCCGCAACAGTGCTGCCATCAATGTTGCTACAATAAACGCCATTATTGCGGGATGACTGGGCAATATTGCAGATTGAACGAGTTGTTGCAAGTAGTTGCCGACGTATTGTTGACTTGTTGCTGGTTTTGTCCACCAAAGGTGGAGACTGTTTATCTGTAAATGGTTCTCAGTACTGAGTACTGCGCAGTAATACAGACCATCTGAGGGTGGTATTGACAGTTAGTGCGCAATATCTTGGAGACAGCAGAGCTTTCAAAATAATGACGCTAGCTCAGCACCTCGTACCGTGTATGGATAATATTTGCGCAATAAAAGGCAGTTTCTGCCGAGACCGAGTATAGTTCATTCGCTCTGAACGACTTTCCACAAAGAACTGAAAACAGTAAAATCACGAGAAAAAAAATGTGCTGGAGGACATGTATTAAAACACCAAGCGGTACTTTAAAAAATCAAATTCCTGACTGTTTATGAAAACGTAATCCCCGGAAATACGAGGCCTGTTCAGAAAGTAAGCTCCGATTGATTGCCAAATTGAAACCACAGTGAACATCAGAAATGTTTTACTTGTAACAATTAGCTACACCTTTCAGCTACTTCTCTACGTAGTCGCCGTTCTGACTTAGACATTTGTCATAGCGTTGTACCAACTTTTCAATAGCCTCATCATAGAAGGCAGCCGCCAGTGCTTTCCGCCAATTCGCCACGCTGGCCTACACCTCGTTGTCTGTGTCAAAATGTTGTCTTCAAAGACAGCGGTTCATGTGACCAGAGATAAAACTCAGGGGGAGACAATTGCGGACTGTATTGTGGGTAATCTCACATTTCCATTTGAAAACGATGCAGGAGCATCTTCATTGCCCCTGCAGAATGCGGCTGAGAATTGTTTTGAAGAAGAAACAGCACGACAGTTATGTAATGTTAGCTGCATAGCTTCAGGCGAAATTTGTCACCAGGCCCTCGTACTTGGCGGCAGACACTATTTTCTAGGCATCTTTACGCACTCACTGCGAGCTCAGAAATGAGAAGAGCGACGTGATGCTAACTGGGGTTATACTAGAGACACTACCCAACACATCTGTGCAAAGCTTTATCGGATTTTCATAGTCGTTTCCATTTCGCAACCGATCGGAGCTTACTTTCTGAACGCCCCTCGTATATTTGTCCCAATGATGAGTTAGTTGTTTTTTTTCTCTTAAAAGAAGTATCTGATGCTAGGCCCCTCCTCGAGGGGACCAAATAAATGAAAATCCGAGGATGCCAAATCTGGACTGTAGGGGGATGACGTAGTGATCAGACGTCTCATATATTTTAGGGGATCGTCCCGTATATTTATAGTGAGTCACTTTTTGTCCCGCCAAAATATATGTGACATATTATGTCCGGTCTTTCAATAACCACCGTTTATATTGAACTGGTGTGTTTCTAAGTAGCGTGTAACATAAGCAAATGTAGAAGGTCGCACCCAAAGAATGAAGAAAATACGCTCTTTGATTAACTAAATTGGTTGAAGTACGATTTTATTAAGTTCTTCGCCGATTAGTACGACATCTTTATTCTTTCAGCGATCTTAAGAATTTGCTACTGTGATGTCTTGCCCCACTAATGCGCTGAAATATCGTGGCAGGACGTTACTGATATCCAGCAGTTATCTTGCATTATTATGGAACAATCAGTACGCCAGAAAAAGCTATAAACATCAGAGCATCCATTAAGATTAAACACCACTCCATGGCCCTTGTTGTTACTATGCTTTAGTTGTTTTAGTAGGGGGCGGGAAAGGGAAGAGGAAGAGGAAGGAATAAGGGTTATATTTGATTACCCGCAATTACGTGCAGGCAGGGAGAAGGATCCGTGCGTACATTTTGCATTCCGCCAGCTTTTTTTTTTTTTTTTTTTTTTTTTTTTACTTTATTGTTATTTTAAAACCTGTACAATTCAGGTAGGCTGGCAGCGGCACACTACGCCGCTCTTCAGCCACAGCGTTTTACAAGAGTATAAAACATGGTGAATGACAATGAACAGAGTGACGGGCAAAAGAGAGAGGTCACAGAGACATAAAAAAACACGGAGTCGTTCACATGTGACGATAACAACACTGAAAACACGTTGGCACGGCGCACAAAACACTGGTGAGTCCGACGGCACAAGTGAACGTAGGAGTGGGACGGCGGACACCAAAAACACTATATGACGTCACACACACGAAGCACAAACGGCGACGATCTCCGGCGCACGAATGTTCACTATACGTGTGCGAGTCCGGGGACCTGCCAAGAGAGGAGGAGGAGGAAGGGGAGTGGGAGAGCGAGAGGGGAGAGCAGAGATGCCACGGGCAGGGGAGATAGGGGGGAGGGAGGAAGGGGGAGAGGAAGCCCGGGGGAAGAGGGGGAAGGGAGGGGACAGGGAGATGGAAAAAGAAGGGAAGAGAAGAGAAGGGAGGGAGGGTGCCGAAAGGAAAGGACACGGGGAGTGGGGGGTGGGGCAGGGTCAAAGTTGATAGGAGGGGTAGATGGAGGGGACGAGGACATCATCAGGGAGAGGGAGCTGGCGGAAGCCACCTTGGGAGAGGGTATGGAGGGTGGAGAGATGGAGACCGGGTGGGACGTGCGAATACAGGCGCGGCAGCGGGCGGGGCTGGGAGAGGAGCGGGGAAACGAGCAGGTGGGGGGGATCAAGTTTACGTGAGGTGTACAGGATACGTATCCTTTCAAGGAAAAGGAGGAGGTGGGGGAAGGGGATGAGATCATACAGGATCCGCGTGGGGGAGGGGAGACGGATGCGATAGGCAAGGCAGAGAGCATGGCGTTCAAGGATTTGGAGGGATTTATAGAAGGTAGGGGGGGGCGGAGATCCAGGCTGGATGGGCGTAACAAAGGATAGGGCGGATGAGGGATTTATAGGTGTGGAGGATTGTGGAGGGGTCCAGACCCCACGTGCGGCCGGAAAGGAGCTTGAGGAGACGGAGTCGGGAACGTGCCTTGGCTTGGATTGTCTGGAGATGGGGAGTCCAGGAGAGGCGACGGTCGAGGGTGACGCCAAGGTACTTAAGGGTGGGAGTGAGGGCGATAGGACGGCCATAGACGGTGAGATAGAAATCAAGGAGGCGGAAGGAAGGGGTGGTTTTGCCTACAATGATCGCCTGGGTTTTGGAGGGATTGACCTTGAGCAACCACTGGTTGCACCAAGCGGTGAACCGGTCAAGATGGGATTGGAGAAGGCGTTGGGAGCGTTGCAGGGTGGGGGCAAGGGCAAGGAAGGCGGTGTCATCGGCAAACTGGAGGAGGTGGACGGGGGGCGACGGCGGCGGCATGTCCGCCGTGTACAAAAGGTACAGAAGGGGGGAGAGGACGGAGCCTTGGGGCACACCGGCGGAGGGGAAAAAGGTGTAGGAATCGGTGTTATGGATGGTGACATAGGAAGGACGGCGGGAGAGAAAGGAACCGATCAGACGGACGTAGTTAATGGGAAGGGCAAAGGTTTGGAGCTTGAAGAGGAGACCGGAATGCCAGACGCGGTCATAAGCGCGTTCGAGGTCAAGTGAGAGGAAGATGGCGGAGCGACGAGAATTAAGCTGTTCGGAAAGGAGATGAGTGAGGTGAAGGAGAAGATCGTCGGAAGAGAAGGATGGCCGAAAGCCACACTGGGTGACGGGAAGGAGGCGGTGCTGGCGGAGATGCTGGTGGATGCGGCGGGTGAGAATAGATTCTAGGACCTTGCTGAAGACCGAGGTAAGGCTGATGGGACGGTAGGAGGAGACGGCGGACGGCGGTTTGCCAGGTTTAAGGAACATGAGGATACGGGAGGGTTTCCACAGGTCGGGGTAGTAACCGGTGGACAGGACTACATTGTAGAGCCTGGCCAGGGTGGAGAGGAAAGAGACAGGAGCTTCACGAAGGTGACGGTAGGTGGCACGATCGTGACCAGGAGCGGTGTTGCGTTTTGTGCGGAGTGTGTCAATGAGATCCTGTGTAGTGATAGGGGCATTGAGTTCCGTGTGTGTAATGTTGTCCAAGTACTGGAAGCCAGGAGCGAGGGGAGGGGAAGAGGTGTCAGTTCGATCGCGGATATCCGGGAAGAGGGAGTAATCGAACTGGGGATCATCGGGGACGGAAAATACATCGGAGAGGTAGGAGGCAAAGTGATTGGCCTTACTAAGGGAGTCAGGGAAAGGGTGATCATCATGGAGAAGAGGATAATAGGGGGAGGGTTTAGTTCCGGTAAGGCGACGGAAGGCCGACCAGAACTTGGACGAGTTGATTGGTAGGGTTGCATTTAAACGGGTGCATGTCTGTCGCCAGTCCCGGCGTTTCTTAGCCGCGAGCAAATTACGAACGTGTCGCTGGAGTTGCCGGTGGCGTCGTAGTGTGTCCGGGTCACGCGTGCGGAGGAAGGCACGGTAGAGACGACGGGATTCACGGAGGAGGAGAACGGCCTGTGGGGGTAAGGTAGGACGGTGGGGGTGGAGGGCGACAGTAGGAACGTGGGCCTCCACGGCCTCAGACAAGGTCCGCTGGAGAAAGGAGGCGGCATGGGTGACATCGTCAGGGTGGTGGTAGGTGAGAGGGTGGCTATCGACCTGGGTGGAAAGGGTATCCCGGTAGGCATTCCAGTCGGCTCGGGAATAGTCGTGGACATACTTAGGGGGAGGGTCAGTACGAGGGTCGGGGCGAGGGCGACGACCGTCTGAAACGGTGAGGAGGACAGGGAGATGGTCGCTACCAATAGGCTCCAGGACATCCACCGTTATGCGGCCAAGGAGGTTGGGGGAGGAGAGGATAACATCAGGAGTGGAGTTGGATTCAGGACGGGTATGCCGGGGGATGGGGACGAGGTCACCTTGAAGGGTGGAGAGGAACCGATGCCATCGCCGTAACTGGGCAGCGGAACGACTATGGATGTTGAGGTCGGCGGCGATCACGTAGGAGGAAAAGGTACGATCGACGTGGGAGAGGAAGTCGAAGGGAATAGGAGCGTTGGGGCGGACATAGATGGTGGCGCAGGTAACGGTAAGGCCGGGGAAGAAGAGACTAAGGATCAGGTGTTCGGTGGGGTCGGGAAGGAGAGGTTGGAGCCGAACGGGGATCTGGCGGTGGTGACCAATGGCAACTCCGCCACGCGCAATCGGGTGGGGATTATCGGAGCGGTGGAGGAGGTAGGGCGAAGTGTGGACTGTGTGGTGGGGTTGCAGGAAGGTTTCATTGAGGAGGAAGGCATCCACGCGGTGGGTGGCAAGGGTGTGCAGGAACAGGTTTTTGTTGGCGGGAAGGGAGCGGATGTTGTTGAAAAGGATACGTTGCTGTCGCGCCATGACTGGGATTTAAACGAGGGTGTCAAGACGGGAGAAGGTGAAATGGGCCTGGTTGTTGGAGTAGGTGGCGTACATCTTGAGTTGGAAGATGGAACGGGCAGCAAGGGAGATCTGCTGGAGGGTGTGAGGGCGCTGAAAGGGATGAACATTTTGGAGGACGATGGTGAGGAACCTGATGATGTCCTCAGCGGTGGGTGGGGGACGAAGGGAATTGCCAGGAGGGGTGGGGGCGTCCAGAGGACGGACAGTTACGGTGAGTTCAGGAGTGGTTGGAGGGGGTCGGGCTTTACACTTTTGGGAGTAGGTGGGATGAGGGAGATTGCAGGTATTACAGGAGGGAGGGGATTGGAGGTTAGGGCACTGCCGGAGGAAGTGCGCCTGCCAACAATGCGGGCAGGCGGGGGCCTCGCGGCACTCAGCTGTGGGGTGCGCATTATAGCGCAGACACCTCTGGCAGCGCAGGGATTGAGGAGGGGAACGGGAAGGGTCGACCTTGTACCGCTGGTGGAAGAGGAGGGCACCCTCCTTCAGGAGACGGTCAATGGAGGGGGCGTCCTCAGAGAAAACCCGCATAAGGCGGGTGGGGCCGGCCGAGTTGAAAATGCGGCGGACCGCCCGCACCTCCAGCGTGGGATGGGCCTGGAGCTCCGCCAACACCTCCTCCTCCGTGGTCGACGGACTGAGCCGCGTGATCACGGCGGTGAGGGTCGGCGGGCGACGCGGGGGTTGGGGTTGGCGGGTAGGAGATGGAGAAGGAGCAGGGGTAAGGGAGGCGTTGGGACCAAAACGGGTGATGGGGAGACGGGAGAGGATGTCAGTATGGAGGGTTGGGCTGGGGGAGGAGATGAGAACAGAATCTCGGCGGGGAGTGAGGAGGGAGATGGGGGCACCAGGACAATGCTGGCGAAGGAAGAGGGTGAGGTTCCGGGCTTCAAGGAGAGAGGGATCAGGACGGGAGAGGAGGTAGCGGTAGGAGGAAGGGGGAGAGGAGGAGGATGAGGGGGCAGGGACAGGCGGGGAGACTTCCATGGCATCATGGGTGGGGGAAGGAGGACGAGGCGCAGCCTTTTTGGAAGCAGAGGAAGCAGGGGTGCCACCGGGGCGCTTGACGGCGGTGGAGGAGGTGTGGGGGATGGGAACAACGGGAATGTGGCGAGGAGGGGCAGGTCCCGGGGCCGGAGTCGGCGCCGGAGATGGTGACGGTGACAGTGAAGGCGACGATGACGATGACGGTGGCAGTGGCGGCGGTGATGGCGAAGGTGACGGGGAGAGCTGGGCGTGGGCAGTGGCCCGACGGGCCACCACCCGAGCTGGAGCTGCAGTGACAGGCTGGGGGAGTGGGGGGAAGGGATCAGAACGAGAGGAGCGGGAGGAAGAAGCGGGAGAGGGGGCGACAAAGATAGAGGGTGAAGGGAGAGTGAGGAGAGGTGGAATGGAAGGAGGGAGGTGGGACTGGGCACACCAAGTTATAGTGGTGGAGGCGGCGGAAGGGGAGGTATAGACAATGGCGGTGGTGGTAGTAGTGACAGTGGTGGTGGGGGCGGACATGACGGGAGAGAGAAACAAGAACGAACAGAACGAAGAGGAGAGGACAGAAACCGGGGACAGACAAAGACGAAGACGGATGAAGACGAAGACGGCCGTAGACCAGGGTCAGGACGGCGGCGAAGGTGGCGACCAGGCGGCACCGGATGGCGGCGGGCACCGGCAGGCGGCGAGCACCGGCGGCGGCGGCGGCGGCGGGCACCGGCAGGCGGCGACCAGGCGGGGGCGGCGAGCACCGGCAGGCGGCGACCAGGCGGGGGCGGGGAGCCCCGGCAGGCGGCGACGGCGGTGGCGGCTGCAAGGACCGGTAGGCGGCGACCAAGCGGCAGCGGCGGCAAACAGACGACACGGCAGGGATCTTCTACGTTGAAGGCGCACCCTGAGAGTAGCCCAGGCAGTGAAACTCTTCGATGAAGAAGAGAGGGAATCCAACCCTCGAATGATTTTCCGCCTGCTTTTTTTTTTTTTTACTTTATTGTTATTTGAAAACCTGTACAATTCAGGTAGGCTGGCAGCGGCACACTACGCCGCTCTTCAGCCATAGCGTTTTACAAGAGTATAAAACATGGTGAATAACAATGAACAAAGTGACGGGCAAAAGAGAGAGGTCACAGAGACATAAAAAAAAAAAACACGGAGTCGTTCACATGTGACGATAACAACACGGAAAACACGTCGGCACGGCGCACAAAACACTGGTGAGTCCGACGGCACAAGTGAACGTAGGAGTGGGATGGCGGACACCAAAAACACTATATGACGTCACACACACGAAGCACAAAAGGCGACGATCTCCGGCGCGCGAATGTTCACTATACGTGTGCGAGTCCGGGGACCTGCCAAGAGAGGAGGAGGAGGAAGGGGAGTGGGAGAGCGAGAGGGGAGAGCAGAGATGCCACGGGCAGGGGAGATAGGGGGGAGGGAGGAAGGGGGAGAGGAAGCCCGGGGGAAGAGGGGGAAGGGAGGGGACAGGGAGATGGAAAAAGAAGGGAAGAGAAGAGAAGGGAGGGAGGGTGCCGAAAGGAAAGGACACGGGAAGTGGGGGGTGGGGCAGGGTCAAAGTTGATAGGAGGGGTAGATGGAGGGGACGAGGACATCATCAGGGAGAGGGAGCTGGCGGAAGCCACCTTGGGAGAGGGTATGGAGGGTGGAGAGATGGAGACCGGGTGGGACGTGCGAATACAGGCGCGGCAGCGGGCGGGGGTGGGAGAGGAGCGAGGAAACGAGCGGGTGAGGGGGATCAAGTTTACGTGAGGTGTACAGGATACGTATCCTTTCAAGGAAAAGGAGGAGGTGGGGGAAGGGGATGAGATCATACAGGATCCGTGTGGGGGAGGGGAGATGGATGCGATAGGCAAGGCGGAGAGCATGGCGTTCAAGGATTTGGAGGGATTTATAGAAGGTAGGGGGGGCGGAGATCCAGGCTGGATGGGCGTAACAAAGGATAGGGCGGATGATGGATTTATAGGTGTGGAGGATTGTGGAGGGGTCCAGACCCCACGTGCGGCCGGAAAGGAGCTTGAGGAGACGGAGTCGGGAACGTGCCTTGGCTTGGATTGTCTGGAGATGGGGAGTCCAGGAGAGGCGACGGTCGAGGGTGACGCCAAGGTACTTAAGGGTGGGAGTGAGGGCGATAGGACGGCCATAGACGGTGAGATAGAAATCAAGGAGGCGGAAGGAAGGGGTGGTTTTGCCTACAATGATCGCCTGGGTTTTGGAGGGATTGACCTTGAGCAACCACTGGTTGCACCAAGCGGTGAACCGGTCAAGATGGGATTGGAGAAGGCGTTGGGAGCGTTGCAGGGTGGGGGCAAGGGCGAGGAAGGCGGTGTCATCGGCAAACTGGAGAAGGTGGACGGGGGGCGACGGCGGCGGCATGTCCGCCGTGTACAAAAGGTACAGAAGGGGGGAGAGGACGGAGCCTTGGGGCACACCGGCGGAGGGGAAAAAGGTGTAGGAATCGGTGTTATGGATGGTGACATAGGAAGGACGGCGGGAGAGAAAGGAACCGATCAGACGGACGTAGTTAATGGGAAGGGCAAAGGTTTGGAGCTTGAAGAGGAGACCGGAATGCCAGACGCGGTCATAAGCGCGTTCGAGGTCAAGTGAGAGGAAGATGGCGGAGCGACGGGAATTAAGCTGTTCGGAAACGAGATGAGTGAGGTGAAGGAGAAGATCGTCGGAAGAGAAGGATGGCCGAAAGCCACACTGGGTGACGGGAAGGAGGCGGTGCTGGCGGAGATGCTGGTGGACGCGGCGGGTGAGGATAGATTCTAGGACCTTGCTGAAGACCGAGGTAAGGCTGATGGGACGGTAGGAGGAGACGGCAGACGGCGGTTTGCCAGGTTTAAGGAACATGAGGATACGGGAGGTTTTCCACAGGTCGGGGTAGTAACCGGTGGACAGGACTACATTGTAGAGCCTGGCCAGGGTGGAGAGGAAAGAGACAGGAGCTTCACGAAGGTGACGGTAGGTGGCACGATCGTGACCAGGAGCGGTGTTGCGTTTTGTGCGGAGTGTAGCAATGAGATCCTGTGTAGTGATAGGGGCATTGAGTTCCGTGTGTGTAATGTTGTCCAAGTACTGGAAGCCAGGAGCGAGGGGAGGGGAAGAGGTGTCAGTTCGATCGCGGATATCTGGGAAGAGGGAGTAATCGAACTGGGGATCATCGGGGACGGAAAATACATCGGAGAGGTAGGAGGCAAAGTGATTGGCCTTACTAAGGGAGTCAGGGAAAGGGTGATCATCATGGAGAAGAGGATAATAGGGGGAGGGTTTAGTTCCGGTAAGGCGACGGAAGGCCGACCAGAACTTGGATGAGTTGATTGGTAGTGTTGCATTTAAACGGGTGCACGTCTGTCGCCAGTCCCGGCGTTTCTTAGCCGCGAGCAAATTACGAACGTGTCGCTGGAGTTGCCGGTGGCGTCGTAGTGTGTCCGGGTCACGCGTGCGGAGGAAGGCACGGTAGAGACGACGGGATTCACGGAGGAGGAGAACGGCCTGCGGGGGTAAGGTAGGATGGTGGGGGTGGATGGCGACAGTAGGAACGTGGGCCTCCACGGCCTCAGACAAGGTCCGCTGGAGAAAGGAGGCGGCATGGGTGACATCGTCAGGGTGGTGGTAGGTGAGAGGGTGGCTATCGACCTGGGTGGAAAGGGTATCCCGGTAGGCATTCCAGTCGGCTCGGGAATAGTCGTGGACATACTTAGGGGGAGGGTCAGTACGAGGGTCGGGGCGAGGGCGACGACCGTCTGAAACGGTGAGGAGGACAGGGAGATGGTCGCTACCAATAGGCTCCAGGACATCCACCGTGATGCGGCCAAGGAGGTTGGGGGAGGAGAGGATAACATCAGGAGTGGAGTTGGATTCAGGACGGGTATGCCGGGGGATGGGGACGAGGTCACCTTGAAGGGTGGAGAGGAACCGATGCCATCGCCGTAACTGGGCAGCGGAACGACTATGGATGTTGAGGTCGGCGGCGATCACGTAGGAGGAAAAGGTACGATCGACGTGGGAGAGGAAGTCGAAGGGAATAGGAGCGTTGGGGCGGACATAGATGGTGGCGCAGGTAACGGTAAGGCCGGGGAAGAAGAGACTAAGGATCAGGTGTTCGGTGGGGTCGGGAAGGAGAGGTTGGAGCCGAACGGGGATCTGGCGGTGGTGACCAATGGCAACTCCGCCACGCGCAATCGGGAGGGGATTATCGGAGCGGTGGAGGAGGTAGGGCGAAGTGTGGACTGTGTGGTGGGGTTGCAGGAAGGTTTCATTGAGGAGGAAGGCATCCACGCGGTGGGTGGCAAGGGTGTGCAGGAACAGGTTTTTGTTGGCGGGAAGGGAGCGTATGTTGTTGAAAAGGATACGTTGCTGTCGCGCCATGACTGGGATTTAAACGAGGGTGTCAAGACGGGAGAAGGTGAAATGGGCCTGGTTGTTGGAGTAGGTGGCGTACATCTTGAGTTGGAAGATGGAACGGGCAGCAAGGGAGATCTGCTGGAGGGTGTGAGGGCGCTGAAAGGGATGAACATTCTGGAGGACGATGGTGAGGAACCTGATGATGTCCTCAGCGGTGGGTGGGGGACGAATGGAATTGCCAGGAGGGGTGGGGGCGTCCAGAGGACGGACAGGTACGGTGAGTTCAGGAGTGGTTGGAGGGGGTCGGGCTTTACACTTTTGGGAGTAGGTGGGATGAGGGAGATTGCAGGTATTACAGGAGGGAGGGGATTGGAGGTTAGGGCACTGCCGGAGGAAGTGCGCCTGCCGACAATGCGGGCAGGTGGGGGCCTCGCGGCACTCGGCTGTGGGGTGCGCATTATAGCGCAGACACCTCTGGCAGCGCAGGGATTGAGGAGGGGAACGGGAAGGGTCGACCTTGTACCGCTGGTGGAAGAGGAGGGCACCCTCCTTCAGGAGACGGTCAATGGAGGGGGCGTCCTCAGAGAAAACCCGCATAAGGCGGGTGGGGCCGGCCGAGTTGAAAATGCGGCGGACCGCCCGCACCTCCAGCGTGGGATGGGCCTGGAGCTCCGCCAACACCTCCTCCTCCGTGATCGACGGACTGAGCCGCGTGATCACGGCGGTGAGGGTCGGCGGGCGACGCGGGGGTTGGGGTTGGCGGGTAGGAGATGGAGAAGGAGCAGGGGTAAGGGAGGCGTTGGGACCAAAACGGGTGATGGGGAGACGGGAGAGGATGTCAGTATGGAGGGTTGGGCTGGGGGAGGAGATGAGAACAGAATCTCGGCGAGGAGTGAGGAGGGAGATGGGGGCACCAGGACAATGCTGGCGAAGGAAGAGGGTGAGGTTCCGGGCTTCAAGGAGAGAGGGATCAGGACGGGAGAGGAGGTAGCGGTAGGAGGAAGGGGGAGAGGAGGAGGATGAGGGGGCAGGGACAGGCGGGGAGACTTCCATGGCATCAAGGGTGGGGGAAGGAGGACGAGGTGCAGCCTTTTTGGAAGCAGAGGAAGCAGGGGTGCCACCGGGGCGCTTGACGGCGGTGGAGGAGGTGTGGGGGATGGGAACAACGGGAATGTGGCGGGGAGGGGCAGGTCCCGGGGCCGGAGTCGGCGCCGGAGATGGTGACGGTGACGGTGAAGGCGACGATGACGATGACGGCGGCAGAGGCGGCGGTGATGGCGAAGGTGACGGGGAGAGCTGGGCGTGGGCAGTGGCCCGACGGGCCACCACCCGAGCTGGAGCTGCAGTGACAGGCTGGGGGAGTGGGGGGAAGGGATCAGAACGAGAGGAGCGGGAGGAAGAAGCGGGAGAGGGGGCGACAAAGATAGAGGGTGAAGGGAGAGTGAGGAGAGGTGGAATGGAAGGAGGGAGGTGGGACTGGGCACACCAAGTTATAGTGGTGGAGGCGGCGGAAGGGGAGGTATAGACAATGGCGGTGGTGGTAGTAGTGACAGTGGTGGTGGGGGCGGACATGACGGGAGAGAGAAACAAGAACGAACAGAACGAAGAGGAGAGGACAGAAACCGGGGACAGACAAAGACGAAGACGGATGAAGACGAAGACGGCCGTAGACCAGGGTCAGGACGGCGGCGAAGGTGGCGACCAGGCGGCACCGGATGGCGGCGGGCACCGGCAGGCGGCGAGCACCGGCGGCGGCGGCGGCGGCGGGCACCGGCAGGCGGCGACCAGGCGGGGGCGGCGAGCACCGGCAGGCGGCGACCAGGCGGGGGCGGGGAGCCCCGGCAGGCGGCGACGGCGGTGGCGGCTGCAAGGACCGGTAGGCGGCGACCAAGCGGCAGCGGCGGCAAACAGACGACACGGCAGGGATCTTCTACGTTGAAGGCGCACCCTGAGAGTAGCCCAGGCAGTGAAACTCTTCGATGAAGAAGAGAGGGAATCCAACCCTCGAATGATTTTCCGCCTGCTTGTTCTTGTCTTCTTTATCTAACAAGCTTTTCCATACAATATGTGAGCGCAGTCTTACTAGCTAGTACCTTTTTAAGACTCTAGCTCGCTAAACTTGATGTCATAGATAGACAAGTTTCTCTCTTTTTCTATTCCAACTACTAGTACTTTCACAAAGGCAGTTATTTTTCTTATCTAAAACCTTTTCTCAGGTCTCTGAGTGACATTCGTGCACTCCACGCCCATAGTCGCAATGTAATACGTCTTGGCACGCACAGATGGCTCTGCTGCTTTCGCATATCTGCAGTGGCATAGCTCGCTCTGTGCTTTTTGCGTTGCTAGCCAACGCCCACGCCGTCTCGAAGTGTGTTCACACAGGCGAAATTTTACAGCAACGTATGGCCGCATTGATGTTTCATAAGTGTTGTTGCAATAAACGGCAATATTTCGGGATGACTGGCAATATCGCTAATTGAACAAGCTGTTGCAAGTAGTCCGACGTATGTTATCATGATTTTCCCCATAAAAATATATTTTGACAGTTTGCTTTAATTATTTAACTCACTGTCATTAGCAGTAACAATTTTCATTTGCCTTTCCCTTAAAAGCAAATCAGTAATGGTAACCAGGCAGTTTTTATTCCAAACACGCACTGTTGTATAAAAGTAGTCTGAATATCAATAATCCGGAATTCCTGCAACACAGTGATTGTTATAGGCATTTCCGTCATGCGAAACATCTTTAACGAAACTTTCTACGTCACTACTACTACTACTACTACTCCTGAGACTGTGGATTGTATAAACACTTCGTCCAATTTTCTAAACATACCAAACACGTCAAATAATACGTGGTATTCTGTAGATCTTACTCTAATAATAGACTTATTAAGCGAAGTACCTTATATCAGAATACCTGTCAGCTGTTTCTGATTATCCATTCCAGTCCAGAACATTAGTAAATAGTACCCTCCTCCGGAAATATGATATACAATGGTCTTTGTGCTATTGGTAAAGTCAGTCTGCTGAAAAGAATGGAAATAAAAACATATAGTTGTCTGAAAACTGCTGCAGTTGGATATGAACTTCTTGAGAGAAGTATATGAAGCTCCGCTACCTAAACATAAAATTCAGTTCCACATTAATGAAGGAACACTAGCGTCCATGATGGTGCGAACACCGGTGATAAACACCAGATTGACACCAATTTATCTGCATAGCCCTCTACATCCAGAAGCTAATAGAATTAGTCGGTGAAGGTAATAAGAACTAGAACATTCTCGTCATAAAAAGTTACTTGCAGTTCGAGAAGAATACAAAATTAACTACGTTTTTAGCTGTAGGGTATATTTTCGATGACTTTATTGTAAAGTGAGCTGTAGGTCCAAAAAACTGCATAAGCAGCTTCGGTACTTGGGCACATTCTGAAGATTGTGTTTACTTACACAGGATTAAAAACTTAAATAACTAACTATTTTCTATTACGCATGGAATGAATTAGTTTTTTGCCCTACAAGACGAATGTAAGCTTTCGCTGTATGCCTCCAGGAAGCGCTATATCGGCACCAAGATACACTGCCCACATACACAACTTACAATATGCCAAGAGAGCATAATTTCGTTCACTAAATGTTGACCTGGTCAATTTTAGGACTGCTAGAGAGTTATGCCAGGCAACAGTCATTGCAACATTACAGCATACCAAATGGTGCCAACACATCCTAATTTCATTCACAAAATTGCGCTCTGGTCAGTGTAATCGCTCCTAGTGCACAGGCTACACTCGTTGCAATATCTCAAATATACTGAGCGAGTTGACGCAATTTCTATTCTTTGAAATTATTTATAGAGTGGGAAGAGGAGCGTGAAGGAACAGAGGTATTCAGGAATCCCTGTTAAGTTGTAAGCAGGAATAATACAGGAAAAGTTTACATGTTTGCATGAACATACATTAGGCGATCTAGTTCACACAGTACGTGTGAACGCATTCAGAATCTAGCTCGCTACACGCTCTTGCATACAATAGACATTTTGTTTATGTCTCTGTTCCAGCTACTGCTACTTGCTACTTTCAGGAACGCATCTTTTTTTTTTTTTTTTTTTTTTTAAATATATAATCTTTTGTTGATGGTGTATACGCCCTGGGACACCCGGCAAAATCCCGACAATTTTTTCGTCTGGGAGAAAACCGGGAAAACAATGGAATTTTTATAACGTTGACTGTAACAACTGATACTCTTTAACACAATATTACTGTTTTCTGCTACTAGAGAATAATACTGCAGCAATGAAACAGAAACAAGAGGAAAAACGTAAATAAATAAAACTTACGTTGCAAAGGCAATGCGCCATTTACAACAACAAAATATACTGCACATACAAGCGCTAGCCAATTGCAAAATGTGTCAGAGGCTTTATGACGAAGACCATGTAATTCTTCATAACAACAAACTACATCCAACGTGCGTGACGTCACATCTGTACTGCAAACAATTCCATCACAAGTTCTAACATCTTCAAATGATTAAGGACCACAAAAGTATAACTGAGAAATCTACATCCTTTGGACACATAGCGTACATGCATGTAATCATTTTATCACCACTGCATACTCTCCTCTTACGTAGTGCAAAGACATGTCAGTATATTGTTGAACATGTGACAAAAATCATTTTCATTTAATGCAAATATGAAGATACTTTCTTAAAAAAAACTGTTGCTTACGTTGATCCAACTTAATGGCCTTTCTCAAATTTGGGTACTTAATCAATCTGAACTTCTTTATTACCACATGTTCTTTCATCCCCTACTTCTATAGCTGCACTACCATATCCTTTATATATGTATTTATAAATGTATTTAACACTTTACACTGTCATGCAAACTGCAACATTCAAATGGCAATCAAATTTAGGAAGTATGGATTGTACGGTACAAAATAACGACTGTCAAGTGATTGTCCTCAAACATTAATGCTAATACCACGAAGACACCCTCTGTACAATGGATATTGGATATGTTTTGTCACCAATGTCTCAATTCAATTATTTTAGCCTTGAATACTTGCACAATAATTTTTCATGTGATTTGACAAAAATAATTAGGAATTTTTTTGTGCATTTGCCATCTCTCGTGCACACAGTATTTTGATTAAGTGCACCATATGGTTGATGCAGCAAATCTTTTGCAACATACATAGTTTACAGTGTGTTTGAATATCAGGAATTTCTATACGCAGGACTTCATCAATACTACAAATGTTTACTACTTTATAGATTTCACTTAAAATGATTAAAATATGAGCAAGAAGCAACCCTCTCTCTTTTAAATTAAGTAGTGTAAATGATTGCCTAAGCTGTATCAGAAATGTTTTGTCGCCAATGTCTCAATTAATTCCTTTATTTTAGCCTTGAATACTTACACAATAATTTCTGAATGTAAATTAGCAGGTTTATGTTGATCAATTTCCAATCAACTAGGATTGCAAATCATTGTAAAAAATGTTTTCCCAAAATGTTGAACTATGGACATTACATCCAAGTAGTTTTGTTGTGAACCATGCGAGTCTGCCTTACATGTTCAGCTGACGAAAGAGGTAGGAACTACAACGGATTGGGAAGCTGTACAATATTTAAGGGAAAGCACGTCAAGTGCAGAAGTGAGTAATATTAAAGAGACCAAAAGCTACAGCTACGTTGTAAAAAATAGTGTTTGTAATAACGCTAAAGGCGAAATCGAAAAGTTAAATGAACGATTAAAAAGTCTTTAGATAGTTGCTGATATACTGAGACGATATATCACTAAACTTGTGAAGGAAAGTGTGAGTTAGAAACATTGGTTGCGAGCAGTAAACGCCAAAAGAGCATAAACACACGCATTCCAGTGAAAGAAATGGTCAAAATTGCGTGAATAGGCCGAACTCAAATGCCAGTGAAAGTAACGGCCAAAACTGCGTAAATAGGCCTAACTCAAATGCCCTTCAAAGTGAAAACAGTGGCCTAAAGTGTGTAAACAATTCAAAAACTATTTCTCGTGTAATGCCAAACAAAGTGACTAAAAAAGTGCCTTGCTCACAACGAAATACATGGGATAAACCTAAGCTTGTGTGCACCAACAAGTTCAGTTTATCAGAAAGCAGCAGCTACTCCATAAACATTGAAAGTGAACAAGCCACCCAACGTGAAGATAAAAGCATAAGAAGCTGCAAAAACATCGCCAACAACCAGAAACAGCGAACAAAGAAACACAATGTGCTTTTTCTAGCGGACAACCACGGAAGAAAGGCAGCAAATATTCTACAGGATGTGAATACGGATCTTTGTGCAACTGGCATCGTAAAACCTGGTGCAAGGACAGAAAATATTGTTGAAGAAATCTCAGAACACAAAATACAACAAGGGGCAGTGACTTTGTTGTTTGTGTGACTGGTGCAAACGATGTAGCACATAATAAGTGTATAACAGGTTTGAAAAATTTTTAGATTTAAGAAAGATAGAAAACACTATTGTTGCGACGATACCTCATAGACATGACTTGATCTATAATTCATGTATTAACAAAGAGATTTTTAAAACAAATATAAAAATCAAACTACTATGTTCCACATATGCCACATGCAATGTAGTGTATATTAGCAGACTTGAAAGAAATTTTCACACTGAACATGTTGAACATCTAAATTAAGATGGGAAAACATTTTTGTGTCAGGAGATAAACAAAGTTGTAAATGAAATACGAGCATGCGGCAGCCTTGTCTTAAGACAGTCCCACAGAGCGTGACTGCACACCCCCCTTTTTTAGAGAAAACATTACAGACGAAGGAAAGTTAGAAACCACATTAAGTGGAAACTGTAGCAGTCTAATTCATTCAGATAATTGTGCAACCGTAGATCACGCAGCGAAAATAAATGAATACAGAAGGTTCTGTGAAAGTTGAATACCATTATGTAGCAGTGAGTTTCCTCCTCCTTCATGTAAATGTACAATCTCTTAGGTGTAAAATCGATGAATTACAATACTGGCTCGATAAACCAACTGCTGTGTTCTATCCCTCAATGAACACTGGACGAAAGACACTGAAACAGACTTGTGTGTTCCTCTTGGATATTCGTTGGTTACAAGCTACTGCAGAAAAAGTATTACACATAATGGGGTCTTAATGTATGTCAAAAGTAACCTTGAGTTGCATTACTCAGTTATAGACCTTAGTAGAATATGCCTTGAAGCTACAATAGAAGTAGCTGGTGAGGTAATGCACGAAGAGAAAACTGTAATTGTCTCAATCTATCGAATCCCAGGCACTGTTGAGATAGTATTTATAGAAAAAATTAATATGTGGTTATTCCTGATGTGCGGAGCGGCGGCGATCATTAAATAACATACCAACATGCATTAATACCACTTTATTATGTGAGAATATTTATAACATCTTATACAGTCGGCAGCACACAACAGAATGGGAAGCAATATGGCGGCGCACAAGAAGCCCACATGGGTCAGAGAGCCTGCTATGGCGGAGATACCACGCTCGTAGAGTCGATAGTCGCCACAGAGCCCCCCCTTGCAGTGTGGAGCACGGTGTTGCGCCAAGTCCTGTGCCAGCCCGGTGGGGGTGGGACACTTGATGGTCACAAAAGCACTTGTCCCTGGTGAAATCACACGCAAAACACTTGGGGGTAGGTGTAGCAAGCTCAACTGAAGCTAGGACATAATCCCTGTGCCAGCGGGGTGGAACCATGGGTCATCTGGCCCGTGTGTTGGCTGCAAGGGGGAAGGAAGGGGGGGAGGGGTGGTGGGTCCGTCCAAATCATGATGGGATTCCTGGGAAGGAGGGCAGGCGTCATGTACGTCGGGGTCACTTGCAGAGTGCTCCTGCAAGGTCCACGCAGGTTTCACCCGGTGGACTGAAACAGTTACTGGTTTGCCGTTGTTAAGTATCGACAATGTGGAAGGGCCTCGGGACAGGACTTTAAACGGACCAGTGTAGGGAGGCTGCAGGGTTGTCCGTACTGTGTCATCACGTAACCTGATAAATTCACATGTGGCCAGTTCGTTATGCATGAACACACGAGGCCTACAGTGGGCAGATGGCAAGGGAGGTTTGATGAGTGCGATGTGCCCTCGGACGCTCTCGACGAGTGCTCGGAGCTCGGAAGAGCTTGGTAGCAGCGTATCCTCGACGAATTCAGCTGGTAAAACCAGAGGCTCCCCGTAAAGGATCTCGGCGAGGGAGGCTTGCAAGTCCTCTTTGTATGCGGTGCGGAGGCCTAGCAAAACCCAGGGGAGAGATTCAGACCACTGGTCACCGTGGCACATAAGTGCAGCTTTAAGCATGTGGTGCCAGTGCTCCACAAGTCCATTGGCCTGGAGGTGATAAGCGGTTGTGTGAAACTTTGCGACGCCACAGTACGAACAGAGGGAGGCGAACAGCTGTGATTCAAACTGCCTACCTTGGTCAGTGGTCAGTGAGGTAGGGCTTCTGAATTGGGAAATCCAAGTGGCAATGAAGGCCCGAGCCACAGACTCAGCCGAAATATCTTCCAAAGGGACTGCCTCGACCCATCTAGTGACCCTATCAATAACGGACAGGATATATCGAAAGCCCTTGGAGGGAGGGAGGGGACCTACAATATCAATATGGGCATGTCGCAGGCGTCCTTTAGGTATGTCGAAAGTGCCTGGCGGAGGAAGTGCATGGCGGCCCACTTTAGCTCTCTGACATGGTATGCAGGCGCGAGCCCACATCCTACAATCATGTATAACACCGGGCCAGACGTACCTTTCCGTGACCAATCTGGTGGACGCTTTGATGCCTGGGTGAGCTAGGTTGTGGAGTGCATCAAAAACAGAGTGGCGGAGAGCTGCGGGTATGAGAGGGCGGGGGCTACCAGTGGAAACATCGCACCAGACAGGTTCTGTGGTGCCGGGGAATGCACATTGTTCCAGTTTGAGGGAAGAGGTTGTGTCTTGTTGCAAGGCACGAATATCGGGGTCTTCGGTTTGCCAGCGGACCATGTCGGTAAGGTCAAGTGGGGTAGTGATGATGTTGACGCGAGACAGGTAGTCAGCAACTACATTGTCAGCGCCTCGGATATATTGTGCAACAGTGGAATATTGGGATATGAAATCCATATGGCGGAAGCGTCGTGGGGGGAGATCGCGTGAGGGGTTACGGATTGTATCTGCCAAGGGTCTGTGATCTGTATAAATCGTGTACGGGCGACCCTCGACATCGGCTCTGAAATTGACTGCCTTGTACAGGGCGAGGAGTTCACGGTCGAAAGCGGACCATTTGGACTGGGATTTGGTTAATTTCTTGGAGAAGAAAGGGAGGGGTTGGGGGGTATCCAATACATGTTGCTGAAGGACTGCACCAATTGCAGTGTCGCTGACATCAGCTGTAATAATAAAAATTGGTGCATCGGGAGCAGGGTGAGCGAGTGTGACAGCTTTAGAGAGGGCGGTTTTGTGATTTTTGAATGAATCAGCCATCTCCAGTGTCCAAACGAGTTTGCGTTTGCCTTTAGTATCCTTACCCGCCAGAGCGTCAGTCAGAGGGATCTGGATAGACGCAGCATGGGAAAGGTGGCGCCTGTAGAAGTTCACCATGCCTAGAAAATGGCGAAGTTCAGCGAAGTCCTCTGGGGAAGGGAGGCTAAGTATGAGTTCAACCCGAGAGGAGGTAGGGCAGACACCCTCGGCCGTGACTGTGTGACCTAAGAAGGTGACCTCAGGACTGCTAAGCTGAGACTTCTCGTGGTTGATCTCCACTCCATTAGCAGCGAGCAGTGCAAGCACTCTGGAAACATGGAGAGTGTGTTTCTCAGGTGAGGGAGAGAAAATCAGAATATCGTCTATGTAGGTATAAGCGAAAGGGAGGTCAAACAACAGTGTGTCGATGAAGCGTTGCCATGTCTGTGCGGCGTTTTTGAGACCATGCGGCATGGAACAGTGCTCAAAGAGGCCAAATGGAGTGAATATGGCTGTCTTGGAGATTTCGTCAGGGAACATGGGAATCTGATGATATGCTTTGCTACAATCGAGAACGTAGAAGATCTGGGAACCATGCAACATCTGGGTGAAATCTTGAATGTGGGGGATAGGGTAGTTATCGATGGTAGTGCGTGCGTTAAGAGCACGGTAGTCACCACAGTGGCAGAAAGTACCGTCCTTCTTCGGCACGAGATGGGTTGGTGACAACCAGTTACTATCAGATTGATGGAGAATGTTGGAATCCAAAAGACCTATAACAATGTCTTTAGCACGGCGAAGTTTCTGCGTGTTTAGGCCTTATGCCACACACGTGGTCCTTCAGTTGTGTTTATTCTGTGGGATGTGCCATTGGCAATTGCACGCAAAAACGTGGGAGAAGCAGGGGGGTAGGGGCAGGGGGGTAGGGGCAGAGGCTAGCTGAACCGTTAATGGAATCACAGCTGCGTCACAATGACCAGGCTGCGGAGGCTTGTCCACGATCGCAAGAGTGGGTGTGCGGAGTTGTAGAAGCTGCTCTTGTGTCTGCAACAGTTGTGCATGGACTTTGTCAATGCAAAAACGCAGGTCGACATTCTGAGTGCACAATGCATCGACATCTGAACGCTCGCACAAGAAAGCTGAGAGAGCAGAAGAAAGGTTTCTAACAAGTGACATACACTCTGAAAGGGCAGTGTGTGAACAGTCAATAGGAACTTCGGGCTGAGGGGGGGAATGTTGTGATGCACCAGGAACATTCGAACCGGAGACGTGAGTCAGACAGCCGGCTTGCAGATTAGGGGAGAGGGCATAGTGATGAAGAAAATTGAGGCCCAGTACAGGTGCATCAACTTCCGCAACGTAAAATGTCCAGGGGAAAACCTGATCTGGGGCAAATTTAAGCAGGAGATGTGAGGAACCTAGCACCGGAATCGGGGAATTGTTAGCAGCTAACAGTGGCGGTGCACGTAAGGGATCTATGTTAGGGGCGAGGGAAGGTGGGATAACACTAATGTCGGCTGCAGTGTCCACTAGAAAACGGAGTTCGGTGTCGGTGTCCTCGACGAAGAGGCGTGAAGCGGAAGACAGTGCAGCAGGCTTCGGACGAGATGCCGGTAGGCGCCGTGAGGCAGCGCGGCGGGACGTGGCGCCTAGACGTGCCCGCCATAAGTGTTTGGGAAAGCGCAAAAATTTAGCATGGAATCAGCAATAAGGAGAGCCAGCTTGCGGCGCAGGAGCATGGCTGGGTGGTGAGGCGGCCAGCTGGGCAGCCAGAGTGTACTCAGGTGCTCGCTCGGCCGTCTCCAGTGACCTTTGGGGCGGCAACGTAAAAGTAGGTGGTGCAGTCGGGCGACCACGGGGTGGCGGGGCCGTTGCTTGTGCTGACAGCATGGCGCGTGTCCTGCCGTGGCCAGGCTTGGCTTCTGTTACTGCATAATGCGTAGGGGCAGCAGATGCCGGACTCGAATGCTGGAGGTACTGGTGTTGAATGATGCTATAGGCACGGTCGGCGATGCGCAGGCGTGCTTCGAGGGGCTCAGAGACATGGGACAATAACTGCAGTTATAGCTCAGAAGGAAGTTTAAGCAGCCAAATTATCCAAGGTGCGACGTCTGGTAGAAAGTCTGTGTCCACAAGGGCGCATAAGTGGCGCCACAGCTGTGATGGGGTATGGTCATCAATGTGTTCCTAATGGATGATGCATTGGATCGACTCAGCAGGGGGACGGGATAAGCGTTCAACGATACAAGCTTTAGCAAATTCGTACTTACTCTGCATGGGAGGCGAAAGCAGCAGGTCACTAATAAGATCTGTGTGATCATGCAGGTGACTATAAGAAGGCACACAAATCGGGCTCCGTCGTCTAGCATGCCGTGAATGTCCAACATTTTATCCACTAATGCAAACCATGTCTTAGGGTTCTCCGTTTGTAGGGCTGGCAGTTTTGGGAATCTGCTAGGCGCGAGGTATTGAGGAAAGGTCGGTGCAGTGAATACACTACTTGGAGTTGCAGACGGTGTAGCAGTGTAGAGTGGTGCCAAATCGGGATTGTAGGCACCAGGAGACTGGCACAGAGTAGCTGTACTAATCTGGTTATTAGGGACAAAACCACACGATATACAAGCGGCAGGAGTGCAAGAAGAGAGTTCAGTCTTGACATGTGAGTTCGGTTGCATAGTGTACGCAGGTACAGTTGCTGGGGCCTCAGCTGTTGGGGGCACGGTTGGGTGCGGAAGACTCTCCAGTACCATGGAAACAGGTGCAGTTCGGATAGGTGAGCACACGGCCGGTGTTTGCCAAGCAAAAGAACCCGTCGCGGAAGTCGATAAAACGTTGTGGACCAGCGCGGGTGGGGCGGCCGGTGCCGCCGCCGCCGCGGTCGCGGGTGGTAGGCATGCCGGAGCTGTTAACAACGGGTTCGGGAGTGTAGCGGGTGCGGTTGAAACCGACGCGGCAGAGACGGACGAAACCGTCGGGAAAACGTGCGGAAGACGAACAGGAGCCGGGATGGCGCGCGGCGCGGGAGACGTAGCTGCATCATACCTGAGAGGTTGTAAGATGTCCGTGGAGAGTTGCGTAGTCTGCGGCTGTGGAGCAGGCGTCATGTGCGGGTGCAGCAGATGAACAGGAACGGCAGGCGCTGGCAGTGCTGGGGCGTCGATAAGCAGTATGCAGTCCGACAGTCGTGAGGCAGCCGTAGGCACGGGAACGTGCTGCGGCGGCCAAGCGGGAACCATAGAGTTTATCTCGGGGCCACGTAGGTAAAAATCCAGTTGACAGCGGAGTTCACTTTGGCACTGAAACTGCCGCATGATTTCTGGAATGGATTCATTTTCCGCTTTGAAAAACTGCGTCTGAGAAGTTGCATCACAGGGACTGAACGGTTGTTGAAACATTGTTCGTAGCACAATACTAATCACTTTAATAGCCCTTGCGAATTGAACTAAAACAGATTGGGGTCACCAATGTGGTTATTCCTGATGTGCAGAGTGGCAGCGATCATTAAATAACACACAAACATGCATTAATACCACTTTATTATGCGAGAATATTTACAACGTCTTATACAGTCGGCGGCACACAACAGAATGGGAAGCAATATGGCGGCGCGCAAGAAGTCCACATGGGTCAGAGAGCTTGCTATGGCAGAGATATCTCACTCATAGAGTCGATAGTCGCCACAAATACTTTAATATTGCTGTTGTCAAAATATAAACAGCATAGAATTGTAATTGTAGGTGATATTAACATAGATATAAGGGCAAAGAGAAAAAATGTAACTTCCTGGCAGATTAAAACTGTGTGCCCGACCGAGACTCGAACTCGGGACCTTTGCCTTTCGCGGGCAAGTCTTCTACCATCTGAGCTATCGAAGCACGACTCACGCCCGGTACTCACAGCTTTACTTCTGCCAGTATCTCGTCTCCTACCTTCCAAACTTTCTAGAAAAAATGTAACTCATACGATTAACGCTCTGAAGTCATTAAACTATTACTGTCTCAATGAAAAACCCACTAGACTGAACACATGCCTTGATAACATAATTAGCAGTGTACAAAGAGACTCCATATAATGTGATGTAATAGAATTAGGAATATCAGATCTTGCAGGGCTATGGCTTCAAATAGAAATCTATGAAAGTATATGCTTTCTGAAGTCTCACCCCCAGTTTTCTTCTTTAAACAGTGAGTTCCATGACTATACAACAAGACACAGTAATGATTTTCAGAGAGAAGTGCATAAGAAAGCCCAGTACAACAAGAGTGCAATATACCACCCGAAAATTCTCTATAGTGCTCTTCCCTTAAAAATTAAAAGGATTCAGAAGCTGAGCAGTTTTAAAAGTGAACTCAAAAGAATGTTAATTAGTAATAGTGTTTACAGTGTTAGTGAATACATGAATTCTTCAGAAAGATAGCGTGCCTTCACCTATCTTATAATTCACTCACGTACAAACTTGGAATGTGGGGTAGACTCTTTTATGTAGCCACAAACATTAATTAAGTTGTCAACATAGAGTGTTATAATCATTGTTTCTTGTTGCTGTCCATTTTACACAGAATATATGTAACTTATTTGTGTCCTATATTGTTACAAATTTATATCATGTAAGCTATAAGTGTTTTTGGCTATATATTTAATTCAGATTTGTTCACTGACGTTTTTTACATAATATGTTGTTGTTCATATTTTTTCTGTATGTAACACATGACATATCCCATATCATTGTACATGATAAAATGGGTGCTCAATAAATCAAATCAAATCAAAAAGTCAGCCTTAAGTTCTACAGGGAGAGAAGTGACACACAGAATTATAGGTGAATCCAATGTAAACAAAATGATAAACTGGTTAAAAGAAATGGATTGGTCTCGTGTAATGGATAACAAGAAAACGATTAATAAATGTTTCTCCATTCTCCTGACAGAGATCAAGCATATAGTAGAAATGACATGCCCCTTGATACAGAGTAATATTACTCATAAGCAACAAAATACTAACAAGTGGTACACCCCACAACTTAACAAACTCAGGATACTACTGATGATTATGAAAGACAAATCTCATAACAGTGTTAGGGACAAGGAAAATTACACTAAAATGAGAAACCTTTACAGATTAGAAATAAAAAATGCCAAGTGCTGTGCAAACGATGAACATATTTTAAATTCTAAAAATAAATGTAAAGCTGCCTGGACTGTCATTAAAAGAGAAATTAATAATACCAATAAGAAAGGAGTAGGCCTATTGACTGCAATAATCTCAATGAATATTTTGTAAATAGCGTCACCACCCCACCCATCAATTCTGCCTCTGATGCAGAGGCATTGCTCACTTGTGCAAAACAGACAAGTGAGAAGTTCACTTGGACCCGAATCACATTAAATGATATTCATAAGTCAATAAACAAATTCAGTAATTCCAAAACAGAAGACTATTATGGACTCAGTAATCTCATCATAAAATGTATAGCAAAAGGAATTAAAATGTCACTTCTCTCACTTGATGAAGGAATATTCCCTGATTGTCTTAAACTCACAGTTACATTGCCTGTGTATAAAAAAGGTGAAAGAAACCTCCCAAATAACTACAGACCCATTTCCATAGTACCAATCATATCCAAGTTAGTAGAAAATTATGTGCATAATCAGATTACAGGTATTTTGAAACAAATAAAATTTTAAATGAACAACAGTTAGGCTTCAGGTCACACACATCAACTGTAAAAGCAGTAGAAGCTTTGGTGAGCAATGTTAATGAAGGGTATGAAAAAAGGGTATCAATGTCTGGAACACTTATTGACCTAAGTAAAGCATTTGACTGGGTGTCACATGACATACTCATCAAAAAGTTAAAATACTATGGCATTGAAGATGATACACTCTGTCTATTCAAATCTTATGTAAGCAATAGGTTACGACTTGTATATGCAAATAAGCAGAGGTCAGAAATACTCCCTATAGAAAGAGGAATACCCCAAAGCTCTGTTCTTGGAACTTTTCTGTTCATTGTCTTCGTTAATGACTTGTCAAATTACATATCGTGTAAGAACCTACTATATGCTGACGATATGACATTAATACGTACAGGAGAGAACTTAGAGTGTACTGGACAAAAATAGAGAAATGATGCAAATGGCTAATTACTGGTGTCAGGCTAACCAGCTGTGCATAAATCAAACAAAAACAGAAGAAATAATATGTAATCTCAAAGTAACTAAAAATGAAAACAAAACAGTGAAATTACTTGGACTAATCATAGACCAAAATCTCTCATGGGAAGGACACACCAATTATCTATGTAGTAAACTAGCTCACAGTGTGAGCAAGCAATTGCTACTCCACTCATACTATGCTTTTTTTCATTCCCAACTGCAATATGGAATATTGCTTTGGGGTAACTCCCCAGGGGCTGAATGTATTTTCAGATGTCAGAAGAAAGCAATCAGGTGTATGGAAGGGTTAGCACCCAAAGAGTCCCGCAGAAATTATTTTAAATCTCTTGGCGCAATGACAGTGCCAAACATGTACATATATAACTGTTTAATATATGCCAGAGAAAATCTGAAAAAACTGAACATGAGATGTGATGTGCATGCACACGGTACAAGAAACAGTCACCTGCTGGACTTGCCTTCCACAAGACTTGCTGTATTCCATAATAACTATAAGTACTTAAGCATAAAATTTTTCAATAAGTTACCATGCTCAGCTCATACAGTACCACTAAATAAGTATAAGAATACATTGCAAACCTGGCTATAAAACAACGAATTCTATACAACTGAAGAATTCTTAGAAACTAATCATCAAAATATATGTTTTACCTAAGTTATGGAGAAGATGCTTTGATATCATATAAGCTAGTTAATTATTGTGATTCTTTTCTTGTGTGTGTATTTAATTGTTGTATAAAACATTGTTTCACAGAATGCTGAAGACAAGGTCTTTAGTTCCTTTTCTCGCCTCTCTGTAACTATTTCAATATCGTACTGAAACCAAAACCCTCTGTAAACTTTGACGAAGCCAATTGTATGAAAAATACTGAAAGGCTAATAAAAATATTCTGTTCTATTCTACAGATTTATTGTAGAAACATTAAATGAAGAAGGCAAAATATCTCTTCTTGCAATATTTGCAATATCATTCACGTTTAGTAGTAAACAATAATGTAAGTTGATATAAATATCTGACCTTAGGACAGACTGATTTTTCTTACAAAATAGCCTCCTACTTTAAATAGGTACATACATTTCAACAATGCTCTGCAGAAATAATTTTTGTGAATGATGTAAAAGGATTAAATCATCTCTAATTGAAAGGCAATAGCATGTAAATTGCAACAGTCATTTTATTTCTAGGTAGCAGATGTACTTGATGTTTTATGGAGCAAATTAGCATACCATTCAGTGTCTCCATTAGGAGATAATTGATCTAGTGAGGAATCTAAAACCGAGTGTTTTGGACAGCACCGGTGTTTAAGAAAAACACACTGCATTTCCTTCAAATATTTCCAGCAGTCACATCTGTTTGAATTGTCTCGTTGTAAAGCAAGATGTATAATTTTTTAGTAACTATAGTAACCATACAAATGTCTCTATTTTCATTCTCCACTCTTGCGCAAAAATCTTTCATCACAGTGAAAGAATGCACAAAAGGATTGGTGTGTTATAATCCAAAATAGGAATTTTAGTATTACATGGTTATCAGTATAGCGTGACTGATGATTCTCCATTCAGTCTATAGCAAAGAGCAGCATCGATGTCATAAAAATATAATTGTGTATAAGATGGTGAATGATCATACATAGAAGTCATTGGAACTGACCTATGATAAAAAATATCATGAATATTAAAGTGATATAATCCCTATAAACCTCTGTGTGAAGTTTTGGCTCCAGAAATGACCATAGCAAATGCTGCATTATGCTGCAAATGCTGAATTATGGAAATAATTCTTTGATTTCTCTTGAATTCTTGGAGCGTTTGACATGCATCCATGATAAAGTGCATAGAAAAATGCCTTCTAGGCATAGCCTAAAGCAAATATAGTTTCTGTAAAGCAGTGAAGTCAGAAGTCATAGTTATTTAAAATTAAATAATTAAAAATTGCTAACTTCATTCAGACTATCTGGTAACATCAGCAAATGACCACAAAATTACTCTTACAGAAAAGTAAGTGAAACGATAATGCCAATATACAACGTTATTTAGTCTTCATTACTGTGATATTTTGATTTCCACTGCTAGCGTCATTAACCTAGCAGTGGTTGCATTGTAGCTGCCTGGTATGCCTGTGTTACTATAAATGAACCACATGAACATGAAGGTCCCTAGAATGCAATTTCACAAGACGTTGTTATTTTGTGTGTCATTTTTACTATAGAACCTGATTGGTACACAGGGTGCAGCACTTCAACTATTGCTCTTCACATGTTGGAGATTTTAATGTGTGATAGAGAAGGTGTCATCAGAGTTATGAATATGAAAGCATCAATTTCCCAAAGGTTACCTCACATGTTTTTTTTGTTTTTTTTGTGCACATTTATGGAAAAGTACCTTTCGAGTTATTTAGGATTCATTGACCACCTTGTATAATTAATATTAAAAATTGATACTTTAGTTCCTGTGTGCACGTATTAACATTATGATACTGTGATACAAACTCGCTCATGAGAACTTACAGGGTACTTTCCCTTGATGTAGAACCAATAAATTCGGCAAGAAGAAAGGTTTCACAATACAAGTAAAGGAAAAAATTGGAAAATTGTTAATTTGTAGTTATATCATCCGAAAAAAAATTCTTTTGCCTTTGGTTGTTTGATTTCAAATTTGATATTAAAACATTCATGAAGGTCTTGGAATCCACTGAAGCAATATCTTGCCAGTATCAGTGTTGAAAACAAGCAAAAATCGTTGAGATCCTCTATTCCGAGAATGGATTGACTGTCTGTATACATAATTAAGTTTGTACGGAACCCTCAGTGTGTAGGTCCTAAGCGCACAATTTATTATTCTGTAAGCAGGCAATACACAAGACTTACATGTCCTCCACCACGATTGGACATAGAAAGATAAGTGAGAGCATAAATGACAAGTGGAACTAAAACATAATCTTGAGAAACAAAATAATTTAGTGAATCATTATTTCTCATACATTCGGTTATGATTAAAAAATAATGGTACAATGTGTTGCGATGTCTGTTGGTTGAAGCAAGAGCAGGCAAGAGATCATGTCTTGAAGCGGAGGCCCCACCTGAAGTCGTTTCTGCAGCTGCACACTCTCAGAACAGAACTTCAGCTGAACTATTAAAAGGAAAACTTGAGAGATAGTGTTTGGGAAAAAACCTAATGTTAAAATTGCAGGCTGTATGGAAGTACATTTTTGGTTTTTACATCTACCAGAACAGCTGAAAAATTCATAGCGGATCATAAAGTAGTGTTGGAATTTTAATAGGCTACACCGAAGTTTGTCACTGAGAATTAATATAAACTTATTGTTGCCTGACATATTGATATTGTGGAAGAAGTGGTCAGTCTAGAGGACTGTTATACAGGAGGTGGACATTTTAGTGATTCTGAGTGAAAATGCATAGAGAATTCATCTGTAAATGAGCAAATGATCCTTACCAGATAAGACAGATGGAGGACATCAGAAAAAATTCAATGAAGGAGAGCTGATTTTGTGTTGTCATCATCTGGAGGACAGCATGTCATGGGTATGATATGTGATTACAGCTGGCAATAATTAAAACAAAGGCATTCTTTGTTGCAGTGTGGTGGTATCTTTTCATGAATGCAAAAGTATTTTGTTGGGACCACCACATGGTAAGCTTGTATGGAAAGGTTTGTGTGTGCATTTTTTGCATGGTGTTCGAAATTGGAATGGTAGAGAAACAGTATGAAAGTGATCTGATGAAACCTTTGCTGGCCACTTAACTGTGATGTTCGGAAGAACTCCGCTAATAGCTGTTCAAATTGTTGTTTATTAAAACACAACTGGTTTTGCAGCCTAAAGGCACATTAATAGATGCAACCTACATGATAAGGAGCAAAGTACAGTGTCACCACATTTTATGGATGTTGAAATTAATACAGGAATGTCTAAAATATACTTACAGTGTTGAAAGATCATAGGCATACTGTAATATAACGTGGTGTGAAATGTTTATGGTGAAGTCTGGGGTGAGTATCATAGTTTAACGCAAGGGGAAAAACGTTCAGTCACTATCTAATTATTTCATACCATATTTAACAACACATCATCAACATTTAACTAATCCTCCACCAGTTTTATATGTACTGCCATAGATGTATTTTGATGTTACTGCATCATCACATGGATATCATGTAATGGTCAAAATAAGTTTTAGTAGTTCTTGTTTACAAAGGCTTTTTTATTTTTCAAGCAAGATGTTTGGCAGCGAATGTTCATCACAGAAGTTACATCTTCCAGTTAGAAATAAAAACAAAGTCAGACTACATGCTGTTGATACAAAATTCAGCCTAAGACTGAAGTATGGCCATGTACAAATTGCCTCTCTTCATATCGTTTTAAACAATTACTTTCATTGTTACTTATTGAATTTTGCATAGAAACAATTAAAGTTTTTACATACATCTTCCCAAATTACATAGAAATTTACATAGAATAAAAGTTAATACATCCATATAAAGACAGGGAAGAATCTGTTTTTCTTAAGACTATAAATTACATTTTAACACTGCAGCAATATATTTCATTAATTTGCATATAGTAATTAATAGACTGAAAGAAAAATCATGCTGGCATTTTCAGGTGAACAGAGTGATTAGTTTAATCGAATGAAAGGCCTAGATGCAAGTAATTATTTTTGTATGAGTAAAATTTATATTTCTATATGGCTGTAATTACCAGTTCCAATTAAAACATGAGTGTGATTGATTTTGACTCATTGTATCATATTTTTGTTAAGAATTCAAACAATTTCTGGCTTCGAAACATAAAAATAGCTGTCTCTCTGACTTGGGAATATCGGAACTTTAATCATCAATTACTCCATAATTACAAGAGCAAAATCATTGCTACCATGTGCCTGTAGATTGTATTGTGTGTAAATTATGATGTGGCATAATCAAACATGTTCCCTTCATTGAATTTACTGGCGAGACCCAATGTAAACAATATCAAAACAAGTTTAAACGAGTGCAACATACTAATATTATATATATATGTCCTCTTCAGGAGAGCAGAGATGAAATTGGAATAGGAGATAAGGTCCTAAGGTGTTGTGGTATTACAATACCCTTTGTTCATAGTCAAAATTTGGTATTCAGTGAATATTGTCAGTACTATGGCAAGCAAGTGTAATGTATATGTGCTCCATTCTTTAAAATATGCCTGCATCTAAAAAGAAAAATAGTAAAATATTTTAACTGAGCAAGCACTAAAAGTTTTAAAAAGGGGCCAGATTGGTGATAAAAAATTGCCACTGCTATTACGAATAGTCACAGCCCTCAGGGAAGCATCAGGTGGTAGTGTCTTACTGGTGTGACCACAGCACTGCTCGGCGCAGGCCAAAGTGAAAGTGGCCTGTATGAATGACGAAGAGAGACAACTTGGCTGGTGCAATGACAGCTATCCATGTGCACACTGTGATACCATATACTTGTTACTAGGAGTGCTGGGTCGCTGCTACCTTTACAAGTGAGAATAATAGAGAATTTTATTACTAGGAGCGAAGGGTATTTGTATGGTCTTTTAATGTAGAATACATTTTAGACATAGCTTTATTAATTCTGATATCCCCAAAATGTGGTGACCCGACTTTGCTTTGTACCATGTAGGTTGCACCTGATGATCTGGCTTCAGTCCACGAAACTGATTATGGTTTAATAAACAACAATTTTACCAGCTGTTAGCAGAGTTCTTTCTAACATCATGCCTTTCAACAGAGTTGATTGCCTGGAATATAAAATAGTTTGTGACTTACGTGTGAATTACAGAGTAGTCATTGAGATGTAATAGAAGACAAGGGAATCATAGGAGGTTCAATGAGTCATGAATAAGAACAAAAATGCGAGTTCAGAAGGTCAGCTAGAGAACCTACAGTGCCTGATATATTCTGTAATTATGTCACTAAGGAGAAATTCTTGACAGTACCAGGAATCAAACCTGTATCCCTGCTCCCCCACGGCATTCTTCCACAAGAACCACTCAGCTACAGAGGCCGACACTATCCTATAAACAGAAATTAAATATCAGTGTTGTTGTAATTAAAGAATGGCTTTAAGTGACCAAGATGCCATTATCGGAAATCATTTAGTTTGAACGAGGTCATCTAATAGGGCTACAAGAAGCTGGATGTTCCTTATGCAATACTGCACAAAGACTCAAGGCAGGAATGTAGCCACTGTACATGACTGCTGGCACCGGTGGTCATGAGAACGTGTGGTTGCAATAAGATGGAGCTCCTGATGGCCACATGGCACTGTGAGAGGGAAGACAGACATGTTCAGCATGTGACACTGCAGCAGCAATTTGGCAGATTACTTCAAGGACAGCTCACTGCCGGAAGCCATGCAGTGTGTGTTCCTCTAACCCCAAACCATCACCATTTGTGACTTCAATGGTATCAAGGGAGACCCTCACTGGAGCACAGAGTGGAGGTCTGTTGTTTCCTGATGAAAACTGTTTCTGCCTCAGTGCCAGTGATGGCTGTGTGTCAGTTAGGAGGCGGCCAACCTGTCTGCGTGCTGCTCTTACTGGATGTACACCTGGAGTTATGGTCTGGAGTGCAATTTCATACGACAGCAGGACCACTATTGTGGCTATCCCACACACTGTGACTGCAAATTCCTATGTCAATCTGGTGATTTGACACATTGTGCTGCCATTCATGAACAGTATTTCTGGGGATTTTTCCCAACAGTATAATGCTCACTCACATACTGCTTTTGTAACCCACCATGGTCTATGGAGTGTGGACATGTTGCCAGGGCCGCCTCAATCATTACATGTGTCTTCAGTGGAGCATATATGGGACATCAACAGTTCACAAAACCAGTGTCATCCACAAACAGCATTAACCATCCCTGTGTTGACATACCAAGTGCAACAAGCATAGAAGTCTATCCCACCTGGCACCTATACAACATCCACACCTTGTACACCATATGCAGATTCGATCTCCCCCACCCCTTGGTGTCTTCTATCCTCTCCACAACCAGCGTGTAACCACAACTGTGTTATCACACCTTCATCTCACCATCTCCACGCCATCCGCCTCCTTTCCCAATGCAACTTCCAGTGCCTATCCCTCCTGGATGATGAGCTTCGCCCTGATAACTACTCCTCCTACCAACTCTAACCCCACCTCCCCGATACCCCTTCTCAGTGCTCCCTCTCCCCTCCTTTTCCTCTGACCGGTTTTTCCCCCCTCCCCGCCCCCTTCCTTTCCAGTGCACCCCTTCTGCATCTCTGCACTCCGTTCGAACTTGCCTTCCCTCTCCATATCTTGTCACTTGCCCCTTGGTGCGCCCCCCTTGCTTTTTCCCCCACCCTTTCCAGTACATCTGCCCCTCCTGTCCCTTCTTTTCCCTCCTCTCAGCCACCCCCCTTCCTCTTTGACTGGTCCCTCCTGGCAGTTTTTGCCCTCTGTCATGTGTACTCTATCACGTACAATGGTTTTAAAGTGTCCTTGTTCTGGTGTGTTTTAATGCTGTGGCCAACCTTTAACTCATGCGTCTGACTTCAGTGTTTTTTTACATGCTACAAATCGCCATCTGTGTTTTAACTTTATGTGGACCATTTTTTAAGTGTACCACAATGAACGTCTCCATGTACATGTATATTTTAATCTCCACTGTCTCCCCTCATTATGTTATGTCCCCCCTTATCGCCTTTTATACGTATCATTCTCATCTTTTTATTAAATGTATTACTTGGCTGAAGAGCGGCGGATTGTGCTGCTCCCAGCTTTCCCCTGCCCCCCAGCTTTCCCCTGCCCCTATGGGTGTGGGAAACGAAAAAAAGAAAGTGGAGCTGTCATTTGTCTACAGTCTGGAACTGCGCGACCGCTACATTTGCAGGTTCGAATCCTGCCTTGGGCATGAGTGTGTGTGATGTCCTTAGGTTAGTTAGGTTTAAGTAGTTCTAAGTTCTAGGGGTCCTCAGAAGTTTAGTCCCATAGTGCTCAGAGCCAGTTGAACCACACAATTTTTATGGATGACAATGCTCCATGTCACCGGGTCAGAATTGTTCGTAGTCGGTTTTTTAAGAACATTCTGGACATTTCGAGCCAATGATCTGGCCACCCATCGAACATTTGTGGGATTTAATCGAGACGTCAGTTTGTGTACAGAATTTTTCATCGGCAACACCTTCGCAATTAGGGAAGATGGCAGAGGCAGCATGGCTCAATATATCTGCAGGGGACCTCCAACGACTTGTTGATACCATGTCGAGTTACTGGACTGCGCCAGGTAAAAGAGTCCAACACAGTGTTAGGAGGCATTCCATGACTTTTGCCGCCTCAGTGTAGAGCAGACATTGTGTATAGTAATTACTGTGAAGTACCAGATCAGTCCTCACCGATAATATTGTGTTTCGTCTTTTATAATTAATGTAAAAACTCTGATACTGAAAACCAATAAAGCATATGTATGCTAACAGTGTTTTACTTTTTTTAAGAAACAGCAGAATTCCTGAGTATGTGTGAAGGAAAATTACCCTCTTTTTCCAAAGTGATTGATTTCAGAAGTTGCTGTAACAGTAGCAGAATAAGCCGAATTATATTTGTTTCACTTATCGTGCTGAACAACAATATCCGAATTTCCACCGCGTGCAGTGGAAATCGTGGCATTGCAGATTCTTCTGTGAACTTCGTATCTAAGTTTTCTCTCTTCGAGAAAAGCATACTATTCCTTTAAATCGGTATGAATGGTGCATTTGTGTTTAGGCATAACAGCTTGGTTCACGCAAACAACACATAACATTAACTACGAACACCAGACTAAGGAAATTTCGTCTGTCCTGATTGTTCACAGAACGCGCCAAACAGGAAGTGAGATAAGATGCGATGCAATATTCCTCACGACAAGGAATGATGGAAATAGGCACAAAAAAGCGAATAAATCCCTCTTTAAATTCTCTGAGCGAAAAGTGGGGAACCAGCTACCTCATTCTGCCTTCCTATCCAGAACTTTTGGCATGCAAACATATTCGCACTTTCTCGTGCTGAAAGAAAGTAGCAGAGAGACAGTGACATGGAAGAGAGAGGAGACAGTGATTGTGGGAGGAAGAAAGCGGTAGTTAAAGAGAAAGAGGTGTGGATAAAGATACTAGTAGTGTGGCCAAAGAGAGGGGAGGTAGTCGCAATAAGAGAGAGAGAGGGAGAGGGAGAGAGAGACTATAGACAGTGAGGACGACATGTTGAATATGAAGGCTTAACTACAAAGAGAGACTGGGTAAAATGATTTAGAATGTTCTGTGTTAAAAGAGCGCGAATATGTTCACATGCCATAATTTTTGGCGGGGAAAGGCGGAATGAGGACTGAGAGAGCTAGTTTGTTAGTTTTTTAAAGTGGAACATACTCGACTTTTTCGTACTCTGACGAAAGCTTTTTGCTGCTGCTTTGTAAAAATGCGTGATTTATAATGTGTGCAAGATGCCAATAAATCACTGGTTCCCCCTAATGTTACGATAAATACCATCCCAGCACAAGCAAACACTTTTATTACTATTTTAAGTTTTTCATTCTTTTTACCATACATAATTACATAAGCAAGTGTAACGTTTGGAATTTTATCATTAAAAGTTGGACAATGTTTCATAGTTGTTTTTCTTGTGTAGTTACAACATTATTTCTGTGTGTCATATTAATTTCATACTTTGGATAATTATTTACAAAACTAAATGGACCAATATCAATATCTGATTTTAGTAAAGTAATACGTTTAAAATCTGAAGATGCATCATATGCTTCTAGAAAATAATTTGGTGGATTAACATTCCACATTTCTTGAGGAAAAACTTCATTTCTACCATTTTTTGAATAAATATTCAGTAGTTTAACATGATAAAATAAAGACAAATCAACTAATTGATTATTATAAAACACTTCATTCCTTTTACTATTTACTTTTCCAGTATTAAGAATATGTCATTCTAAACGTATTTTATCAGTAACAGATGAAGTTAAATATAATAAAACTGTTGATGAAATAAAAGGATATTCGATTCTAGGTAATATATTATTTCTTTTTTTATTGTTACAAAGCAAACAATTTAGCTACATAATTTTCAATTAAGTTTTTTTTGATTTTCCATCATAAGTTGGATAATCTGTACTATCATTTCCAATAATTTGAAAATTCATATATAATTGTGCATAATATGGATGTATCCAACCATCACCAATATTTATTTCAATTTCTGTATCTTTCTTAGGAACATGCAAATTATTTTTAGTTTTTTCATTAAAAGGAAATGAACAAAACTGATAACTTTCAATTTTATTCATGGCGCAGTCAAAGATTGCTTTAGCTATCGTTTACTATTTTACCAAATATTTATTTATTTATTAAGGAGAAAATTTATTAAGATATTTTTAAAATATCTGTTAGAGTAGCACCAATAAAGTCAATTAAATTGTCATTTTCATTAGTTATAGTAACTTCTAAATACTGAATTGTATCAAAAATAGGAACTTTTACAGGTAATTTGATTCATAAATTGTTGGTCCACCAGATTCAGCATTATGTTTAAATGAAGCGATAATATTAGTTTCTTCATGAAAATGATCATTATGCCTTACATACATTCCATCAGAAAGATTAAATTTATATTTATTAGTTCAAAATGAATTATTTTTGTAACATCTTTAGCTACAGCTTTTTCATTAGGTAAAACAACTTGATTATTAAAACAAGTAAATTTCCAATTCTGTCTTGAATATCCATATATAATTTTACATCACTTCCAATATTAATTCTATTTAAAATTTCATCTGCTTTAATATGTATATTAGGTTTTTTCGAATGAATAATTTTTTTAAGTTGTTAAAACCATATTGACCTACTGGATTTTCTATTTTTTCTACATCACAATTAAGTTTATTATATTTTGTTATAATATTTGGTGTTCAGAATATTGAATAAAAACCAACTACTGAAACATCAGTATAATTGACACATATTTTCTAAGTACAGATGATTTATTACTAAGTTGAAATAGACGACAGCCAAAGCTGTCCTTAGACTGTCAGGTGACTCATTTACTAATGAAAAAATGTAAATAAGTGTAAAATTATAAATAAATGTAAAAATTTAATAAACGTAAAATTTAAATGAAAAATACAAATAAATGAAAAAGTTATTAAATAAATGAACAAAACAGATTGGGAACCTAAAGTGATAATTCCAGAAAATAATTTGAAAAACAAACATGGAAAACTTTTACCAAATTCAATAAGGTGAGTAATAATTGGTCCAAGTGGGTGTGGGAAAAAACATTAATGATTGATAATTATATTTTAGCTCCAGGATGATTAAACTGGAATGAAATTACACATTTATATATTTATTCAAAAAGTTTAGACCAACCAAAGTATCAATAATTTATAAAACAATGTAAAAAAATTGTACATAAAGTTAATAAACATATTGTTAGAGATTTGAAAATAATGAAGAAATTATTCCATTGGATGAATGTAAAGAAAATTCAGTTGTTGTATTTGATGACTTTATTCTATAAAATCAAGATATTGTTAGAGATTATTTTACTAGCGCCAGACACAAAGGAATAGATTGCTTTTACTTCGCTCAAACTTATTAAAAAATACCAAAACAGTTAGAGATAATTTAAATTTTTTAAATATATATAGACAAGATGATACATATTTAAATCATATTTATCATGAATTAGTTCGTGGAGATTTAAAGTCTGATAATTTTAAAGAAATGTGTAGCAAATGTTGGAATGATGAATTTGGTTACTTAACAATAGATATGTCTAGAAAATCATACGAAGGTAAGTTTAGAAATAAAATACAACATTTCTTAAAAATGTAAATACAAATGCTAACCATTTTTTTCTTCTCTAATAAACATTTGCAAAGTATGATGAAGTAGTTGTTAAAAAAGCTAAACAACATAGAAAGCTGAACAACTGAAAGAAAAATTTAAACTTCGAAAAAGCAACCAAGAACAGAATTTTAATTTTTTTTACTATTTGCTCCTTTAAGTTTAGTGCTACTCTTTTGAAGATTGGAAATAAGCATCCATTGTATTAAGTTTGGGCAAACTCCACTTTATAAATTGGAAATACAGTTGAAGAAATTATCACGGGGCAAGTTTAGGGTCCCTAAGGCCTTACCTTTTCTGTTGCTCACTGATCTATAATAAATAAAATTAATGCAGCCTACTTGTCCAACATTCATTTGACACAGGAAGAAGTGAAAGCCAACGTGTCTGTGCTGAATGTAGTATTTTATGTACTTTAAGCTGTATAATTTTTTAAAAATTGATCTAGCTGACATTGTTGCTCACAACTTTGTTGCAAGTAATTATGTACCTCTCTGGCAAGTTCCTCAAAACGACTGGGAAGTGCCTTCCATCCATCAACAACACACAAGCAATTCGAATGACAATCGCATTTTGTTAATGTTATTCCAGGAAGAAACTCTTTTAATCCAATGGACACTGAATTGTGATTCTCAGTTGAAGGATTTGCACCATTTGAGCCATAACTAATGATATTTTCTGATAAAATATTATGCTGTACAAGGCTTGAGGCACTGTTAGCTGCAATAGGCAGAAGATATACGTTTCTGCCATGCGGGGTAGCTGCATGGTTATAAGCATATTGTCGCGGTCCGTGCGGCTCCCCCCATCGGAGGTTCTAGTCCTCCCTCGCCTGCGTGTGCATGTGCGTGTGCGTGGGCGGGGACGGGGGCGCGGGCGCGCGTAGGGACTGATGATCTCAGCAGTTTGGTCCCATAAGACCTCCCCCCCCCCCCCTCCCACCCCACATATGTATATATATATATAAACATGTATTCTTATTCTCATTTTCAATAAAGAAAGCTTTTTTAGCCTCACTGTCTCTCTCTTGCAATGAATATGACAGAGGAATCTACAACAGACGGTCCTCTGCCACAACCTCTTTTACTACTGACTGATGCCTCCTTCATGCGTCCATTTATGTCCATTTGTGCCTCGTACAAAGTGTCATAAATTTTTGTTGTTCTCACTGCTCTTTCGTAGGGCGGCAGCTGAGGCAACTCAATGACGCCCAAAAGTCAGATAACGAATCCTGCTACTAGTGTTGTTGTTGCCGTGTTGAGAAATGAGAGACTTAATTTCTACATCTACGTGATTGTCTTTTGTGTCAAGGAATGCAGCAATTTTGTGTATGGAGTCATGCTTTTCGTTAATGTTATTATAACTTCGAACGTTCCAGAGGCACTCCTCTGCGACGTAGAGTGCCGTGTGACACGGGTTGCTAAATTTTGCTTCTTATCCACTTCATTTTTGTAAAGGAACACACAGGTGCAACGCTTAACACAACAAAAGAACTAGCGCCGGTTAGAGGCATTCAGTGGTAGCAGGCCACAAAAAATGTTCGTTTGATGTGTACCGGCAGAGTTGCCGAACACTTGTTTTGGCAACATCTCGCGAACACTGGTAGTCCAGTAGTTAGCCGCGGACAATGTTGCAGAAAATGTTTTAAACTCAGTGTAAATGCACATTTACACACACCGTACAGATGTCAACAATGAAAAAGTGTGGGGGGTGGAGGGGGGGAGGTTGGGGTACGGGGTCCCTAACTCTTTTCCGCCTTTAGTAGAATGTCAGTTTCTTTTTTTTTTGTCACACAGTTTCCACTTTAGCTTCCATTCGTTTCGTGATGAATGCTTTCACTGACTGCCTACACCTATGGAATGGAGTGAATGCCGTTTGGAATGAAACGAATGTCTATGCAGCGGAATAACACTTGTCTGCATGCACAATGCTTCGAAAATAGTTTCTCGCTTTTGTAAATGATACTTCAGTTAGACTGATTTTCTACGAGGAGAAAAAATACTTAATTTCCCTTCTCCCCTTAGCCAAGTTCACACGGTACCAGTTTTATGCAATGAATTACGAGGTTGTGGCTAGGTTGGGGCGTAATAGCACGACTTAAATTCTTGCGAGCGGAGAGAAAAAGCAGTCAAATATTTGTGGCAACCAAGATTAATAATTTACTTGATGCTCGGTTTATTCTACATCTACCTCTGTACTCCGCAAACCAGTGTGAGGTGCGTGGCAGAGGGTACGTCCCATTGAACTAGTTATTAGGGTTTCTTGATCCATAATGGATCAACGAAGAAAGAAGTTATTAGGGTATCTTCCTATTCCATTCACGTATGGAGCGCGGGAAGAAAGATCGTTTGCATGCCTCTGTGCGTGAGCTATCTGTAGATAACTGTAGTATATCGCTAGAGTAATCTTTTAAACCCGGTTCTTGAAATTCTATTAACAGACTTTCTCGGGATAGTTTCGGTCTTTCTACTAGAGTCTGCCATTTAAGTTCCTTCAGTATCTCTGTGACACTCTCCCACGGATTGAACAAGCCTGTGACCATTCGTGCTGCCCTTCTCTGTATACGTTCAATATCCTCTATTAATCCTATCTCGTACAGTTCCCACACGCTTGAGCAATATTCTAGAACCAGTAGAGTAAGTGATTTGTAAGCAATCTCTTTGGTGGCGTAACTTTACTTCCCCAGTATTCTACCAATAATCCAAAGTCTATTACCTGCTTTCCCCACGACTGAATCTATGTGATCATTCCATTTCATAATCCTACAAAGTGTTACACCTAGTATTTGTATGCGTTGTACGATTCCAACAGTGACTCATTGATGTTTTAGTCATAGGATACTACGTTTTTCTGTTTGTGAAGTGCAAAATTTAACATTTCTGAACATTTATAGCAAGTGTCCAATCTCGGTATCGTGTTGAAATCTTATGAAGACCTGACTGAATATTTATGCAGCTTCCCTCAGATAGTACTTCATTATAGGTAACTGCATCATCAGCAAAAAGACTAATTTTACTATTAGCATTGTCAGCAAGGGCATTAATATCCAATATGAACAACAAGAGTCCCAATATCCTTTTCTGAGACACACCCGAAGTTACTTCTACAATTGACGATGACTCTCCATCCAAGATAGCATGCTGTGTCCTCCCTACCAAAAAGTCCTCAGTCCAGTCACAAATATCACTTGATACCCCATATGATCGAACTTTTGACAAGGAGCGTAGGTGCGGTACTGAGCCAAATGCTTTTCGGGAGCCAAGAAATACTGCATCTACCTGGTTGCCTTGATCCAAACTTTCAGTATGTCACGTGAGAAAAGTGAGTTGGGTTATACATGATCAATGTTTTCGAAAACCATGCTGGTTGGCATTGAGGACGTCAAACTGTTCGAGATATCTCATAATGTTTGAGCTCAGAATATGTTCTAAGATTCTACAACACATCGATGTCAAGGATATACGGTAGTTTTGTGGATCGTTTCTACTACCCTTCTCGTAGATGGGTGTGACCCGTGCCTTTTTCCAAGAACTGGGCACAGTTTTTTGTTCGAGTGATCTATGACAGATTATAATTAGATGGACGAATTCAGCCGCAAATTCTGCATAGAGTCTGGCGGGCTTTCCATTGACGCCTGGAGCTTTGTTGTTTTAACTATTTCAGCTGTTTGTCAACACCACTGAGAATAATACTTATTTAATTCATCTTTTCAGAGGTATGAGTATTAAATTGGGGAAATTATTCTGGGTTTTGCTCTGTAAAGGAACATTTGAAATCGGAGTTAAGCTTTTCAACTTTTGCTTTGTTACCCTAAATTTCAGTTCCTGTCTCATTCGCTAGGGACTGGACACTAGCTTTGGTGCCACTAACAGACTTTACATACGACCAGAATTTCTTTGGATTTTGTGAAATGTCGTGTGACAATATTCTACTATGGTATTCGTTGAAGGTATCACACATTAGCAGCAAACGAAGCTGTAGAAACAGGTTCTAAGTAATTCGTAATATATCCATAAAAATAGGCAAATATCCGTGACAACCAAAATTATTCATTTAAGCTATGCTGTTAGGTTCCAAGCCCGCTTCCATAGCCGAACTGTAGCCGGCACGGTAGCTCAGCTTGTTCGCTCAGGGTACTCTTGATCAAAAGCTGAGTGGGGTTCACATCGAGAGAAATTGGAAATATGTCATGAGACACTCTCAGAGAACCATTGAAGGCTTAAAGACGAAGAGACGGATCGAAAGTAGGAATATGAAAAAAGGAGGATCTGGGTTCAGTTCCCAGTTGTAGCGAGTGCAAGTGTGAGGATTACTCAAGAGTGAGAGTGATCAGTTGATTTTGAAGTACTAATAATAGTAATTCATAGAGACTCGTTAACAATATTTTTACTAATAATGTAATAACAGTTTCCCATACCTAACTCGTAATACGAGTTACGTATGGGAAACTATTGACGTGTATATCTCTTAACATGGAATTTTTACTCGTTGGCAGGACTAGAACGAGTTCTATCCACCTCTTGGTACCAACTGAGGAACTACTTGAGTGAGTAGTAGCGGCTCCCATGTCTAAAAAAGTAGTCCACAACAGCCGTGAGAGCGGTATAATGACCCCATGTTCCTCCATACCGCATCGGGGTCAACGAACCTCTCTCGTGGGCCTCGTACGGCATCTGAATGACGTGACATGGCCATTGGCGGATCCAGAAAAACCTCAAGGAGGGGGCGCTAAAGGTATCTTGAGATAGCTTTACTTTTACCGTAATAAAAAATAATCAAGTCACATGCAAAGTTTAATTCTCGAATAAACACTTTATTCGCACTAAAAATCCAACGCTAGTACACATAGCACTAAAACACACCCGGTCACACTCCGCGTATTTCTAATATCACTAAGCACAACACTGACTGAAGTCCGTGGTAATAGCCAGTAATCGCAGTTGTTCACTTTTATCACTTCCAAGTTATCGCAACGATCGTAGCTTTCAAAAAGCACTGCTTCCCTTATGTATGTGGCTCGGTTATTTCGATAACATTCGCTGCCAGAATGTCCGCTTCCAGACTTTTACGTAGTGTGAACAATTACCTACTGTGAATGCGACTAGCCAATAAGTACCTTACGACACAACGAATAATATAAGGGCGAGTTTCCAATGATGACCTCATCCGGCAATTTACGTGTGTGGAACTCTTATTGTCAATTCCGTTCCTTTCTAGTGCATTCGATGTTTTTAATGCATTCCCATGTAACAATGCGTTTTTAGAAATCTTCTCGAAAGTCACTATACTGGAGATATACACGTCAATAGTTTCCCATACGTAACTCGTATTACGAGTTAGGTATGGGAAACTGTTATTACATTATTAGTAAAAATATTGTTAACGAGTCTCTGTGAATTACTATTATTAATACTTCAAAATCAACTGATCACTCTCACTCTTGAGTAATCCTCACACTTGCACTCGCTACAACTAGGACTTTTTAGTTATTTATTCTTGTCTTAATATTTCTGTTTCTGAATGTGAACTGGCTTCCTATTCGGCGAATAGTCCGTATTTATAACGCTACGTATCGAAAGTTTTCTGTACAAGAAAACTGCAGAATATTCGCGACTTTTATCGAACAAACGCCAGACGGAATAACGTACCGAGATCAATAGAACGGCCGCAACTTTTCTCGTAGGTATGTGTTAGCTGTCTGTGTGCTAGACTGAAACGTATGAAATACGTTGTCGCGAACGCGCGTGCGACTTAGGAAAGTACAACTACTAGCTTCATTTGAGACGACTGGCGAAAGAAACGAACTAATAGCGTGCCTCGTACGTCAGGAAGGTAGGCCTGAAGTCACTTGCTCAACTCATCAGACAAACTGCGTTTCTACACCTGTTAACTCGTAATTGGGTGTTTAGGTACAAACGAGAATTGCATCTTTTACTGGAACCCGCTATTGTGGGGTCTTCTTGTATATTAGTCCTTCAACGGTTGGAAGCCTATCGCCCTACTAACAATTTGTTATGGCTGTAGTGGGTACAATAAAATTAAAATCTTGCCAAAATGATTATCGGTTGCATGAGGCACCACATCTATGAAATGAAATGAGGACTGTTAAGCAGAAGAGAATAAATGCTATAAACAAGCCATTGTACCACAATACATCGAGCATAAATCCTTACTTAAAACTGAACAAAGCTCCAGGCCAGAGTCCCCGTCGGATTCTACACTAGCCTTAGTTAGACCCTCTGCTAACTATAATCTATCGTAGATCCCTTGAACAAAAAACCGTGCTCAGTTCTTGTAAAAAGGCACAGGTCACACCCGGCTACAAGAAGGGTACCTGGTAGAAGTGATCCACAAAACAACCGTCCACTACCCTGGACATCGATTTGTTACAGAATTTTAGAACATGTTCTGAGATCAAACTTAATGAAGTACCTCGAACACAATTACCTCAATGACAACCAGCATGGGTTTCGAAAACATCGATCATGTGAAACAACTCACACTTTTCTCACATGACATACTGAAAGCTTTGGATCAAGACAACCAGGTAGATGGAGTATTTATTGGTTTCCGAAAAGCATTTAACTCAGCATTTGACTCGTATGGGGTATCAAGTGAAATTTGTGACTGTATTGAGGACTTTTTGGTAGGGAGAGCACAGCATGTTATCTTCGATACTGTGTCGCCGTCAGGTGTAGAAGTAATTTCGGGTGCGCCCCAGGTAAGTGTGGCGGGGTCCATGCTGTTCATGTTGTATATTTATGACCTTACAGACAATATTAATATTATGCAGTTATCTGTAATGAAGTACTGCCAGAAAGAAGCTGCATACATATTCAGTCAGATCTTGATAAGATTTCTACGTGGTGCAGAGATTGGCAACTTACTCTTAATGTTCATAAATGTTAAATTTTGCACTTCACAATATGAAAAAAACTTAGTATCCTACGACTATAATATGAGTGAGTCACTGTTGGATTTGGTCAACTCATACAAATACCTAGGTGTAACGCACTGTAGATATCTGAAATGTAATGATCACGTAGTCGTACGTCATAGGCAAAACTGGTGGTTGACTTTGGGTTATTGGTAGACTAATGGGGGAGTGCAATCAATTTACACAGGAGATTGTTTACAAATCACTTATGCGACTGGTTCTAGAATATTACTCAAGTGTGTAGGACTCGTACCAGACAGGAATAACAGCGAATATTGAATGTATACAGAGAGGGGCAGCACAAATGGTCACAGGTTTGTTTAATACGTGGGAGGGTGTCACAGAGATACTAAAGGAACTGAACTGGCAGTCTGCTGTAGACAGACGTAAACTATCCCGAGAAAGTCTATCAAGAGAGTTTCAAGAACCGGCTTTAAATGAAATGATTACTCCAGGGATGTAAGTACTACAACCCCCTTCGTATCGCACACATAGAAATCATCTGTGTGACATTAGAATTATTATTTCGCGCGCGCGCGCGCGCGCGCTCGCACACACACACACACACACACACACACACACACACACACACACACACAGGCATTCAAATAACATTCTTCCCGCTCTCCATGCGTGAATGGAATAGGAAGAAACAATAATAACCCGTACAATGGGATGTACCGTCTGCCAGGCACCTCACGGTAGATTAAAACTGTGTGCCCGACCGAGACTCGAACTCGGGACCTTTGCCTTTCGCAGGCAAGTGCTCTACCAACTGAGCTACCCAAGCACGACTCACGCCCCGTCCTCACAGGTTTCTTTCAGGAGTGCTAGTTCTGCAAGGTTTGCCAGAGAGCTTCTGTAAAGTTTGGAAGGTAGGAGACGAGGTACTGGCAGAAGTAAAGCTGTGAGGAGGGGGCGTGAGTCGTGCTTGGGTAGCTCAGATGGTAGAGCACTTGCCCACGAAAGGCAAAGGTCCCGAGTTCGAGTCTTCGGTCCGGCACACAGTTTTAATCTGCCAGGAAGTTTCATATCAGCGCACACTCCGTATTATGTTCGAGTATAATGACTTTTCTGGAGACTAGAAATCTACTCTGTAGGAATCAGCATGGGTTTAGAAAAAGACGATCGTGTGAAACCCAGCTCGCGCTATTAGTCCACGAGATTCAGAGGACCATAGACACGGGTTCCCAGGTAGATGCTGTGTTTCTTGACTTCCGCAAGGCGTTCGATACAGTTCCCTACAGTCGTTTAATGAACAAAGTAAGAGCATATTGACTATCAGACCAACTGTGTGATTGGATTGAAGAGTTCCTAGATAACAGAACCCAGCATGTCATTCTCAATGGAGAGAAGTCTTCCGAAGTAAGAGTGATTTCAGGAGTGCCGCAGGGGAGTGTCGTAGGCCCGTTGCTATTCACAATACACATAAATGACATTGTGGATGACATCGGAAGTTCACTGAGGCTTTTTGCGGCTGATGCTGTGGTATATCGAGAGGTTGTAACAATGGAAAATTGTACTGAAATGCAGGAGGATCTGCAGCGAATTGACGCATGGTGCAGGGAATGGCAATTGAATCTCAATGTAGACAAGTGTAATGTGCTGCGAATACATAGAAAGAAAGATCCCTAATCATTTAGCTACAATATAGCAGGTCAGCAACTGGAAGCAGTTAATTCCATAAATTATCTGGGAGTAGGCATTAGGAGTGATTTAAAATGGAATTATCATATAAAGTTGTTCGTCGGTAAAGCAGATGCCAGACAGAGATTCATTGGAAGAATCCTACGGAAATGCAATCCGAAAACAAAGGAAGTAGGTTAGAGTACACTTGTTCGCCCACTGCTTGAATACTGCTCAGCAGTGTGGGATCCGTACCAGATAGGGTTGATAGAAGAGATAGAGAAGATCCAATGGAGAGCAGCGCGCTTCGTTACGGGATCATTTAGTAATCGCGAAAGCGTTACGGAGATGATAGATAAACTCCAGTGGAAGACTCTGCAGGAGAGACGCTCAGTAGCTCGGTACGGGCTTTTGTTAAAGTTTCGAGAACATGCCTTTACCAAGGAGTCAAGCAGTATAATGCTTCCTACTACTTATATCTCGCGAAGAGTCCATGAGGATAAAATCAGAGAAATTAGGACCCACACAGAGGCATACCGACAATCCTTCTTTCCACGAACAATACGAGACTGGAATAGAAGGGAGAACCGATAGAGGTACTCAAGGTACCCTCCGCCACACACCGTCAGGTGGCTTGCGGAGTATGGATTTAGATGTAGATAGATGAATCCATGGACCCTGCATGTCAGCAGGGGGCTGTTCAGTCTGGCGGTGGCTCTGTAATGGTATGGGGATGCGCAGTCGCAGTGATATGGGAGCCCTGATACGTCTAGATACGGCTCTGACAGGTGACACGTGTGTAAGCATCCTGTCTGATCACCTGCTTCCATTCATGTCCATTGTGCATTCCGACGGACTTGGGTTATTCCAGCAGGACAATGCGACACCCCACACCTGCAGAATTCTTACACAGTGGCTCCAGGAATACTCTTGTGAGTTTAAACACAGGGATGTCTTGCAACATACTGTTCAGAAGAGATCTCCACCCCCTCGTACTCTTACAAGTTTATGGACAGTCCTGCAGGATTCACGATTTCAGTTCCCTCCAGCGACTACTTCAGATATTAGTCGAGCGGCCGGCCGAGGTGGACGAGAGGTTCTAGGCGCTTCAGTCCGGAACCGCACCACAGCTACGGTCGCAGGTTAGAATCGTGCCTCTGGCATGGATGTGTGTGATGTCCTTAGGTTAGTAATGTTTAAGTAGTACTAAGTTCTAGGGGACTGATGACCTCAGATGTTAAGTCCCACAGTGCTCAGAGCCATTTCAACCATTAGTCGAGTCTATGCCACGTCGTGTTGTGGAGCTTCTGCATGCTCGCGGGGGCCCTACATGATAATAGTTTCTTTAGCTCTTCAGTGGATAAGATGAGGTGCTGCAGGAAGTAAGGCTGTGAGGGTGTTGTTCTAGGCGGAATTGCCTCGGACACCACAGCCCATTTACGCCCCTATTATTATCGGAGTAGAGTTCCTTTAATTATACGGCGATAAATGTCGCATACACTCTTAAGAGTAAACAACAGCAATCGTGATGTGACGCAGTTTTCAACAATACAGGGGTCTCTTCGACGTCCCATGTGGTTTCTTGGCAACAGTCTGAGTCGAGTCGAATGGCGAGCAACGTGAATGGCGCTGTCTGCATTCGGCAAAACCTAAAGAAGTCGTCAAATGCAGTGGGTGCACGAGAAACGACAGCGATCTCTGGTAAGTCACTGATCAGCATCTGATTTCCGCCAATCCCTGGCAGCCAAAACACAGGCGTTAAATCGATTGCACCTTTCTGCGGGCGCGTAACATTAATTCTCACTTCACGTACGTTGAATGAATACGGAGATCTTCAACACAGCAGGTATATTCGAGGCATTTTAATTTTGCCAATCAGTCGTCCAGACTGTTCATCACAATTCGTGTAAAGCAGTTTGTGTTCCAGAACCATTAACTTCATAAATCTTGTAATTAGCGTAAGATCGGAATCCTACAAATTACACATGGTCCTACGAAGATGTCAACTGCTTGCTTTATTCGCTCATGTAGGTAACGTTCGACAAGTTTAGTACATCGCCATGTTGCCGTTGAAACAGACGTTTTCCATAGTCCTGTCGTAAGAAATAATATATTTTTATAGGATTTTCTAACGTATTTTAGATGAATTTCAGGGATTAAATTCTATTTTGAGCCAAATCTAGTGTCCGATTCTACCTGTGAGCTTCGACCAATGACATTTCGAGTGAAGGACGCCATGAGTTTACGATGCGAAGCCAGTAAGTGGATTGTTATTGAATTTCATCTGTGGTTGTCTTCGTAACTGACGTAAGGTATGCTGTTTATTGCAAATATATCGTGATTTCTCAGGTTGTGGTTAGGCAGGAACCTATGTGCACAGCTTAAGTTTCTGCTCGTGAATCAAGTAGCAATCGTATTGATAACCTCGTAAATATATATGACTACTTTCTTCCGATTACGGCACCATTTCCAGAGGCGGGGTTGGCCACAAACTTAAGAGCACAGTTGAAACTGCTGCGTGTGAGAGTATCTGCAATTACCGGTACATATAATCCCACCTCTCACAAATATTTGGCTGTTTTTCTCCGAATGTGCCACGATTGCCGACGGTGAGATTGGGCAGCAACCTAAGAGGACAGTTATATAGGTCAATTCTAGTTCTTCAGCCCACGGTTCGTTATTTTTCGTGATTTTTTTCATTACCTGTTTGTTCTTATCTCTTTTAGGATTATTTATTTATTTACTTTTTGTGTCTGTGTCACCGTAGGTCAAGTCTAGTCATCGATTCCAACGTTAGTTATGTTTCTCGTTCTTCCAGTAGTATAGCGAGTGACACGAAAAAGTTACACTTTTGACAAAATAATTAACGGCCAATAAAAATAATGAAAAAAAACCGAACGTGAATCAACAATTAAAATGATGCCATACATGGCAATTCTCAAAGAATGCACAGTACACACTGCGGTAACAGCCAGCCGGTGTGGCCGAGAGGTTCTAGGCGCTTCAGTCTGGAACCGTGTGACCGCTACGGTCGCAGGTTCGAATCCTGCCTCGGGCATGGATGTGTGTGATGTCCGTAGGTTAGTTAGGTTTAAGCAGTTCTAAGTTCTAGGGGACTGATGACCTCAGAAGTTAACTCCCATAGTGCTCAGAGCCATTTGAACCACTGCGGTAACAACAGTAGTACAGAAAGTAACACCAAAACAAAAATCGTGTAAGTGCGCATTCTTTTAGAATGCGTGATACCGTGTAGTTGTCGACACGTTCCATTATTCTATCATCGCTTCCTCTACTGCTGCATAAAAGTGATAAATAACCTTGGATTCTACAACTAAAATTGACCTATACGGCCTACTTCTGGTTATCGATTCCAAGGTTTGCTATTCTTTTGTTACATGTGTAGTGAATTCTCTTTTAGACATTCTGTGTTCCTTTCTCCTTATTTCCCGCTAATGTCCTGCTTACGTTTCTTATGAGTTACTATCTATTTCGTTTTGCAGTTGTGTTAGATTTTACTTTGTGCCTGATCAAAACCCCCACCTCCTAAGATTCAGTACTTGTTATTAAGAACTACCCCTGTTCCATAATATTACGAGTTCACTATGCGTGACACTGCATTGAGCTTTAAAGGTAGTCTGTGGATTTTTGACTTCTAGCATGTACTATGATAACGATGCAGGCACTGAGAACCATAAAGGGCCAAAGCATATATGCAAAGGTTAGAGAAAAACAGATATTTGTTAAAATCAAATTTGTAGCAGTATCATATGTTTGACTTACTTTTTTTTTAACATATCATAAGTCCCATAAAATAGTTTAATATTTATTATTATTAGTAGTAAAGTTAATCTACAAAATTTGTATATATATATATCCTAGAGGCCACAGTGTCTTTTAACTGTAGTGTAGTGTAGTTTGTATTTAATATAAAACTAGAATCAGAACATAAGTAACAGACATTTAATGCACCAAACAGAAAATTGTGACCTACCCAACACTTCACATTCCTAATTATCATCATTTTCATTAAGCACATTCTTTGGCTTGAGGGTCAGATAAAACTATTGTTTCACTTTTGCCTTGAAATCTAGTAGTCTATGTGAATCAAGTTTGATGCAGTATTTTCTTAAGTGTTTGTGTTTGAAGGTTGGTATTTGCCTTCTACCTCCATGTTGGGGCACTAGATTTTGCAAGGAATCTACAGACGGTGGAGAAATAAGAAATAGTGGTCTCCCTCGATATGACTTGAAGAAAATGGTGGACTCCCACGATTACAGTCAAGAATACGCTAAACAACTGTTCACAAAAATCTGTTGAAAATGTCATCATTTCAAAATTTCTTAAAAGTACGTTGCTACGTCGAACGCCAGTTTTTGGTTTGGTAGTGTGGTCGATAACACTCTTAAAGGTTCTAAAATCCTCAACGTCCGTTTTGAAGCACCCTGTATATAGTTTACGGGTCTAGCTCGTATATAGTTGGTTCACCATAAGATTAACAGATGGCAGTAGCATGCATACATGTTACAATCTCAAAATCAACAGCGGTTATGGTTCTCAGCGCTTCTTGTTATTTCACGCATGTATGTTTCCGTCTTTTGTTGTTACTGTCTTTTCCCTCATCTCAGTTCCTTTGTAATATAATTTGTGGCTATGTAATTAATTCCGTGAACTGCGGTGGTATTCTATAGCCTGTATATGTATTATCTTTTTCTCTGTGATAGATTAGTTTGTTTGCAAGTAAGTCTCATTTACTTCTGATATCGCCTCTAACAAGGGAAACTCCCCATCGCACCAACTCGTTTTTTGTGGTTTGATGGTTCAGTGGATAGCCCGACAAAAACAGGAAGGAGGTGTACTGAGATGTGAAAAAAAAAGCAAAAATGAGAAGTGAATGGTTGAAGCTTAACAAGTGTAATACCCAGCACAGCTAATTTTCTTCACAACATTATGAATTGAAGTGTTTGTTCTCTTTCTATAGTTTTAACAGTTGTCATATAACACATTGGTTATAGGACATGAGTCATGTGGTAAGAATACGTTACCGTCACAAGTAAACGTGACGAGTAGTGAGAGCAGGCGAGACACCATACAGACGCCTAACAGAAATGAAAACAACAAATAAACGCGTGTGGACTATGTCACAACAAAGGAATTCAAGATTCAAAACTTCCAAAACGGAACACAACTTCAAACAACGTTAGAAACATGTGTTTCGGCGGAGTACAGAGAAACTGTGTGATTGTGAAACTGTTGCGTTCATTTGTTGCAGCTTATGTGGCAAACTATTATGTTTTCGTTTCCTTAAGAGTGATCACATTCATATGAAGACCTAAATCGGGTAAGGAGGCGTATCTCACTCACTCACCAGGCGTACAAATTACATATCACACACGTGCTGTCACTAATGTCGTGTATGACACACCAGACGTGTTTTCCGGTGGAGGATTCGGTTGACTTGTCTCCTTGTCATCAAACGCTTGCGGTTCTCATTCGAAAGCCACTTCCTTGCGGCTGCTAATAGAGTAGTTGTGCTGAAACAACTGCCGTTATAGGTCTCGATTTACTCCTCAGTGTTGCAAAGGGACGTTACACCACGATACGGACACAAATTTGAATACGGCGAACAGTGGAAAAAAAAGGAGAAAGTTTTTGGCACGTGGGAGGTTCGAATGCGGTTCGCCTGCCTGGTAACACCATGACCACATTTTTTTATGTAGGGTAAAGGAACAGAAGGAATGATTTCGGGGAATGTCTGGTCTTAAATGGCTACACAGGGTAATTGAAATGGCGTGGGAGTCGGGACTAGTTCCACCAGACTGGGCGAAAGCAGCAATCACACCAATCTTTAAACATGGAAACAGAAAAGATTGTAACAATTACAGAGGTATCTCTCTAATCAGCGTTGTGGGTAAAATCTTCTCAGGTATTGTTGAAAGGAAAGTGCGAGTATTAGTTGAGGACAAATTGGACGAATATCAGTGTGGGTTTAGGCCTCTTAGAGGTTGTCAGGACCAGATCTTTAGCTTACGACAAACAACGGAGAAGTGTTTTGCGTGCAATAGGGAATTGTATCTATGCTTTATAGATCCAGAAAAGGCATATGACCAGGTTCTTAGGAGGAAGTTATTGTCTGTTCTACGAAATTATGGAATAGGAGGCAAACTTTTGCAAGCAATTGAAGGTCTTTACATAGATAGTCAGGCAGTAGTTAGAGTTGACAGTAAATTGAGTTCGTGGTTCAGAGCAGTTTCAGGGGTAAGACAAGGCTGCAACCTGTCTCCACAGTTGTTCATACTATTTATGGATCATATGTTGAAAACAATAGATTGGCTGGGTGAGATTAAGAAATGTGAAAGCAAAATAAGCAGTCTCGCATACGCGGATGACTTAGTTGTGATGGCAGATTCGATTGAAAGTTTGCAGAGTAATATTTCAGAGCTAGATCAGAAATGTAAGGGCTATGGTATGAAGATTGGCATCTCCAAATCGAAAGTAATGTTAGTAGGAAAGAGATATAAACGGATTGAGTGCCAAATAGGAGGAACAAAGTTAGAACAGGTGGACGGTTTCAAGTACTTAGGATGCATCTTCTCACAGGATGGCAACATAGTGGAAGAACTGGAAGCGAGGTGTAGCAAAGCTAATGCAGTGAGCGCTCAGCTACGATCTACACTCTTCTGCAAGAAGAAAGTCAGAACTAAGACTAAGTTATCTGTGCACCGTTCAATCTTTCGACCAACTTTGTTGTATGGGGGCGAAAGCTGGGTGGATTCATGTTACTTTATCAATAAGGTTGAGGTTATGGATATGAAAGTAGCTAGGATGATTGCAGGTACTATTAGATGCGAACAATGACACAATGTTTCCGTCGTCAAACAGGATCATATGGAAGGGGTAAATGGTCACAGGAGAATATTCACTTATTTATTGACAAAAAGCAACCCACATTTCCTGTTACTTGTCTCTGAAAGAAAGAAAAATAAAGACAAACCTACACTTCCGTAACAGCTCTGTTACACTTCTGTAACACGCGGCGTCGATACTCTACGGATGCCGCCACCACCCCCATTTTCATGGCATGTTCTACCATCATCTGTTCGTCTCCTTCTCTGAATGTATCAAATTTATCTCTTGCGATGAATAATCCAGCTATGGGGCGGATCGTGGAAGATGCTCTGCAAAATGTTCGAAAAGTGTTGACTGTACTTAAGGTTCTTCACAGTAGCACAATGAGGATCGTTTGAACAGTTTCAAAAATCCACGAGTTCTATAACACCTCCTCCAAATAAATAATGAATCGCGTGACCTCCGATCCACATGACAGCGTAGTCTTTCGTCCTCGGGTAATAAATAGCGTCCGGGTAGAGGAGAATGCAGGAATCGACATAAGAGGGCGTCATCCATAAAAAGACAGACGTCATTAAATGTTTAGTGTTAATCGTGAGCATCGATTACATCGTCTTAAAAATTCGTGTGTTTTTATCGTAATCAGAAATAAGATGGACAAAATTAATTGAACTATCGATTTGAAAACAACTAACGAGGGGAGGCCACGACGTTTGGAATGCGGATTTACTGCAAACTTCATACACTCGTAGTACTCCATGAGGACAACAAAATGTGTAAGCAGTAGCGCGTACTTCTCAAGCGTTATTGAGAAAATCGCAAGATAATTTCAGTAGTCAAATACATACCTGTGCATGGCAGTTATTATCACAAAGCGGCGGCCGTTATTAACACGAAGCGGCGGCAGCTAAGTGGTTAGGGTCCAAGCCCCGTATTTTTTTTTTACTACACAGTCATATTATATATATATATATATATATATATATATATATATATATATATATATATATATATACTGTCTGACTTTATGCGTTTATATGGTGCAGAGACCTGGACATTGAGGAAGGAAGATGAAAGAAGATTGGAGGCTCTAGAGATGTAGAAGACTGGAAAAAAAGTGAAATGAGAAAACCGAGTAGCTAATGAAGAAGTATTAAGAAGGGTTGGAGAAGAAAGAAACATGCTGAAAGTTATCAGAAAGAGAAAACAGAACTGGATTGAACATTGTTTGAGGAGGGATTGTTTATTGAAGGAAGGAATAGAAGGAATAGTGGAGGGAAAAAGGGGAGGAGGAAGAAGAATATATCAAATGCTGGACAATATCAAAGGAGACAAATATTCAGAAATGAAAAGACTGGCTATGAACAGACAAAAGTGGAAGAGGCTTAACCCATGACAAGACCTGCCGTAAGGCAGAATACCTTACTACTACTACTTATGCGTTTGGTCGTTTACAAGTCGGTAGTTATAAATATTATATTACCAGTGGTAATAGACTGATGGCCATATTTGTTAAGTCCCATAGTGCTCAGAGCCAACCTGTGATAATAAAACTTTGTAGACTGCCAAATAACATTGTAAATGTAATAAAAGTTCTTCTGATTACACGCATTTTTCCCGTTATATCAACTGTAATATAAACAGTAAAGAATATGACTGTGCTGAAAAAAAAAAAGGTCACGAACAGGACTCGATCCAGCGACCAACTACCTACGATTAAGGGGCTCGGACGCCAGCCACTTTTTTTTTACTTTTTTTTTGTAATCTCATTTTGTTCGTTTTTGTTCGTTGTATCTGCTCTGGGCGGATGTCGTAAGACACCCGTTTCAGTTCGTTGTTGATCCATTAACTCAGTTTTTTTATTACAGAGAGCAGATAGCCCTCTGACCGAACACGCTGAGCTACCGTGTCGGCTTTAGCTGCTGCCGCTTCGTGTTAATAACGGCCGCCGCTTTGTGATAACAACTGCCACGCACAGGTACATATTTGACTACCGAAATTATCTTGCGATTTTCTCAATAACGCTTGAGAAGTACGCTCTACTGCTTACACATTTTGTTGTCCTCATGGAGTACTACGAGTGTATGAAGTTTGCGGTAAATCCGCATTCCAAACGTCGTGGCCTCCCCTTGTAAGTCGATAGTATTAGCTCTCTCCATCCAGTATATTTACACATATCCAATTGCTGTCGTTTCGCCCATTATGAAGAAAAACATTAGATAATTGACATACTGTCATTCTCACTAAGACTAGATTAGGTACACATATGTGTGTGCTGTCAGAGGAGGATAATGGAATGTAGTCGAATTAAGTCGGGTGATGCTGAGGGAATTAGATTAGGAAATGAGACACTTAAGGTAGTAAAGGAGTTTTTCTATTTGGGGAACAAAATAACTGATGATGGTCGAAGTAGAGAGGATATAAAATATAGACTGGCAATGCCAAGGAAAGCGTTTCTGAAGAAGACGAATTTGTTAACATCGAGTATTGATTTAAGTGTCAGGAAGTCGTTTCTGAAAGTATTTGTATGGAGTGGAGCAATGTATGGAAATGGAACGTGGACAATAAATAGTTTGGACAAGAAGAGAATAGAAGCTTTCGAAATGTGGTGCTACAGAAGAATGCTGAAGATTAGATGGGTAGATCACATAACTAATGAGGAGGTATTGAATAGGATTGGGGAGAAGAGGAGTTTGTGCCACAACTTGACTAGAAGAAGGGATCGGTTGGTAGGACATGTTCTGAGGCATCAAGGGATCACCAATTTGGTACTGGAGGGCAGAGTGGAGGGTGAAAATCGTAGAGGGAGACCAAGAGATGAATACACTAAGCAGATTCAGAAGGATGTAGGCTGTAGTAGGTACTGGGAGATGAAGAATCTTGCACAGGATAGAGTAGCATGGAGAGCTGCATCAAACCAGTCTGAGGACCGAAGACCACAACAACAACAACAACAACAACAACAACAATGTTACCATGTTTTATTAGTTTGCTATGGATAACGTTAATTACATTTACAAGAAGTTTCTCACACTGATCGGTCTGCCACCCTACACTCAACGCAAAACATTTTCTCGCAGACGTACTTGTTACTGCATTGTACTTTTTTCCCTGCTGCGTGCGTCTCTACGTATTCCGAGTAGACACAGCTGAGACAAAGTACCTTATGTAGTCTGTAAGCAGAAACAGAGATGCTAGCGCAGTTGCACTATGGATGGGCCTCTATACCAAATGACCAAACGGTGAAATTGCCAACTACTCTGAAGCGCCAAAGAAACTGGTATAGGCATGCATATTCAAAAGCAGAGAGATGTTAACAGGCAGAATACGGAGCTGCGGTCGGCAAAGCCTATGTAAGACAACAAAGTCTCTGGGGTAGTTGTTAGATCGGTTACTGTTGCTACAATGGTAAGTTAAGTGAATTTGAACGTGATGTCATAGTTGGCGCACGAGTGATGGGACACTGCACCTCCGAGTTAGTGATGAAGTGGAGATTTCCCGTACGACCATTTCTCCACTGTTCCGTGAATATCAGAAATCCGGGAAAACATTAAATCTCCTACATCTCGGAAAAAGATCCTGCAGTAACGGGATCGACGACGACTAAATAGAATCGTTCAGAATGACAGAAGTGCAACCCTTCCGCAAATTGCCGCAGATTTCAATGTTTGGGCATCAACAAGTGTCAGCATACCAACCGTTCAATGAAACTGGACTTTCGGAGCCGAAGGCCCACTGGTGTAGCTTTGATGACTGCACGACACAAAGCTTTACGCCTCCCCTGGGTCTGTCAACACCAACATTGGGCTGTTGACGGCTGAAAACACGTTGCCTGGTCGAACGAGTCTCGTTTCTAAATGTATACAGCGGATGGTTGTGTACAGGTATGGAGACAAGCTCATGAATCCATGGACTCTGCATGTCAGCAGGGGACTGTTCAAGTTGTTGGAGGCTCTGTAATGGTGTGGGGTGTGTGCAGTTGGAGTGATATGGGCTCCCTGATATGTCTAGATACGACTCTGACAGGTACATAAGCATCCTGTCTGATCGCCCGCATCCATTCATGTCCATTGTTCATTCTGACAGACTTGGGCAGTTCCAGCAGGACAATGCGCCACCCCACTCGTCCATAATTTCTACGGAGTGGCTCTAGGAACAATCTTCTGAGATTAAACACTTCAACTGGCCCCAGATTCCCGGCACATGAACATTACTGAGCATATCTATGATGCCTTGCAAGGTGGTGTTCGGAAGAGATCTGCGCCTTCTCGAACTCTTACGGATTCATGGTGTAAGTTACCTTCATAACTACTTCAGACATCTGTCGAGTCCATGACACGTCGTGCTGCGGCACTTCTGCACGCTCGTGGGGACCCTACATGATATTAGGCAGGTGTAACAGTGTCTTTGGCTCTTCAGTGTACTTTGACGGTGATTGCTTATATGTCGACTTCGATACTAGTCAGTCCATAACTGCTAGTGGATTAAACTGTTTCATACATGTAAGTTTTGGGGACCTAGTCAATATGGGGTAGTTCGTAGATTCTAACTACTGCAGCTATTCTGGAATCAGGTGCTACTGTCACCGTTGTGTGTTGTCAATGACTTAAGGTTACTCTATCTCATGCTCTAAGATCGACGCCTTTCCACTTGGTGTAACGGTGCCTCACGGTAACAACGACAACGCCGACGACGAAGGAAGATACGTTAGAACTTTTAGTTATGAACTAAACAAGTTATTTCCGGGTTCTTTTCGGAATGTGAAGTTACTTCTTAAGGATAGGATACGCTAATGAAATTTCTTGTCATTGTCATTGTGTTGGCAGAATGGCTGAGAGCCGCGCCTACTCAGCTTGAATAATTATCCGTTAGAATGTTGCTAGGTACGGTCGACGCTGTCGCGTGTGAAATGCAGTGAAGTGTACTGTTGTCGAGGAAATACGGGGCTTGCAAGAGCTGTAGCGCACAATACCGTAAGCTGCGATGACTGCTGTCTGCGCCGCTCGCTGCTGCCAAATAAGAGAACTCTCGTTCTGTCTGGATTGACCTTCGCCAATCAAACTCTCCCTATGGCTTGATGAAGTCGAGGACTCCTATTCGCCCCTAATCTAACTATAGGCGTGGTACACTGGTCAGATAACCAGTCCACTGCGATGCCACTCAAAAAATTCGCTTGCAGGCGTTTGACTATAACTCTGTCCATTCACACCACAGTGAACAACACTTAATTGTAAGGACTCAATATAGAGTCGCACTCCAATTCGTTCTCAACAGAGGTGCTCTCCCAGTGAAGTACTGAGGAGAGACTTGTTTCTCGCTCTTTGAGTACACATACGAGAGCGCAAGCTCTCGTTACGTGTTCTCACTCCAAGAGCGACAACAGAACAACCCCTCTCCACACCAGACATTGAGGGGTATATCTTTTGGTCTCTTCCATTACTCCTTCAGCTCAAGGCGTCAGGAATATCGTCTGCCAATCAACATTGCTCTTCTAAAATGGGAGAATGATGTTTCGTTTAAGGCGACCAATCTGAAAGTCTGTGGCATTGGCGTTTGGCGTTTGCTGTCTCCCTGTGAAAACCTCTGCAACTGTGTGCTATGTTTGTAAAGAATGCGTAGGTGGGGCGCTCACACACAAAGTAGCGGAATTTGCTTTTAAGCCGAACATAGGGTCATTCTCCCTTTCACTCGGACAAACGCTGTCTGCTCTATGGGTGGTCACCGGCCGACGTAGATAGGTTGACTCGTCCTCTGAAGGGACCGGCCCCCTGGCGTGCGGCTTGCCTCCCCCGAACTAAAAGTTTTGTGACCGTCGTGTCTTGAATGTGTGTGTGTGTGTGTGTGTACGCCAGCCTCGAGTATTTCAACCTCGGTGCGCACTTGCAATTTACTTGTTATTTGCATATCGTTTACATGAATTCATACAAAATTGACTTTATCTTACCGAGTTTGGGTTCGAATGAAGCGTCTTGATGTGTGGAATATGATTGTGAGGGCGTAATGTGTAAGCAATGAAGGTCAGGAGACCACGACATCTTACAGTGGTAGTAATCGACGACATGCAGACAACTGCGAACCACCTGCATCCTTTCATACACGATGTCTTCCCCGACGGCGATGTCATCTCTCAGCAGTGTAACTGTCCACGTCTTGGAGCCACAACCGCGCTACTGTGGTTTGAGGAGCATCATAGTGAACTCCCGTTTGCTGTCTCGGCGACGAAATTCCCTGGTGTAAATCCCACGGAACCCATCTGGGTTGCTATCTGGTGCCATCACCATGTACGCAATTCAGAGGCCTGTCATTTAAGCGAATTGCACATACATCTAATGCCACATTCCTCCACAAACCTACCAACAAACTGTCGGATCCCTGACACGCAGAATCAGTGATGTATTTCATTCCAAACACGGATGAACAAGTTATTACTCAGGTGGTCATAATGTTTTGGCTCATCAGTTTATGCTCACTGTGCCACAGAAAAAATTGCTCACTCTGCACCATACCCCTTCAACACAACTGAAAATATTTATTACCGAGTGAGATGGTGCAGCACGGGCACGGCCGACTTCCTTCCCCATTCTTCCTAACCCGATGACATAGATATTTTGTCCCTTGCCCCACATCACCAACCAACCTATTTATTCAGTCACATTTAGATATTATAACTCTGTATTTAATATGGTATGAAGGGACAATGCCCATGATAACTACTTGCCTTCTTGAAATTTGTTTTCTGGAAGATGAGGCAGTACAAATAATTCAAATCAAATGTGTGTGAAATCTTATGGGACTTAACTGCTAAGGTCATCAGTCCCTAAGCTTACACACTCATCATCATCATCAGTTATCTGCTATATTAGCAGCTCCTTTGCCTCTCCATTTTCTGCGATCCATTGCTTCCTTCTTAAGGCTGCTCTATGTTGTACTGTCCATCATGTCATCCAGTATCTGGAATCTCTTCCTTCCTCGCTTCATTTTCCCTTCTACATAACCTTCTAAAACTGTTTTTATCAGTCCGTCATTCTTTCTTAATATATGCCCAATCCTATTTCTTTTTCTTCACTTTATTACATCTAGTAACTTTCTTTTCTCTCCCACTCTTCTCATTACCTCTTCATTTTTTACTCTGTCCATCAAACTTCTTCTTTCCATCTTCCGCCATGTCCCGGTCTCAAAAGCCTCCAGCCTTTCTCTGTCATTTTTCCTCATAGTCCACGTTTCAGCGCCATATAGAAGAACACTCCATACAAGACATTTTATGAGTCTCTTTCTGAGTTCTCTGTCCAGACCGCTGCAGAAGATTCTCCTTTTCTTATAAAACGCCTCTTTTTCCATTGCTATCCTTGTTTTAATTTCTGTGGTGCACTTCCAGTCGGTGTCTATCCTGCTTCCAAGATACTTAAAATTTTACACCTGTTCTAGTATTTCTCCATTCAGCATAATTTTTATTTCCTTATTTCCTCGTAGTGCCAATACTTTTGTTTTATTTGTATTAATTTTAATTCCATATTTTTTTCCGTTAGTTGCAGTGGTATCCACCAAATCCTGTAATTCTTTTCCCCCTGTGGCTAGAAGGACCATGTCATCAGCAAACCTCAAACACCCTACTCTTCTTCCTCCAATTTCTACTCCTTTGTCATCTAATGAGCATTGGTCAATCATATTTTCCAAGTAGAGGTTGAAAGAGTAGATGATACACAGCACCCTTTTCTTACTCCTTTTCCTAGTCTGATCCAGTCTGTACTTTCTCCTCTCACTTTAACTGAAATTTTTTGATTAAGATATAATGAGTTTATAAGTCTTCTGCTTTTCCAGTCCACTCTCTTTTCCCTCATTATAGTCGCCAGCTTACGCACTACTTGACCTAAATTATCCTAAGGACCAACACACACTTATGCCCTAGGAAGGACTCGAACCTCCGCCGGGACCAGCCGCACATACAAATAATTACTACAGACGTGTCAAAATTTGCAGAGGAAAGTCGTAAAACACTAGACTCACAATTTCAGTACTCTAGCATCATTCAGCCATCTAGTTTTCAGTCTTCTAGATGTTAATAGCGTGTAGGCGACATGTGCGAAAGTATGACGGTATTCTGAAAGTCACAGATTTTATATAATCAATTGCTCACTGCGTCCCACTGCTGTGTGTCCCAGGCTTCCCTAGGCATAAACGTTTCTGGTGAGTGGCAGCCGAGTTTTGGGCGTTTAAAAGGCATTAAATGATCGTTGCTCGACCTAATCCTGCCGATAGCCCACAGAAATTTACAGGTATCAGGATGGCATGTCCCTCAGAGAAAGCAAGTGCTTATCTTCTCGTCGGGTAAATATTCGTCACAAATAGTGCTACTGTATTTGGGGGAAAATTATACACTTTGCTTTGAAACTGTAGAGAGAACAATGTAATAGTTATTGAAACGAACTGTTGCATGTCCAGATTTTGCTACCGACCACTGTCAAAACTCTCTGAGCCAAATTATCTCATTCAGTGTGCTTTGTCAGAATTAGTGGGTCTTACAGAATTGCGATCTCATTCTCACGGTTTGTCCCCATCTACATCACGTACACCACATCTGCACCTTCAGGGTGACAGTTACTGAGCTATATGAAACAAAGTCTTCGTAACTTCTGAACGGTTTGCGTTAGGATGTTCAAACTATACGGTTGGCCGCAGCCCATGATGGGAATTAATATACGCCTTGTTGTTTGGTTTAGCGATGAAGCCCACTTCCATTTGAATGGGTTTGTCCGTAAGCAAAGCTGGCGCGCGATCGAGAAATCTCTTCACACTCAACGTATGTCTGTGTGATGTGCAGTGCCCAGTTACGGAATAATCAGTGAGATATTCCTCGATGGCACGGTGACTGCCGAATGGTACATGAAGGTTTTTGAAGATGATTTCATTCCCATTAACCAAAGTGACCGTGATTTCGACACGTTGTGGTTCATGCAAGACGGAGCTCGACCCCATCGGAGCAGGAGAGTGTTTGATATCCTGGAGGAGCACTTTGGGGGCCGCATTCTGGCTCTGGGGTACCCAGACGCCACTAGTATGGGCCGCCATATTCTCCAGATCTGAACACATGCCATTCCTTTTTGTGGGGCTATATTAAAGCAAGGTGTACAGCAACAACCCCAAAACCACTGCCGAGCTGAAAACAGCCATTCAGGAGGTCATCGATAGCATCTATGTTCCGACACTTCGATGGGTCATGCCGAATTTCGCCATCTGTCTGCGCCACAACATCGCCAATGATGGCAGGCATGTCGAACATGTCATAACGTAAATCCGGATATTTGTAGTGACGTTAACATGTTGAATAAAGTGTGTGCACGACGTAGTTTGTAATTAATTTGCCTTTTTTCGTATTGTTCAATATTTGTTACCCTGTAGATCTACATCTACACTCTGAAAACCAGCGTGAGGTGCATGGGAGAGGGTACATCCCACTGTACCAGTTATTAGTGTTTCTTCCCGTTCCATTCACGCATGGAGTGCGGGAAGAATGATTGTTTGAAGCCTATGTGCGTACAGTAATTACTCTAATCTTGTCCTGGCGACCCCTATGTCAGCGAAACGTAGGGGACTGTAGTATATTCCTAGAGTCATCATTTAAAGCTATCTCTTGAAACTTTGTTAATAGACATTCTCGGGGTAGTTTACGTCTATTTCGAGAGTCTTCCAGTTCAGTTCCTCCATTATCTCTGTGACACTGTCCTATGCATGAAACAAACCTGTGACCTTTCGTGTTGCCCTTCTCTGTACACGTTCAATATCTCTTCTTAGCCTTGTTTGGTACCAGTCCTACACACTTGAGCAATATTCGCAGGCTGGTCGCACAAGCGATATGTACGCAATCTCCTTTGAAGACTGACTACATTTCGCCATTATTCTACCAATAAACCGATGTCTACCATCTGTTTTACCCATTACTGAGCCTATGTGATCATACCAGTTCATGTCTGTACAAAGTGTTACACCCAGGTATTTGTATGAGTTGTCCGATACCAACAGTGACTCATTGGTATTATAGTCATAGGATATTACGTTTTTCTTTTGTGAGGTGCACAGTTTTACATTTCTGAACACTTAAAGCAAGTTGCCAGTCTCTGCACCACTTTGAAATCTTATCAATCTGAATATTCATGCAGCTTCTTTCAGATAATAGTTCGTTATACAAAACTGTATCATCTGCAAAAAGCCTCATTTTACTATTAATATTGTCTGGAAAGTCATTAATATACAACATGAACAGCAAGGGTCCCAACACACTTCCCTAGGATAAACCTGAAGTTGCTTCTACATCTGACGATCAGTCTCCGTCCATTCTGAATAACACAAGCATTGCAGCATCGCATTTAGCAGCTGATATTGGACAAGTGACTTTCAAATAAAACGTCTTCTCTTTACGAGTATATACATAACGGATTCACAACTGCGAAGACATTTCATATATTTCATAACGGCTTAGTCACTGCAGTGAATGTCCGAAGGAACATTGAATCGTAATTCGGAATGGCTCTGAGCACTATGGGACTTAACATCTATGGTCATCAGTCCCCTAGAACTTAGAACTACTTAAACCTAACTAACCTAAGGACATCACACAACACCCAGTCATCACGAGGCAGAGAAAATCCCTGACCCCGCCGGGAATCGAGCGCGGGAACCCGGGCGTGGGAAGCGAGAACGCTACCGCACGACCACGAGCTGCAGACAATTCGGAATAACACAGGTGTTGCCCATATAGTATGGACTACTAGTTCCAAATATTCTGAGTAATTGGCTATTGCATTAAAGGTAAGATGACCATTGGTTTGGCTGAATGCAACTGATAAGTATGTATTCTCGTTGCATAATTTTCGACTGGAGACAATTTCTCTAGAGCTCTCGCAGCCTCTGGGAAATGTTGAGAAAATAGTCTCATGGTTTTATATATTTTTCAGGCCCTCTCGTCTCACACATTCGTGATAAATTGGAAGCAAATTTTCAGCGTGTAGTCGATTCTTTAAAAAGAGTTTATAGCGTCGTTTACAATGAACACGGTATTCGTTATTGCCGGCACTGCATTTGCATTGTTACCCACAAGGTTGAGTTTGTTACTTGATCAAAGAAACTGTGATGATCGATAATATTTCTTTCTCAAAGTGGCCTGTACACTAATCTCTCTGTCTGCCATTATAGAACAGCCATCGAAGACAAATCCCATGCAATCTCCTGTGATGCGCAGTACCTGTTTCCCAGTGGACTGCTGAGTGTTCTCTTTTGCCTTTGACACATTATCTGATTCCTGATAACACCCCTTGTCGTGAGACTACTTTTAAAAACCACATTCAGAAAGGAATAAATCAAGAATGGTCAAGAGCCACTCGAATCTTGTGTAAATATTGATTTTTATGTAAATCAACAAAGGGTTTAGCAGAAGATTAGAACTTTAATACGCAGATCTGTAACAAAGAAATAAAAGGAAAATATTCACGGTTCTTTTGGCTGCACGTTTAGCTATCGGTATCACAAACTGTCTGCTAAAAACTCCAAGAATGATTGCGTATGGAAGTTGCGGTGTGCAAACGATACATATCGAACGTGCGATCGTAAATCGATCGTGCGACTATGGTGGCAGGCGTTATGAGTGTGTTTATACGGCGTTCGCTACAGCAACAACATAAGAAGAGCGTTACAAAAATACTTGTAATTGCAAAGGAGACGACTAACCTTACTCGCCGTCGGTGTTGTCATCATGTGAAAGTCCATTACGGTGCTCTGGATGGCTAATTTGGAAGACTCGAACCGCGTATTCTTCCTGATACTCGTTCGTTTCCCGTACTGTCCGCAATGAAATTGTCACAGTATTTCAGCATTGAAACTGTTCTTACGAAGTTTTATACACTTCGCACCACCACAGTCTATACAGTCACTTCTTCCCTCGTCTGGTAGTACTCCATATTCGCGACAAAAAGTCAAACAATTTTCTACGCTGGATAAACATGGAACTGGATTTTTCCATGTGAGAGAATCCGCCGAGGAAACGTCAAGACCACCAGACATCCCACTCACTAAAGACATAAATCGACTGGGATTCCCTAGCAACTCACAAATAATTCGCGGAGGTTTGTAATTTAGACCAACTAGGGTAACGACGGAAAACAAATAAAAAGGACGATCACATATAATTGATCACAACCCCCGCCACCAGAGTCGCATGATCGATTTGCGATCGCACGTTCGATGTGTATCGTTTGGACACCGCAACTTCGATAGGCAATCATTCTTGGAAGTTACCGAATGTCGAATCTTAAATCTTTATAATTACAGTCATGTTAATGGCTGGAAGCATTTGGGGGATTATTTCTGTAAACATACAGGTTGACAGAGGGCTAGTGCAATCGACGTTACTATTTACAAAACAATACACTACTTCAGTTTAAATATTTTATTTTTAACTCATGTCAAAATTCTGTACGACTGATGCGCAACTTTCAGTCACGAGATTGTTTTCGCGCCACGTACTGTTTGCTCTCTGTTTTCCCGCGACGAATAACTGCTCTCTGAACGGCGTACGTACACGAGCAGCCTTGCCTTGGCCGCACTTGTCTTGTTTGCTGTGTCTTCGACAGTTACTTACGAGGCGGATTCGGAGCTTGCAGTATTCTATACAAGAGTTCTATTACACAAGATTTTATTTTCGGTTTCCAGACTCCAGCAGAAAGTTCTCTTGGCGATAAGGTAAGACATAATCAACTTTTGTAGCGCAGAATGAGACTGATGCGTAATCAGTAGCGATTGTTCTCATAGATAGTTAGGAAAATGTGTGATGTTTGTTTTCTTCGAAGACGTTAAGGTTGTTGTGTTGTTATTGGACATGTCAACATACATGAAAAACATTACGTGTTCGAACTGCATACAGTTTCTCGTGCTCTGCAGCTTCTGCGACATTCATTTGCTTCACGATCACCCCAAATACCTACGGTACTGAAATGATGTTTCTTTCGGTTGTCAGTGGCTTGGAATAGATGGCAAACTAGCTGCGGGTGTTTTTAATGTCGCTGCTCCATAGCAAGTTTCCGGACAGTTTCACGTAAATAATCTACTGTCTGACAAGCTAATGGTCATAACTTGCAAATATTCTGTTAATGTTGCGAACTGCCTTGCACGTTTAGTACCGCTAAACTGGTACAATAGTTCCGTGAGGCGTTTTCTCTAGAATGCGTTTAGTCAGTCTTGGCATTATGTGCAATAAATGCAAATTATTCGTTAGCAGGATGCGTGAAAGTTTCATGTGTTCCTTTTTTGACAGCGTATACGAACGCGCATTAGTGTACACACGGTCGCGCGTGTGTGTGTGTGTGTGTGTGTGTGTGTGTGTATGTATTCGTCAAGATCGAAATATATATTAATTTTGATCTCTCACCCCCGACCCCTTTTCAGGGTGTAAGATTAGTTTCGACTCCAATTTTTAAAAAAAATCGAATTCTACTGCTGCAAGTTTGAACTCACAAATATAACGCAGGTTTCCGTCAGTTACGTAGTTTCCTTATGTTTAGTGATCATTTCTGAGACTGTATATGTTAATGTGTGGTTGCAATTGTGTGGTTGTAGATTACATCGTGAAAATTATTGGCCTACAAATTCTGTTTTGCTTCCATCCAGACTGTCTGCTCTGTTTAGTCATTTTGATTTAGTGACCACTTTTTCTCAGCAGTTGTTCACTGATCCATACAACCATACTGAACAGGTATTCAGATACTCCCGATCTCTGCTGAAAGCGCGATGGAATCTTTCAATGCATATACAGCAGAGTTGATATCTCCGCAATAAATGCAGATCGCGCCTCTAGCTCACAGTTACAACACATTGTAAACCGTCCCTCCGGAGTATTTGTTGCTCACAATCGTGATGTTTCGTGCGACCTGATGAACATAGAAGAGATTCTTCTTAATAATTCTAAACTGCAGGTTATCAGAAACCTTAGGTGCTCCCGTATTTACAGCCAACGCGGCAGGGCACGCGAAAAAACGGCAAGGCAGAAAAGAATGAGGCGGCGTAAGAAGGAGCGGTCTTTCAGCTACGAGTACGTCATCTTGGAAGTAGAGTCAAAGAACATTCGCCGTTATGTAACTTTCTGCAACTGTAAAATCTAGTTTACTTTTCAAGGAATAATTGTTTGAAACAGGGTTGCGGCAACTGTCCCAGGTGCTCAGTGGGCTCCAACCACTTTTGAGGAGATGGGTGTACGACGCCTCGGTGCGTGAACTTCGCCGCCTTCGGTGAGTGAACTTCGTTTGATTGTCGAACATTTGTGTCATGTAGGTCAATGTGAAATACCCACACTAATGCGTCTCTGTGCTACAACAGTCACCATGGGGCGAAACGTCTCTACACCATATATGTTTATGCATTCCAAATCACAAAATTCCTTACTTCGTACGTAAACATCATATACACGTTTTCTGCTCAACTAAGACAACCCAGAAGACAGTACCAGAATCAATGCAGGTTTTGAGCAGTTCGTCAGGATCATTTAATACGAGTAACGTCAGGATCACTAAATTATCAATTTAATCAAGTAATACACTATTGGCCATTAAAATTCTTACACCACGAAGATGACGTGTTACAGATACGAAATTAACACACAGGAAGAAGATACAGTGATACGCACATGATTAGCTTTTCAGAGCATTCACACAAGGTTGGAACCGGTGGCGACACCTGCAGCGTGCTGACATGAGGAAAGTTTCCAACCGATTTCTCATACACAAACAGCAGTTGACCGGCGTTACCTGGTGAAACGTTGTTGTGACGCCTCGTGTAAGGAGGAGAAATGGGGGGAACGCCGTGCTGGATCCCAACGGCCTCGTATCACTAGCAGTCGAGATGACAGGCATCTTATCCGCATGGTTGTAACGGATCGTGCAGCCACGTCTCGATCCCTGAGTCAAGAGATGGCGACTTTTGCAAGACAACAACCATCTGCACGAACAGTTTGACGACGTTTGCAGCAGCACGGACTATCAGCTCGGAGACTTGCGGTTACCCTTGACGCTGCATCAGAGACAGAAGAGCATGCGATGGTGTACTCAACGACGAACATGGGTGCACGAATGGCAAAACGTCATTTTTTCGGATAAATCCAGGTTCTGTTTAAAGCATCATGATGGACGGATCCGTGTTTGGCGACATCGCAGTGAACGCACATTGGAAGCCTGTATTCGTCATCACCATATTGGCGTATCACCCGGGATGATGGTATGGGGTGCCATTGATTACACGTCTCGGTCATCTCTTGTTCGCATTGACGGTATTTGGAACAGCGGATGTTACATTTCAGATGTGTGCGACCCGTGGCTCAGCCCTTCATTCGATCCCTGCGAAACCCTGCATTTCAGCAGGATAATGCACGACCGCATGTTGCAGATCCTATACGGGCCTTTCTGGATACAGAAAATGTTCGACTGCTGCCCTGGCCAGCACATTCTCCAGATCGCTCACGAATTGAAAACGTCTGGTCAATGGTGGCCGAGCAACTGGGACACTACAATACGTCAGTCACTACTCTTGATGAACTGTCGTATCGTGTTGAAGCTGCATGGGCAGCTGTACCAGTACACGCCATCCAAGCGCTGTTTTACTCAATGCCCAGGCGTATCAAGGTGGTTGTTCTGGGTACTGATTTCTCAGGATCTACGAACCCAAATTGCGTGAAAATGTAATCACATGTCAGTTTTAGTATAATATATTTGTCCAATGAATACCCGTTTATCGTCTGCGTTTCTTCTTGGTATAACAATTTTAATGGCCAGTAGTGTATAATTCAGTAATAATATTGCAACAGAATTTCTGTGGTGATCAAACCTACTTCAGTCAAAAACTATCTTTTTCTGTTCTGTACAGCTACTCCTCTTTACTCAATGTCTACGTAATCAATGTATACATGATCGAAATTAAGAATTACTATATCACAAACTTCAAATCGCTAAATACACTGACGGAAAAAAATCGCAACCAAGAGGGAAATGTGTGACACAAACGATTGTTGACAGGCGAGTTTCTGTATCTGAAAAATGTCGTCTACTCCAGTTTCTTGCCAGTCCGCTTAGAGTGGCGATAATAACGCCACAGTGAGAGAGCAAATTAGCTTTTCTTTAAATACGAGCTGTAACGGTCGTGAGCTTTTGTAACGTTTGAGACAGGACGTGATGAGTTGATGTTAGTCAAGACTGCCTTCAAGGCAACAAACATGCCATTATCAACACCTCACTGAATTTGAACTAGGTCGTGTAATTGGACTTTGAGAAGCTGGATGTTCCTTCTACGATACTGCAGAAATACTTGACAGGAGTATAGGCACTGTACATGACTGCTAACAGCGTTGGTGACGAGAATGTAAGCCGGCCGGTGTGGCCGAGCGGTTCGAGGCGCTTGAGTCTGGAACCGCGTGACCGCTGCGGTTGCAGGTTCGAATCCTGCCTCGGGCATGCGTGTGTGTGATGTCCTTAGGTTAGTTAGGTTTAAGTATATCTAAGTTCTAGGGGACTGATGACCTCATATGTTAAGTCCCATTGTGCTCAGAGCCATTTGAACCATTTTTTTAATTTTTTGTACGAGAATGTAAGGTCGGAAAATGACCGTGCTCCAGTCGGCCAGGTGGCACTACCGAGAACGAAGACCACCGTGTTCAGCATATGGTTTTGGTGCGTCATACTGCATCTGCAGCAGCAATCTGAGCAGTACTTGGCACCACAGTGACGCAACGAACTGTTACAAATAGGTTACTTTCAGGACAGCTCCAAGCCAGACGCGCTGTAGTGTGTATTCCACTGACCACAACCACCACCATTTTCCACTTCAGTGGTGTCAAGCGAGAGCTCATTGGAGGCCAGAGTGGAGGTATTTTGTGTTCGTCAAAGACAGCCGGTTCTGCCTCGTTGGAAGTGACGGCCGTGTGTTGGACAGAAGGGAGCCAGTTGAGTCCTGCAACCAAGCCATTTACGTGCTACACACACTGGACCCTCACCTGGAGTTGTGATCATGGGTGCGATTTCGTACGGGACAGCAGGAACACTTTCGTGGTTATCTCACGCACTCTGACTACGAATCTGCATGCCAGTTTGATGATTCGACCTGTTGTACTGCCATTCTTGAACAGCATTGCAGGAGATGTTTTCCAACAGGATAACGCTCACCAACATACCATTGTTGTAAACCAGGGTGGTCGTCTACATGTTGCCTTGGCCTGCTCAATCACCAGATCAGTCTGTAATGACACCTTCGGACAACAACTTCAGCCTTACCTGCAAATAGCATTAACTGTCCCTGTACTGACCGACAAAGTGCAACAGGCATGGATAGAACTCTACCTCACAAACTGACATCCGGCTCCTGCACAAAATACTGCATGTGAGTGTGCATTTTTGCATGCAATATTCTGGTGCATATACTGGTTGTTAATGTACTAGCATTTCACATTTGCAATGGCTCATCTCACACTTACATTACCCCAGCTTCGGTATACCGCTCACACTTTGTCTAACTTCGTTCGCAGTTCACTAATACGATCTTCGTTTATACTGATGGCTCTAAGACCAATGATGGCGTCGGGTGATCTTTTATTGTCGGGGCACACAGTTTCAAATACCGGCAACGTGGCCATTGTTCGGTCTTCACAGCTGAGCTATTTGCCCTCTACCAGGCTGTTATTTACATCCGCCGCCGCCGACATTCTGCTTATGTCATCTGCTCCGATTCCCTGAGCGCCATCCAGAGCCTCAGTGATCCGTATCCGGTTCACCCTTTCTTGCACCGGATCCGACGCTCTCTTCAGCAGCTGGCGGATGACGGTTCTCCGGTTACCTTTATGTGGGTTCCTGGCCATGTCGGTATCCCTGGGAACGAAGCTGCAGATGCCGCGGCCGAGGCTGCGGTCCTCCACCTTCGGACAGTTTCTTGTTGTGTGCCTTCATCTGATTTTAGCGGGGTCATTTATCAGCGCATTTTATCGCTGTGGCATGCCGATTGGTCTACACTTACTGAAAACGAGCTTCGGGCCTCGAAGCCTCTCCCCACGGCTCGGACGACCTCTTCACGCCCTTCTCGGCGGGAGGAGGTCGTTTTGGCCCGGTTACGGATTGGACACTGCCGGTTCAGCCACCGCCATCTGCTGACGGCTGCGCCGGCGCCGTTCTGCCCATGTGGGCAAGTGCTGACGGTCCGCCACATTTTAACGTCCTGTCCGAATTTTAATAGACTGCGTGTTGATGTTGGCCTGTCACGTACTGTGGATGACATTTTAGTGGATGAACCAGGAGCAGCTGCTCGCGCTCTTCGTTTTATCCACTTGACAAACCAGTCTAAGGACATTTGATTATGCTTTTTCTTTTAACCCCTTGCCTGTTAATGTGCCTTTTATAGTGTTGTCCTTTTTAGTTGCTGTTTTAACACTGTGCCTCGCAGTACATTCATAACTTAGTCTGGGCGCTAATGACCAAGATAGTTGTGCGCCCTAAAACCACAAAAAAAACTTACATTGCCATGCGAGCTTCCAAATCACTTACATATGTTATGAAGACAAATGTATTCGCGAAATTTCATTACTCTACTTTAATTATTTTTTGGTGTTGAATTTTTTTCCGTCAGTGTGTTTTCAATAGCCTGATGTACCTAAGCAGTACATTGCAACACTGTTCGACACAAATTTCGAATTACATATCATGTTCATAGGAACAATAGTTCAGTGACATAAACATGATTAAGCCAGTATAGAACAAATATAATATAAGGATTCTGGCACCTTCGCATCACAAGTCTTTCAATGAATGTCATCACTCGTTTTATGCTGCTGAAAACGCTTTCCAAAACTCGGAAAAACCACCATAAAACATCACTGTATAGATATCTGCACTTATTAACAAATACTGATAGCGAGGGGTTCTGCTTTGTCAGACACCTTTATCCAGCATAACGATGTGCTCAGGGTTCCATCCTGAGCGTCGTCCTCTTTGCTAACATCGTTAATCCTATAATGGCTGTCTCCTGCCAGGCATCTCTGGCTTCCTTTTCGTTGAAGATTTTGCCATCTATCGCATTTCTCCAAGGACCAATGTCATTGAGCGGTGTCTTCAGCGCTGTCTCGATCGTCTTTACTCATGGAGCATTGACAATGACTTTCGTTTTTCCACTGACAAAACCGTTTGTATGAATTTCTGGGGGCGCAATTGGTTTCTTCCACTGTCCTTACACCTTCGGCCTGTTGATCTTCCGTTCGAAACAAATGGGACTCATTCTTGATAGGACACTTTCTTGGACCTCCCACATGTCTTACCTGGCAGCCCACTGTATGCAGTCCCTCGATGTCCTTCGTGTCCTCAGTGGTCTTTCCTGGGGAGCAGATTGAGCCACCCTCCCCCCTTTGGACTGGTCTCTTATCCGGTCGAAACTAGACTATGGGTGTTTTGTTTATGCATCTGCAGGTCCGTCCTTCTTATGTCCTCTCAATACTGCCCACAATTGTGGAATGCGTTTGGCCATGGCCACCTTTTACACATCTACATCTACATCTACATTTATACTCCGCAAGCCACCCAACGGTGTATGGCGGTGGGCGCTTTGCGTGCCACTGTCTTTACCTCCATTTCCTGTTCCAGTTGCGTATGGTTCGCGGGAAGAAGGACTGCCAGAAAACCTCTGTGCCCGCTCGAATCTCTCTAATTTTACATTCGTGATCTTCTCGGGAGGTATAAGTAGGGGGAAGCAATATATTCGATATCTCATCCAGAAAGTCACCCTCTCGAACCTGGACAGCAAGCTACACCGCGATGCATAGCGCCTCTCTTGCAGAGTCTGCCACTTGAGTTTGCTAAACATCTCCGTAAAGCTATCACAGTTACCAAATAACACTGTGACGAAACGCGCCGCTCTTCTTTGGATCTTCTCTATCTCCTCCGTCAACCCGCTCTGGTACGGATCCCACACTGATGAGCAATACTCAAGTATAGGCCGAACGAGTGTTTTGTAAGCCACCTCCTTTGTTGATGGACTACATTTTCTAAGGACTCTCCCAATGAATCTCAACCTGGCACCCGCCTTACCAACAACTAATTTTATATGATCATTCCACTTCAAATCGTTCCGCACGCATAATCCCAGATACTTTACAGAAGTAACTGCTACCAGTGTTTGTTCCGCTATCAAATAATCATACAATAAAGGATCCTTCTTTCTATGTATTCGCAATACATTACATTTGTCTATGTTAAGGGTCAGTTGCCTCTCCCTGTACCAAGTGCCTATCCGCTGCAGATCTTCCCGCATTTCGCTACAATTTTCTAATGCTGCAACTTCTCTGTATACTACAGCATCATCCGCGAAAAGCCGCATGGAACTTCCGACACTATCTACTAGGTCATTTATATACATTGTGAAAAGCAGTGGTCCCATAACACTCCCCTGTGGCACGCCAGAGGTTACTTTCATGTCTGTAGACGTCTCTCCATTGATAACAACATGCTGTGTTCTGTTTGTTAAAAACTCTTCAATCCAGCCACACAGCTGGTCTGATATTCCTTAGGCTCTTTCTCTGTTTATCAGGCGACAGTGCGGAACAGTATCGAACGCCTTCCGGAAGTCAAGGAAAATAACATCTACCTGGGAGCCTGTATGTAATATTTTCTGGGTCTCATGAACAAACAAAGCGAGTTGGGTCTCACACGATCGCTGTTTCCGGAATCCGTGTTGATTCCCACACACTAGATTCTGGGTTTCCAGAAACAACATGATACGCGAGCAAAAAACATGTTCTAAAATTCTACAACAGATCGACGTCAGAGATATACGTCTATAGTTTTGCGCATCTGCTCGACGACCCTTCTTGAAGACTGGGACTACCTGTGCTCTTTTCCAATCATTTGGAACCTTCCGTTCCTCTGGAGACTTGCGGTACACGGCTGTTAGAAGGGGGGGGGGGGGGGGCAAGTTCTTTCGCGTACTCTGTGTAGAATCGAATTGGTATCCCATCAGGTCCAGTGGACTTTCCTCTGTTTAGTGATTCCAGTTGCTTTTCTATTCCTTGGACGCTTATTTCGATGTCAGCCAATTTTTTCGTTTGTGCGAGGATTTAGGCCCTGCCCAGCCCCGTTGAGAGTCTGTATGCTGAAGCTGCCGAACTATCACTGTCCTACCACTGTAACTTTCTCCTCAACAGAAACCCGTGTCGTTTGTCTGCCGCCCATCCTATGCCTACTTCTTCGATGACTCCTTTGATCACCACTCTGGGGCACGTCCCTCTTCTGGAGTTCGATCTCGGCTCTTGCTCCAGCAGCTTAGTATAGAGCACACCTGTATTGTATCGAGTGGATGGACGTGTATGGGTATGGAGACGGCCTCATGAATCCATAGACCCTGCATGTCAACAGGGGACTGTTCAAGCTGGTGGAGGCTTTGTAATGGTATGGGGCGTGTACAGTTAGAGTGCTATGGGAACTCTGATACGCCTAGATACGACTCTGGCAGGTGACACGTACATACGGATCCTGCCTAATCACCTGCATCCATTCATGTCAAGTGTGCACTCTAACGGACTTCGCCAATTCCAGCAGGACAATGCGACACCCCACACTCCATAATTGCAACAGAGTGGCTCCAGGAACACTCTTCTGACTTTAAACACGTCCGCTGGCCGCCAAACTCTCCAGACATGAACATTATTAAGCGTTTCTGTGATGTCTTGCAACGTGCTGTTCAGAAGAGATCTCCATCCTCTCGTACTCTTGCGGATTTATGGACAGCCCTGCAGGATTCATGGTGTCACTTTCCTTCAGAACTATTTCAGACATTTGTCAAGTCCATGCCACGTCGTGTTGCGGCACTTTTGCATTCTCGCTAGGGCCTGCACGATATTAGGCATGTGTGTCAGCTTCTTTCGCTCTTCGGTGTGTATTAGATGAGGTACCGCCGGAAGTAAGGGTGTGAGGATGTTTTCCTCGGCGGAATTGCCCCGAACACTACAGCCTATTTACGCTCCTATTATGATCGGTGTACAGTTTCTTTAATTATACGGCGATAATTGTCCACATACCGTCTTGCAGTACACAACAGCAATCGCGACGTGACGCAGTTTTCAACAATACATGGGTCTCTTCGACGTCCCGTGTCGTTTCTTAGCAACAGTGATATTCGAGTCGCACGCGAGCAACGTGAATGGTCCTGTCCACATTCAGCAGAACCTTAAGAAATCGTGAAATAGGGGCACGCGCAACGGTGGCGGTCTCTGGTATGTCATTAACCAGCATGTGATTTCCGCCTATCACTGGCAGCCATAACACAGGCGTTAAACCGATTGCAGCTTTTTGCGGATGCATAACATTAATTCTCACATCACGTATCTTGAATGGGTATGAAGCTCTTCAACTCAGCTGTTATATTCGAGATAATTAAATTTTGCAAATCGGTCATCCAATCTGTTTATCACGGTTTGTCTAAAGCATCTTGTGTTGGAGAACCATTAACTTCACAAATTTTGTAATTAGAGTAAGATCGGAATACTACAAATTATACACGGTCCTGCAAAGATGCCCATGCCAGTTGCTTACTGTATTCACTCGTGTAGATAACATTCGACAGGTGTAGTACATCGTCGTGCTGCCGTGAAACACACGTTTTCCCTGCCCCTGTCGTATGACATAATATGTTTTATAAGACTTTCTAACGCATTTTAGATGAATTTCAGGCATTAAGTTCTATTTTGAGTCAGATCTAGTGTCCGATTGCCGCTCGAAGGACGCCATGAGTTTACGATGCGAAGGATGGAAGTGGCTGTTATTAAATTTTATCTGTGGTTGTGTTCGTAATTGACGTAAACGATGCTGTTTATTACAAAAATATATCGCGTTTTTTAGGTTGTGTTTAGGTAGGAACCTAAGTGCAACGCTTAAGTCGCTGCTCATGAATCAAGTAGCAATCGTATTTATAATTTTATTCCTCCTAAATATATATGGCTACTTTTTTTCCGAATATGGCACCATTTCCGAAGGCAGGGTTGGTCAGATACTTACGACGTCAGCTGAAATTTCTGCGCGTGAGACTGTCTGCAGTTACCGGTTCATATAATCTTGCTTCTCACAAATATGTGGCTGTTTTTTTCCGAATGTGCCACGATTGCCGAAAGTGATATTAGGCAGCAATTAAGAGGACAGTTATGTAGGTCAACTCTAGTTCTTCATACCACGGTTCGTTATAATTCGTGATTTTTCATTGTTTGTTGTTATTTCTTTTAGGATAATTTATTTACTTTTTGTCTCTGTATACCGAAGGTCAAGCTTAGTTGTCTATTCCAACGTTACTTATGTTTCTCGTTCTGCCAGAAGAATAGCGAGTGATACGAAAAAGTTAAATTTTTGAAGAAATAATTAACATTCAATAAAAATCATGAAATAAAACGGAACACGGAATCAACAATTAGAGTGATACCATACATGGCAATTCTCAAAGAATCACAGCACACACCTACAGCAACAACAGCAGTCTAGAAAGTAGCACCAAAACAGTAATCGTATAACGAACCACTGCGTGATCCCACAGTGCATTCTTTCAGAATTTTCATGTGTGGTACCGCTCAAAATGTCGACTTCAGCCGGCCGCGGTGGTCTAGCGGTTCAGGCGCTCAGTCCGGAACCGCGGGACTGCTACGGTTGCAGGTTCGAATCCTGCCTCGGGCATGGATGTGTGTGGTGTCCTTAGGTTAGTTAGGTTTAAGTAGTTCTAAGTTCTAGGGGACTGATGACCACAGATGTTAAGTCCCATAGTGCTCAGAGCCATTTGAACCATTTTGTCGACTTCACGTTCCTTTATTACGCTATTTTCACTAGGCGTGGGCCCCTAATATCTTTAGGATTTACCTATATGGTACCGCTTCCTATACTATTACAAAAAAGCGATAATGGAATCGACAATTAGAACTGACCTATACAGCTCACTTCTGGTTATCGATCCCAACATTTGTTATTTTTTCGTTACTTGTGTAGTGTTTTCGCTTTTAGAATTTCTTTGTTGCTTACTCCTTTTTTCCCGCTTATGTGCTGCTTACGTTTCCTATGAGTTAGCATTTCTTGCATTTTGCAGTTGTTGTGTTGGATTTTAGTTTGTGCTCTTTCAGAACCCACACCCCCCTAAAATTCAATACTTGTTATTAAGAACTACTGCTCTTCCATAATATTACGAGTTTACTATGTGTGATGCTGCAGTGAACTTCAAAGGCAGCCTATGGTTCTTTCACTTACTAGTGTAAACTAAACACTGAGAACCAGAAGGGCCAAAAGCACATAAGCAAAGTTTAGGGAGAAACAGATATTTGTGAAAATCAAATTTGTAGGGAAACCACCAGTCTCATAGGTTTGATTTTTTTTAACATCCCACTATTAATATAGTTTAATATTTATTATTATTATTATTATTATTATTACACACCCTACAGGTCTTAATCTGACCACGTGAAGCATGTATGACTATTTGTTCCTCCTGTTCTTCGAGTACTTTTTCATTTGTTCTCCAAAGGCCCTCTTCCTTTCTTCGGTCCACTTTGGTCTTTCGGGTTATAGGTGCTGTCTTCTCTGACATTGTCTACAGACGCTTTTGTCTGTGATGTCTGCTGAATCTACCTGTACTTCTTCAAGATAAATTTTGACTTGTGCCAGCCAAGGTGTAGTGGTTTTGAACCTCTGTTTGTATCTGAGTATTCTGTTGGTGCGTCTGGTCTGTTCGAGTCTGCTGACGTGGCCATGAAATTTTAGTTGCTTTTTTCTGATGTCCGCCGCTAGGTTGGACAACTTCTCTGTGGTGTCTCTATAGTGAAGCCTGTATCCATCGTTTTGGTCCAATAATTTTCCTTATAATTTTTCTTTCCTCTGTGAGCATCTTCCCTAGGTCACCCTTGGTGTGTAGCTTCAGTGTCTCGCAGGCGTATAACACCTCAGGTTCGATTACAATTTGTAGAGACGAATTTTGACGGAAGTGGACAGACATTTTTTGTTGTAGATGCCCGCATTTTGTGTAAGGCTATCTTCGTCTTCAGTAACCTGGTGTTCTGCGTGATTTTCTCCTTTCCTGTTGGTTCGAGCGCTTCCCCGAGGTATTTAAAATGTTATACACTGTTCATGTTGCCATGTTTTGTATTTAAATTCAGTATGTTTATTTTTGTGCAGAAGAACTCTGTTTTTTGGAAGGAGATCTCTAGCCCTACTTGTTCTGCATACTCCTTGAGTACTTCTATGATTATTATTATTATTGATCTAATAGAGGTAATGGCGTCTTTTAACTGTAGTTTAGTTTGTAACTAATGTAAAACTAGAATCATAACATAAGTACAGATACTTAATGCACATAGTTGTGACCTGTTCCAACACTTCAGATCCCTGTTATCATCGTTTTCATTAAGCACATTCTTTGGCTTGAGGTTCAGATAAAACCGTCTGTTCACTTTAGGCATGAAATCTAGTAGTTTTGTTGAGTCTATGTGTTTCAAGTTTGTTACAGTATTTTCTTGAGTGTTTGTGTTTCAAGGTAGTTATTTGCCTTCCACCTACGTATTGGATCACTAGATTTTGCAAGGCATCTACAGACTGTGGATAAATAGCGAATTGTCGTCTCCCTCAATGTGACTTGAAGAAAATGGTGCCCTCCTACGATTCCAACGAACAAAATGAGATTTTAAAAAAAGTAGACACTGTGTTAGACAATCAAGCAGGCGGGCCGTGTTCAAGCCCCCCCCACTGGCCGCAAGCGTTTTTTTTATTTAGCTGTTCGCTGTGTTCAAATTTGTGTCTGCGTCGTGGTGCAACGTACGTTTGCAACAGCGAGGTGTAAGGAACGGACCTATAATGACAGTTGATCCTGCACAACTACTCTATTAGCAGCCGAAAGAAATTGACTTTCGAATGGGAACCGCAAGTGTTTGATGACAAGGAGACAAGTCCACCGAACCCTCCACCAGAAAACAAATCTGGTGTGTCGTACACGGCATGAGAGACAGTACGTGTGTCATATGATAGGAATCTCTTACCAACGCACCTAATTTGAACGCCTGTAAGTGAGTGAGATATGCCTCCTTGCCCAATTTAGGTTACGTTACTTTAATCAAAAGTTCATGGAAACCTGTTGGGAACTTCATCATTGCAAAATTTGTTGAAAGTAAATTGTTACGACGAACATCAGTTTGGTAGTGGAGTCGGTAACATTCTCAAAGACTCTAAAAGTCTGAACGTCCATTTTACAAACTAGAATGCTGAAACCAAGGAATGAGATTTTATGGTCGGGCTTCTCTCCACGAGCTTCCAGATTTTATGAAGAAATGGGCGTCATTGTAGCCGGACAGCATTACTGCAGTAATGAAAATTTGTGCCTCGGGCCATCATCGAAGCGAATATCAGAGAAACCGGACAGACAGCTTTTCGCAAATGTCCATATATACCAGTGTTGTGCAGATGTACAGCATGGACAAAGCTGGTTCACTGTAAGATCAACAGATGTCAGGAGCATGCGTGCTGTGGTGTGCGTACTGTAAGACTTTCAGTACACACACCATCAGATTATTTGACTTATCGCTCTAAGGAAGTAGGCGAGTGTCAGCAATATGTCTCGTGGTCTTATCGTGGCGTGTTTATCTTCTGCTGTTAGGTCAGATGATAGAAATGCCACATGCACGCTTAGAGTAGCAGATTGATGGTGACCAGCTTTAAATAGAACTTGATTATTTTCACACACATTTATTAAAATAATAACATGCATAAAAATTACTTAACTTGGTTCTGGATGCTTTTTACAATTGACAATCTGAAGTTCCTTTGGTATTGGTACGTTAATCTTATTCTCACATATATCTCTGATACTTGACAAAAGTGTCTATACATTTATCTTCATGGCTATGTACAGGAATATGGTAATCTTATTAGGCGCAGACTGAAACTTGACTATAGACTGGTACAGACAAACGTAGAACTAGTACAGACTGATACAGACTAATGCAGACTGGTACAGACTGGTGCAGACAAATGCAGACTGACTAATCAGAGGTCTGTACACTCGTTATAATATCTCGCGTGTTCAGGTATCACTGTGTGAGTTTGATCCGCGAGGAGAAAAGGTTCTACATTAGCAGCAATCTCATTGGCTGCATTACATATTAATACGCGGATCGGCGGAAGCAGAATTTGGTCCGTCTCTATGGCAGCGCCATCTCGTAGTGCGGAGACGGACGAGCGCTGCGCCTGCGCTGTTGTGCTTAGCGGGGCGCGCTCTAGTGGGAAAGTTGTGTACGCGCTGACTACGCAGAACTATGTACACAACAGATACATGCCACAATCTCAAAATGAATGACGGTTATGGTTCTCAGCACTTCAATTTGTTTCACACATGTATGTCTCATTTTTCTCTTGTTACCTTCTTTTCCGTCATCTCAGTTTCTTCACAATATAATTCGTGCCAATGTAATTAATACCGTGAACTGTGGTGGGATTCTATCACATGTATATGGCTATCTTTTTCTCTGTGATAGATTCGTTTGTTTACAAATAAGCCTCGTTGACTTCTGATATTGCTCATTGCACCCCGTCATGTTAGTGGTAAGATGGCCCCCTGGGCAGCCCGTCAAAAACTGAACACAGATCAAGCTTGAAAACAGGAAAAAGGTGTACTGAACTGTGAAGAAAGGCAAAATAAAAACAGTGAACTGTTCAAGTTTAGCTGGCGCTGGTGGCCGAGCGGTTCTAGGCGCTTCAGTCTGGAACCGCGCAACCGCTACGGTCGAAGGTTCGAATCCTGCCTCGGTCATGGATGTGTGTAACGTCCTTAGGTTGGTTCGGTTTAAGTAGTTCTAAGTTCTAGGGGTTGATGACCTGAGATGTTAAGTCCCATAGTGCTCAGAGCCATTTGAACCATTTGTTCAAGTTTAACAAGTGCGATACTGAGCACACTCGAACAGCTGGGGTGTTGCAGTAAAATGGTTGCATAAAGCGGACGAGTCGAGTTCGAAACTCTCTCGTGGTATTTATTTTTATTTTCTTCGCAACATTATGAACTGTCCGTGCACTCATTGAAATTTTCGTTCTCTTTCTATAGACTTGGCAGTTGTCGTACTATACATTGGTTATAGAATACGAGTCATGTGGTAAGAATAAGTTACCATTGGAAGTAAACGTGATGAGCAGTGAGAGCAGGCGAGACATCTCATAGAAATGAAAACAACAAATAAACAGGAGTGTACTATGTTACAACTAAACAATTGTTCCAAAACGGAACGCAACTTCAAAAACATATCTCTGGACAGGGTACAGAGAAACTGTGTGAGCAGCGATCTGTTGCATTCATTTGTTGCAGCTTATGTGACAAACTATTATGTTTTCATCATTTTCTTAGGAGTGGTCACGTTCACATTCATACCAACCCCTAAATTGGGCAAGGAGGGATATCTCACTCACTTACCAAGCGTACGAACTAGGTGTGTCGGTAAGAGATCCATATCACATGACACACGTACTGTCACGAATGCTGTGTCTAACACACCAGACGTGTTTTCCACTGGGGATTCGGTTGACTTATCTCCTTGTCATCAAATGCTTGCGGTTCCCATTTGAAAGCCACTTCCTTTCGGCTGCTAATAAAGTAGTTACACAGAATCAACTGTCATTCTAGGACCCTTCCTTACACCTCACTGTTGCAAATGGACGTTGCACGATGATACAGACACGAATTTGAATAACGCGAAAAGCTTTAAAAAAAAAAAGTTTGTGGCCGGGAAGGGGGGGGGGGGGGTTGAACACGGTTCACTGCTTGATTGTCTAACATCATGTCCACCTTCTTTTTATCTCATTTTGTTCGTTACTATTTGTTGCAATTGTTCGGGGCGTATGTCCCATGACACCCTTGTTGATCCATTTACTCAGTTATTTTTATTACCCAGGGCAGCTAACCCTCTAACCAAACACGCTGAGCTGCCGTGCCGACTTTAACCACTAGGCAATTGCGCGTCCAGGCTCCTTTGTACTGCACTTGTTAAGCTTGGTCCATTTGTTGTGTCTGGCCACTCATCTAATACAGGATGCCCAGGAAGCTGTTTTCTCGGATCGCTAGACAACAATTCAAGCAAATCGTATTAATAGAGTTTATTACAGTAAGCTGAATTGACAATCCTTAACTTTGCGTATTCACGAAGGTGTGTCGCAAGCAAATGGGGACACGCAAATAATTAGGGTCCTTTGGTATATACAATTTCAGTGCAAGCAAAAACAATACAGTTCATAACTCACTGCTGTGTCGTTTGTATGACGGCTCGTCTTCCACTCCACCGCAGCTAGGCGGCGCGGCACTCACATTCTCTGTGTGTAGTTGCCGCTGCTGTCTCAGTGTCGTGCTAGAGATGTGTTCATCAGCATGCAATTGGCTGACACTTGTCGTTACACTGGAACACCATCCACTGTTTCTATATTGCTTCTTTTTTTCACAGTACAGTACATTTTCTTCCTGTTTTCATGCTTCATCTGTGTTCACTTTCTGATGAGCTGTCCACTGGGGAATGTGATGGGGAGTTTCCCTGGTTGAGTACCTACTTTGACATAGGTATGACGTCATTGGTTGAAGCCGACAGGTGGACATCGAAGCGTGGATTTATCCTTGGTTTTCGACAGAACTCTAATTTGTCTGTTAAAACATAGATTCCTAATTCATGGAACGAAATGCCTTTCAAAATGGTTTTTCTCTGCTTACGTGTCGAAAAATAAGGTGGGCGTGCGTGCCTTATCGCCTTTGTGCCACTCCAGTTCGTATCTTTAATACCAGTACAGTGCTGCCACATTTCCTTGGTTTCTGGTAGCGATCGCTTGAAGACGAGCTGCCGATATGTGATTCATTTCGCATTCAGACTGTGCGCCATAGGTCAGATGCCATAGTCGGCATTGCTTAATGATGTATTTCATTTCCTAATTTATAGCAGTGAGCATCACTTATATGTAGCCTCCCACGCTGTTGTCTATCCCGTGATCTGACACAACAAGATGTTTCCTCAGCGACGAGTCGATTAAGCGTCCCACACACGAGAGATACATCACCGGCAATATAGCCTGCAATCGGTCACACAACACGCTTTACCTAGCAATTTCAACGAGTATTTCGAACACCACTATGTCAGGAAGTCCTCTTATCTAAATTTATCTGCCATGATTAGCAAAACTCAGTACGTCGATTAATTCTGGAAAACAAAGCGCTCAAATCTGTTAAAACTGTTTTGGAATGTTTCAGGTTGGAAATCGTAAAATATCAACTACGTTGTTGTCCAAATTTCAACTGTCTCCTCTTCAACTTTTTCCTGGCCAGTATCCAGTACCTCCATATTCTCCGGATCTCAAAACATGCGACTCCTTTTTGTGGGGCTATATTAAAGGCAAGGTGTACAGCAATAACTCCAAAACGACAGCCATTCAGCAGGTCATCGACAGCATCGATGTTCTGACACTTCAGGGGGTCATGCAGAATTTTCGCTATTCGTCTGCACCACACCATCGCCAATCATGGCAGGCATATCGAACATGCCGTAGCGTAAATCATTTTACATGTTGAATAAAGTTTGTACACGCCATAGTTTGCAACTAATTTACGTTATTTTTATGTTGTTATTGTCGTTGTGGTCTTCAGTCCTGAGACTGGTTTAATGCAGCTCTGCATGCTACTCTATCCTGTGCAAGCTTCTTCATCTCCCAGTACTTACTGCAACCTACATCCTTCTGAATCTGCTTGGTGTATTCATCTCTTGGTCTCCCTCTACGATTTTTACCCTCCATGCTGCCCTCCAATACTAAATTTGTGATCGCTTGATGCTTCAGAATGTGTCCTATACCAACCGATCCCTTCTTCTAGTCAAGTTGTGCCCCAATCCTATTCAATACCTCCTCATTAGTGATATGATCTACCAATCTAATCTTCAGCAATCTTCTGTAGCACCACATTTCGAAATCTTCTATTCTCTTCTTGTCCAAACTAGTTATCGTCCATGTTTCACTTCCATATATGGCTACACTCCATACAAATACTTTCAGAAACGACTTCCTGACACTTAAATCTATACTCAATGTTAACAAATTTCTCTTCTTCAGAAATGCTTTCCTTGCCATTGCCAGTCTACATTTTATATCCTCTCTACTTCGACCATCCTCAGTTATTTTCTCCGCAAATAGCAAAACTCCTTTTACTGCCTCAAGTGTCTCATTTCCTAATCTAATTCCCTCAGCATCACCCGACTTAATTCGACTACATTCCATTAGCCTCGTTCTGCTTTTGTTGATGATCATCTGATATCCTCCTTTCGAGAGACTGTCCATTCCGTTCAACTTCTCTTCCAAGTCCTTTGCCGTCTCTGACAGAATTACAATGTCATTGGCGAAACTCAAAGTTTTTATTTCTTCTCCATGGATTTTAATACCTACTCCAAATTTTTCTTTTGTTTCCTTTACTGCTTGCTCAATATACAGAAATTAGACAAATCCACGCCACATCTGCATGCTCGCATGTGCTCTACACAATGTTAGGTAGGTGTCCAACGTTCTGAGCACCTTCAGTGTATAATATAGAGTACACCTGTGTTGATGACCTCGTCTGAAACATCTGGTAACCAAACTATTATCACACATTAACCAAAAGATGTTACGAGAAGTGGAGCAACCAATTTGAAAGAAGCCTGCCGGAGAGTATTATGTTGTCAGTAACGAAGCAGTAACGAAATTGTGGCTAAAAAAAAGTCCATGACTAACATTGTTGACTAATCATTAGGTGTCACGTGAATAACTAATGAATGTACTCAACAGTTATAGTTCTTAAAAGGTAGCTACATCAACTTAATACAAGTAAGAAGTATTTGATATCTAAAATGTAGTAAATTTTTATTTCCTCACAGCAGAGTGTTCTCTATACAAGGCTGCAATGTTTCTTAGCCCATCGACTGCGATTTTGGAGGAAATGACACACCACCAGCAGCTTGATGTTCACAAATGAATGAAATCGGACATGCCTTCTTTCTATTGGTATCTACTCAGGCTTTACAGTTTTAAAAACTGCGTTCCTTCAAGTTCATATAAGAACGTAGTAATTTATTTCCAAAATGCAGTAAAGCTTCGTTTCCTCAAAGCAGGGTGTCCTCACTGCATGGCTGCAATTTTTATTTGCCCATCAACTGGCCTTTTGCTAGAAATGGCACACGACCAGCAGCTTGATGTCCACGAGGGGGGGGAGGGGGGAACAGGACATGTAGTTCTTCTATTGGTATGTACTCAGGATTTGTATTGTTCTATTGTTTTAAAAATTGTTTTTTCAAGTTCATATAAGAACGTAGTATTCTATTTCCCAAAAGTAGTAAATCTTTGTTTCCTCACAGCAGGGTGTTCGTATTGTAAGATTGCAATTTTTTATTGCCCATCAACTGGGCTTTTGGTGGAAATCACACACCACCAGTAGCATGATGTCCACGAGAATGGGGGGGGAGGAGCAGAAGAAGACAAGCTGTTCTTCTATTGGTATGTACTCAGTCAGGGTTTATCGTGTTTTAAAGATTGTTCGTTCAAGATCATATAAGAACGTAGCATATTATTTCCAAAGTGTAGTAAATCTTTGTTTTCTCACAGGAGGGTGTTCGCATTACAAGGCTGCAATTTTTATTTGCCCATCAACTGCGCTTTTGGTGGAAATGGCACACCACCAGCAGCATGATGTCCACGAGAGGGGGGATGGGGGAGGAAGAGGACAAGTTGTGAAGTTGTTCTTCTATTGGTATGTGCTCAGGCTTTACAGTGTTTTAAAGATTGTTCGTTCAAGCTCATATAAGAACATAGCATTTTATTTCAAAGGGTAGTAAATCTTTGTTGTCTCGGAGGAGGGTCTTCACATTACAAGGCTCCAATTTGTATATTCCCATCAACTGGCCTTTTGGTTGAAATGACACACCACCAGCAACATGTCCACGAGAGGGGGGGGAGGGCAGCGGAAAAGGACAAGTTACTCTTCTATTGGTATGTACTCCGCCTTTATAGTGTTTTAAAGAAAGTTCGTTCAAGTTCATATAAGAACGTAACATTTTATTTCCAAAGTGTAGTAAATCTTTGTTTTCTCACAGCAGGGTGATCGCATTACAAGGCTGCAATTTTTATATGCCCATCAACAGTTCTTTTGGTGGAACTGACACACCAGCAGCAGCATGATGTCCACGAGAGGGGGAGGGGAGGGAGGAGGGGAAGAGGACAAGCTGTTCTTTTGGTATGTACTGAGTCAGGGTTTATAGTGTATTAAAGATTGTTAGTTTAAGATCATATAAGAACGTAGCATTTTATTTCCAAAGTGTAGCAAATATTTGTTTTTCACAGGAGGGTATCCGCATTGCAAGGCTGCAATTTATATTTGCCGATCAACTGGGCTTTAGGTGGAATTGGCACACCAGCACCAGTATGATGTCCACGAGAGGGTGTGGGGAGCGGGGGAAGAGGGCAAGTTGTTCTTCTATTGGCATGTACTCAGGCTTTATAGTGTTTTAAAGATTGTACGTTCAAATTATTATAAGAACGTAGCATTTTATTTCCAAAGTGTAATAAATCTTTGTTTTCTGACAGCAGGGTGATTGCATTACAAGACTGAAATTTTTATCTGCCCATCAAGTGGGCTTTTGGTGTAAATGACACACCACCAGCAGCATGTTGTCGACAAAGGGTGGAGGCGGGGGGTGGGGGTGGGGGGGGGGACGCGAGCGTAAGAGGACAAGTTGCTCTTCTATTGGTATGTACCCAGGCTTTATAGTGTTTTGAAGAATGTTCTTCCAAGTTCATATAAGAACGTAGCATTTTTTTTCCAATGTGTAGTAAATCTTTGTTTTCTCACAGCAGGGAGATCGCACCACAAGGCTGCAATTGTTATTTGCCCATCAAGTGGGCTTTTGGTGGAAATGACACACCACCAGCAGCCTGTTGTCGACGAGAGGGGGGGGGGTGGAGGGGGGTGGGCGGCGAGCGGAAGAGGACAAGTTGTTGTTCTATTGGTATGTACTCAGGCTTTACAGTGTTTTAATAAATGTTCGTTCAAGTTCATATAAGATCGTTGCAGATTATTTCCAAAGTGTAGTAAATCTTTGTTTTCTCACAGCAGGGTGATCGTCCTACAAGGCTGCAATTTTTATTTGCCCATCAAGTGGGCTTTTGGTGGAAATGACACACCACAAGCAGCAAGTTGTCCACGAGATGGGTGGTGCGACGGGGGAGAGGGGGGGGGGGGGTGCGAGCGGAAGATGACAAGTTGCAAGTTGTTGTTCTATTGGTATGTACTCAGGCTTTATAGTGTTTTAAAGAATGTTCGTTCAAGTTCATATAAGAACGTAGCATTTTAATTCCAAAGTGTAGTAAATCTTTGTTTTCTCACAGCAGGGAGTTCGCACTACAAGGCTGCAATTTTTATTTTCCCATCAAGTGGGCTTTGGTGGAAATGACACACTACCAGCAGCATATTGTCCACAAGAGGGGTGGAGGGGGGGAGGGGGGGTGAGCGGAAGAGGACAAGTTGTTCTTCTATTGTATGTACTCAGGCTTTAAGTGTTTTAAAGAATGTTCGTTTAAGTACATATAAGAACGTAGCATTTTATTTCCAAAGCGTAGTAAATCTTTGTTTTCCCACAGCATGGTGATCGCACAACAAGGCTGCAATTTTTAAATGCCCATCAACTGGTCTTTTGGTGGAAATGACACACCAACAGCAGTGTGATGTCCACAACATTGTGGAAGGTGAGGGGGGGGGGGGGGAAGAGGACAAGTTGTTATTGTATTGATATGTACTCACGCTTTATAGTGTTTTAAACATTGTTCTGTAAAGTTCATATAAGAACGTAGGATTTTATTTCCAAAGTGTAGTAAATCTTTGATTTCTCACAGCAGGGTGTTCGCATTACAAGGTGGTAATTTTTATTTGTCCATCAAATCAGGTTGTGGAAAAGGGCTAAGGTCCATTACTGTTAGTTATACAAGAACACACACAACTTTATTCCTCAAACCAATGCACAGTTTTCTCTTTAAAGCAACAAAGATTAATTTACGGCACAGGGCCCAAGTAACCCCTCCAGAATAAGTTTAAATGATTGCTTTTAAAACACCAGGATTTAAAGTAATGGTTGAAGGCCTTACTTAAACAAAATTACAATAGCTTTTCGGCTAAAGGCTAAGATAATATTTCAGATCAGCTACCGAAATTCTTGAAAGGTTAAATATTAACAAGTCCCGGCTAAATGCCATATTAAGGAAAATTCAAGTTAATTCTTTGGAAGGCCCAATAAAAAAAATTTCTATACATAAGAGAGAGGCTTTAAGGACAAGCTTTTACACAGTACAACAGAAAAACATCTTAAGAGAACTTGACATTTGACTCTCCATCCAAGATAGCATGCTGCGTCCCTTGATACCCCATATGATCGTGCTTTTGACAAGAAGCATAGATGCGGTACCAGGAGTGATTCTAGAAGTCGGTCAAGGGAATGGCTAATGGTGGTGGTGGTGGTGGTGGTGGTGGTGGTGAGGACTGGAATATCGCTTAACAAAAGGAGAGTTTGGGTTTTCTACTGACAAACTGGTAAAATTTAGTGTTGCTGAAAGTAGTTTTTGGTAACTGTTTTAGAGTTCAGGGTAAAAAAATGTGTTTTAGTAAATAATAAGACGCCTATTTTAAGTTAAATGATATTTATTGGTTTCGATAGTAAGCTATTTTTCGCACTTTTTCTTTTGTTAAAATGTGTTTGAAATACATTGCAACCTATATAGCTACATAATTATTAAAGAAAATGATTGAATCTGTTGGAGCAATATATTCGCTGATTTCTGAAGTCATTTTATCCAGCGTGATATACACCAGGGGAAGGGGGACTATAGCCTCATAGCCCCCCCCCCCTCCCCCGCTGCCACCAACCCTGTGTGGTACTGAGCCAAATGCTTTTCGGAAACCAAGAAATACTGCATCTACCAGGTCGCCTTGATCCAAAGATTTCGGTATGTCATGTGAGAAAAGTGCGAGTTGTTTCACATGATCGATGTTTTCGAAACCCATGCTGGTTGGCATTGAGGACATCATTCTGTTCGAGATACCTCATTATGTTTGAGCTCAGAATATATTTTAAGATTCTGCAACAAATCGATGTCAAGGATAAACGGTAGTTTTGTGGATCGCTTCAACTACCCTTCTTGTAGATGGGTGTGACCTGTGCCTTTTTCCAAGAACTGGGCACGGTTTTTTGTTCAGGTGATCTATAACAGATTATAGTTAGCGTAGAGTCTGACAGGGTTTTCATTGGTGCTCGGAGATTTGTTCAATTTCAACGATTTCAACTGTTTCTCAACATCACTGAGACTAATGCTTATTTCATTCATCATTTCAGTGGTATGAGGATTAAATTGGAGCAATTATTCTGGGTTTTCCTCTGTAAAGGAACATTTGAAATCGGAGTTAAGCATTTCAGCTTTTGCTTTGTTACCCTCAATATCAGTTCCTGTGTCATTGACTAGGGACTGGACACTAACTTTGGTGCCACTAACAGCCTTTAGATATGACCAGAACTACTTTGGATTTTGTGAAATGTCATTTCAATATTCTGCTATGGTATTCATTGAGTGAGGTTCTCATAGGGAGAAATTGGAATTGTGTCATTCGACATTCTCAAAGAACCACTGAAGACATAATGAAAAAGAGACAGATCGAAAGTAAGAATATGAAAAACATGAAAAAAAGAATGAAAAACGGGTCATTGCAGCGAACTCTCTTGCAGAGGATGTGTGTTCAATTCTCAGTACTCTGCTTCCACGAAATTTTTACTCGGTGAGAGGACTGGAACGAGTTGCACCCACCCCTTGATACCAACTGAGGAACTACTTGAGTGAGTAGTAGCGGCTCCCATGTCTAAAAAAAGTGGTCTACAACAGCCATGAGAGCCGTGTAATGACCCCATGTTCCTCCATACCGCATCAGGGGGGGGGGGAGGGGGATGTGGCAACTAACCCCTCTCGTTTGCCTATTACGGCATCTGAATGACGTGACATGGCCCGTGTCTGATACAGAAAAACCTCAAGAAGGGGGGCGCTAAAGGTATCTTCAGCTACCTTTCCTTTTACCGTAATGAAAAATAATCAAGTCACATGCAAAGTTTAATTCTCGAATAAACACTTTATTCGCACTAAAAATCCAACGCTAGTAGACTTAGCACTAAAACACACGATCACACCCCGCGTATTTCGAATATCACTAAGCAGAACACTGATTGAAGTCCATGGTAACAGCCAGTAATCGCAGTTGTTCACTTTTATCACTTTCAAGTTATCGCAACGATTGTAGCTTTCAAACTGACTACCTGGCAGCGACACTATATGTGGCTCTGATTGCTTAGAGAACATTCGCTGCCAGAATGTCTGCTTCCAGACTTTTATGTAGTGTGAACAGAAATACCTACTGTGAAACCGACAAGCCAATATGTACATTACGACACAACGCATAATATAAGGGCGAGTTTCCAATTATGACTCGTATTACGAGTTAGGTATGGGAAACTATTGTTACATTATTTGTGAAAATATTGTTAACGAGTCTCTATGAATTACTATTATTAATACTTCAAAATCAACTGATCACTCTTACTCTTGAGTAATCTTCACACTTGCACTCGCTACAACTAGGACTTTTTGCTTATTCATTCTTGTCTTAATATTTCTCCTTCTGAATGTAAACTACCTTCCTATTCGGCGAATAGTCCGTATTTACAACGCTACGTATCGAAAAGTTCTCTGTAGCAGAAAACAGTAGCATTTTTGCGACATATCTCGAACAACGTATGGAGGTCACTTTAATGGCCGCGACTTTTCTCGTAGGTATGTGTTAGCTCTGCCAGACAGAAATGTATAAAATACGTTGTCGTGTAAGCGCGTACTACGTAGGAAAGTACAGCTACTCGCTTCAGTCGAGTCGACTGGCGAAAGAAATGAACTAGTAACGTGCTTGTGAGTGGCGGGGGCGGCGCGGTTGGCAATGTGTGCGACCCTGCAAGGGTGCATGATTGGCGGGGGGGGGGGGGGGGGACAATCTTATTTCACTCTTTGATGTGTTATATATAATATATAAGAGAACCACTTGTATGAATATCAAGAGCTCAGATCGCAACCCAGTTCTAAGCAAAGAAGGGAAAGCAGAAAGGTGGAAGGAGTATATAGAGTGTCTATACAAGGGCGATGTACTTGAGGACAATATTATGCAAATGGAAGAGGATGTAGATGAAGATGGAATGGGAGATACGATACTGCGTGAAGAGTTTGACGGAGCACTGAAAGACCTGAGTAGACAACATTCCATTAGAACTACTGACAGTCTTGGGAGAGCCAGTCCTGACAAAACTCTACCATCTGGTGAGCTAGATGTATGAAACAGGCGAAATACCCTAAGACTTCAAGAAGAATATAGTAATACCAATCCCAAAGAAAGCAGGTGTTGACAGATGTGAAAATTACCGAACAATCAGTTTAATAAGCCACAGCTGCAAAATACTAACACGAATTCTTTACAGACGAATGGAAAAACTAGTAGAAGCCGACCTCGGGGAAGATCAGTTTGGATTCCGTAGAAATACTGGAACACGTGAGGCAATACTGACCTTATGAATTATCTTAGAAGAAGGATTAAGGAAAGGCAAACCTACGTTTCTAGCATTTGTAGACTTCGAGAAAGCTTTTGACAATGTTGATTGGAATGCTCTCCTTTAAATTCTAAAGGTGGCAGGAGTAAAATACAGGGAGCGAAAGGCTATTTACAATTTGTACAGAAACCAAATGGCAGTTATAAGAGTCGAGGGACTTGAAAGGGAAGCAGTGGTTGGGAAGGGATTAAGACAGGGTTGAAGCCTCTCCCCGGTGTTATTCAATCTGTATATTGAGCAAGCAGTAAAGGAAACAAAAGAAAAAATCGGAGTAGGTATTAAAATCCATGGAGAAGAAATTAAAACTTTGAGGTTCGCCGATGACATTGTAATTCTGTCAGAGACAGCAAAGGACTTGGAAGAGCAGTTAAACGGAATGGACAGTGTCTTGAAGGGAGGATATAAGATGAACGTCAACAAAAGCAAAACGAGGATAATGGAATGTAGTCGAATTAAGTCAGGTGATGTTGAGGGTAGTAGATTAGGAAATGAGACACTTAAAATAGTAAAGGAGTTTTGCTATTTGGGGAGCAAAATAACTGATGATGGTCGAAGTAGAGAGGTTATAAAATGTAGACTGGCAATGACAAGGAAAGCGTTTCTGAAGAAGAGAAATTTGTTAACTTCGAGCATTGATTTAAGTGTCAGGAAGTCATTTCTGAAAGTATTTGTACGGAGTGTAGCCATGTATGGAAGTGAAAAATGGACGATAAATAGTTTGGACAAGAAGAGAATAGAAGATTTCGAAATGTGGTGCTACAGAAGAATGCTGAAGATTAGATGGGTAGATCACATAACTAATGAGGAAGTATTGAATAGGATTGGGGAGAAGAGAAGCTTGTGGCACAACTTGACCAGTAGAAGGGATCGGTTGGTAGGACATGTTCTGAGGCATCAAGAGATCACCAATTTAGTATTGGAGGGCAGTGTGGAGGGTAAAAATCGTAGAGGGAGACCAAGAGATGAATACACTAAGCAGATTCAGAAGGATGTAGGTTGCAGTAGGTACTGGGAGATGAAGAAGCTTGCACAGGATAGAGTAGCATGGAGAGCTGCATCAAACCAGTCTCAGGACTGAAGACCACAACAACAACAACAACAACAACAACAATGTATGGTAGTTTATGTTTTCTCTTTGATCTTTGCTATGTAGCATTGCTGAATAAATAGTCTCTAAAAATGTGTGTTCCTGGCAATATGGTGTATTGTGTATTTGATTAAAAGGTCAACTTTATAATCTCACAGAGGACTAATTAGAGTCAGTATCTAATACACTCCTGGAAATGGAAAAAAGAACACATTGACACCGGTGTGTCAGACCCACCATACTTGCTCCGGACACTGCGAGAGGGCTGTACAAGCAATGATCACACGCACGGCACAGCGGACACACCAGGAACCGCGGTGTTGGCCGTCGAATGGCGCTAGCTGCGCAGCATTTGTGCACCGCCGCCGTCAGTGTCAGCCAGTTTGCCGTGGCATATGGAGCTCCATCGCCGTCTTTAACACTGATAGCACGCCACGACAGCGTGGACGTGAACCGTATGTGCAGTTGACGGACTTTGAGCGAGGGCGTATAGTGGGCATGCGGGAGGCCGGGTGGACGTACCGCCGAATTGCTCAACACGTGGGGCGTGAAGTCTCCACAGTACATCGATGTTGTTGCCAGTGGTCGGCGGAAGGTGCACGTGCCCGTCGACCTGGGACCGGACCGCAGCGACGCACGGATGCACGCCAAGACCGTAGGATCCTACGCAGTGCCGTAGGGGACTGCACCACCACTTCCCAGCAAATTAGGGACACTGTTGCTCCTGGGGTATCGGCGAGGACCATTCGCAACCATCTCCATGAAGCTGGGCTACGGTCCCGCACACCGTTAGGCCGTCTTCCGCTCACGCCCCAACATCGTGCAGCCCGCCTCCAGTGGTGTCGCGACAGGCTTGAATGGAGGGCCGAATGGAGACGTGTCGTCTTCAGCGATGAGAGTCGCTTCTGCCTTGGTGCCAATGATGGTCGTATGCGTGTTTGGCGCCGTGCAGGTGAGCGCCACAATCAGGACTGCATACGACCGAGGCACACAGGGCCAACACTCGGCATCATGGTGTGGGGAGCGATCTCCTACACTGGCCGTACACCTCTGGTGATCGTCGAGGGGACACTGAATAGTGCACGGTACATCCAAACCGTCATCGAACCCATCGTTCTACCATTCCTAGACCGGCAAGGGAACTTGCTGTTCCAACAGGACAATGCACGTCCGCATGTATCCCGTGCCACCCAACGTGCTCTAGAAGGTGTAAGTCAACTACCCTGGCCAGCAAGATCTCCGGATCTGTCCCCCATTGAGCATGTTTGGGACTGGATGAAGCGTCGTCTCACGCGGTCTGCACGTCCAGCACGAACGCTGGTCCAACTGAGGCGCCAGGTGGAAATGGCATGGCAAGCCGTTCCACAGGACTACATCCAGCATCTCTACGATCGTCTCCATGGGAGAATAGCAGCCTGCATTGCTGCGAAAGGTGGATATACACTGTACTAGTGCCGACATTGTGCATGCTCTGTTGCCTGTGTCTATGTGCCTGTGGTTCTGTCAGTGTGATCATGTGATGTATCTGACCCCAGGAATGTGTCAATAAAGTTTCCCCTTCCTGGGACAATGAATTCACGGTGTTCTTATTTCAATTTCCAGGAGTGTAGGTTATGGGCCCAGGAGGGATTAGTGAACTTTGCATACCAAAGAAATAAACTGATAAATCAAGGTTACATAATTTTCGCGTGTGTTCAACGCGTTGCTATCGTATTTTCTTTTTGCAGAGAAACTTTCAAGATTTATTTATTTAATTATCTGAACATATTGAAGATGGCTTTGTTTAATTTTGAAAAGTTGACCGGTATGACAAACTACAACGACTGGAAATTCACGATGGAAATGTACCTGAAACATGAGGGACTAAGGGACACAATTGCTGGCACTGACGAAGATGAGAAGAATGTACAGAAAGCATTATCAAAATTATGTTTTCTATAAATTCAACTGTTTATCCAAATCTTCGTGGAGCAACGACTGCTAAAGAAACGTGGCAAAATTTACATTCTGCATTTGAAGATAACAGTTTGTCTAGTTATATTGGGCTGTTACAATGCTTGATGAATGTACGATTGGCTTCTGAGAAAAATATGGAGTCGTATTTGTCGAAAATTATGTCACTTGCTCAACAAATTCGAAGCATTAGTAAGGAAATGGGCGATGATTTCGTAGTTGCAATTATGCTTAGTGGACTTCCAGCAGATTTCCAACCCTTGATTATGGCAATTGAGAATTCGGCTCGCATTCGGGAGGACGACGGTTCAATCCCGTCTCCGGCCATCCTGATTTAGGTTTTCCGTGATTTCCCTAAATCGTTTCAGGCAAATGCAGGGATGGTTCCTTTGAAAGGGCACGGCCGATTTCCTTCCCTAAGCCGAGCTTGCGCTCCGTCTCTAACGACCTCGTTGTAGACGGGACGTTAAACACCACTAACCTAACATGAGAATTCGGGTGTCAAGATTACTAGTGATTTAGTAAGTCAGCGATTAATTCAAGAATCGACGAAACGTCAGTTTGCATCCACAAATGACAGCACAGATTCGGCGCTGGTAGCTAGTAAGCAGGACAGTAAACACCAGAAGAGAAAATCCAACGTGATGTGCGAAATATCAAGCCTTTTAAGTGTTATAAATGCCAGAAACCTGGTCATAAGGGGAATGAGTGTAGAGCAAAGAAGAAACCAAATAAATTTTCAAATTCTGCGAATGCAGTGAGTACTGAAAACGAAACTGTGTGAATGGCTTTAACTGCATCTTCGCGTCATAGTGACGGCTGGTTTGTGGATTCCGGGTGTTCACGACACATGACGAATCAGAGAGCCTCGTTCAACACTTTCCAATCGTCCACAGCTGCTGAAGTGACAGTAGCAGGTAACAGCAATCTTCAGGCTATTGGAGAAGGCGATGTTCATCTTCGAGTTACTTGTGACGACATGAATAAACAGATAACTGCTACTAATGCTGCGTATGTTCCAAGCCTTGCTTACAACCTACTGTCGGTTAGTCAGATGACAAGACGTGGATTGTGTGTATTGTTTGACAATGTGCAGTGCGGTATATACAATAAAAGTGGTGTAATTGTTTCTGGAACACCAGTAGCAACTACAATTCAAATTAATGGTATGTATCGATTAGGTGAAGTGCATCATTACGAAAATGTTGTAGAAATTGACAGTTATGAATTGTGGCACCAAAGATTGGGACATTTGAATCGTGTAAGCATGCGTTTATTAAAAGAAAAAATGGCTGATGGACTGAACTGGTCGAACGTCAATTTAGATCCGTGTGTTCCCTGCATAAAAGGAAAACAGTTTCGACAACCTTTTCCTAAAACATCAGGTAGAAGAGCAAAAGATCTACTTGACATTGTGCATTCTGCTGTTTGTGGACTAATGTGCATGGCTTCGTGGGAAGGACCACGATATCTTCTCACTTTTACGGATGATCTGTCAAGAAAATCTTTTGGTTATATGTTAAAATCAACAACAGCATACTGCAAAGTTGCGTATTTCGTTGTGGTACAAGAAACCAGTAAGACACCATAAAAGCGGCTCCCAGTTCTCGTTAGTACGCGAGTGCCCAGCTACGAGTTAACAGGTGCAGAACCGCATTTTGCCTGCTGGCGTGTGCGCCGCAGCCTGTCGTAGGTTTCGGCAGAGGACTGCAGGTCGGTTGGGTGACATGGCGGTGTTTACAAAACCTAATGTCGAAGTTTCGCCAAGTCCCAACCAAACACAAACTTTGTCGCATGTTCAGTGTTGACGAGTTCGCGTGCCCGGATAACAGGTTCTGTAGCAGGCAGTGTCGCCCGGGCATTCGTGCGCGCATTGTTACGAACTGTAAACTTGCTCCAACCCATATTTAGCAAGTCAGTTTTGAAAGTGAAAACATCGTAGCAGATCTTTTGAATCATTTTCTCGGAGACTATGTGGAAAATTTGGACCAATCTCAGTTGCAAATTGGAATATTTGGAGGTGAGTATAGTGATATTGGGTGCGTCGTAGTTCTGTTGCGTACCGCTATACAATTCCCATAAGGTACGGTATGTATTTTCTTTTTGTGTGTTGTAATCCCCTACATGTTATTCAATACTTTGTTAGGTGATGTCGTCTTGCAAGATTTAATTTTAAAACCAAGTGCACTCAGTGAGTTACATTTGCCGGTGAAAACTGTGTATGGGCATTTAGGTAAGTTACCTCTTTCAAGTTTTTAAGTGATATCAGTTCTGGCTGGGATTCATATTTTATAGAAGCAGCCTTCATTGGTTCGTACTACCAGCTTTTGTAAAGTTAACTTAAGTCTTTCCACATTCCTTCAGGTGGAATTTGTGGAAACAAGATATTCGTGAATGCTTAACTGAATGAATGACCAGTAAAGCATGCCACCAAGTCCAGTAACAGAACTCAAGAAATCCAATATTTGAGAAAGTCGTCTTGCACATTATAAAACTTATATTGAAATTATATAAGTTTTCTTTAAGTTTAAAGTAAACTTTGTTGGCAGTAAATTCCATTATTTTCCGTGTATGTTGGGCACCCCACATGTATTTTTCGGTGACAAACTAAAAAATGGCCTTTTTCGACCTGTGTCACTTTCTTGTGGGTGTGCTATATATACGGTACAGAGGCGAAAGTGCCGAAAACCAGACCCGCAATTTCGTTTTTATTTAAAAAATAAAGTAGTAAAAATCAACTTTTAAAGGCACAAGATACTTACTTTATCTCACCATTTATATTTTACGCTTAAAAAAAATAATTAAAATTATTTTAAAAAACGTGAGAGTTCTGAAAATAACTGCTAAAATTGGAGCCTTCAAAAAATAATCATAGTAGTACCAAATAAAATGTGAAATTGCTATCAAACAAGAGAACACAATCTAGTTTCAGATTAAGTGTAGTATAGCACCAATCAGAAGATTGTAGAATTTCTCTCCCCTTTGCTGAAAACAAGAGCCCTGTAGTAGACATTCCTACAGTTTTTCTTTCTGAATGTGGGTCGACAGAAGCGTCCGATCCCTCTTTCGGCTTTGACCCATGACGTAAGGGTGTTGTGGTGTGTGACGTCATGACGGCGCGGAGTTTGGTTTGTGCGTGTAGCATGTTTCTAGATGTCGTCGAGTCGTGTTGTGGTTTGTTGCGCCCTCTCGTGGTATGTTGAGTTTAACGATTTTGCGGTTTTCTGTGAAGGTTAATTTAGTGTTGTTCGCTGTACGTTGTGTGGTAATTTTAGTAAAATCGATCGGTTATTGTTCTTGTTCAGGAATGGATATGACGGATAAAATTAACAGTGCGCGTCTGAGGGAAATGATGGGGAACACTCCTTTGCAACTGATCAAGTTTTTCAAGCCTTTCGGTTTAATTGTCGAGGTTGTGAAATGCTCTGTTTGTGGCGAAGAAATGAATTAGGCTAAAGTTCCGGCGTCTCGGACCAGGGACGGTTATATGTGGCGCTGTCGAAAGGACGACATTTGGCGCCCCACACGGCGCGGTTTCTGGTTCGAGAAGTCTAGGTTGGACATGCGCGAGATTGTAGTGGTGGCTTGTTATTTTTGTTATAGATCCCCACAAAGTTTTTGCGCGCATGAGACTGGTGTGAGTGAGAGGAGTGTGCTTCATTGGTTTTCTTTTCTTTTTGCCGTGAAGTGTTTTCAGAGTTCATTAAGTACAGGGGTAAGTACAGGTGTGTGTGAGTGCTTGTGTGTGATTGTGGAGGCCAACCTAGTTTGTAGCGCCGGAACTTTTTTGAGGTAAGTTTTTATTTTTTTTGTTTTGGGTGTGTTGGGGTCGAGGGAAGTGTTTTATTGGAATGTTGGTATTGGTATCGGGAGATGTTCTTGAGCTACATAGGTCAAGGGAAGTGTTTGATCGTAATTTATGGGATCGGGAGCTGCTGTTGAGCTATATAGGTTAAGGGAAGTGTCCGATTCCAGATGATATTGTGTTTAGTGGTATTTGGGGGTTTTGTGATGTCGGTTTTTTTTCGTCGTTTCGCGTTTTTTTATGGGGGCGGGTGTCTAAATTTGTTTATATTTAGTTTGTCCCCACCCAAAAACCCCCATTTCCGCTCTTGTCCCGTTAGTGTCATCAGGCTTCTTGTGGAAAGCGCGCGCGCGTGTGTGTGTGTGTGTGTGTGTGTGTGTGTGTGTGTGTGTGTGTGTGTGTGTGTGTGTTTCGATGTATTTGCGTCTTCATTATGTGTACCTAACGACTTTATATGCGCCATTTTGGAATCGTGGTTATGGTAGTTTCCGCCATATTTGTGACGTCATGGGCCAAAGCAGACGGCCGGGATCGGACGCTTCCGTATTTCCGAAACTTCCATAGCAATGCAATACTAAATCAGCTCATCAAATTTTTACCCAAAATTGTAAGTCTACATGTTTTTCCTGCTTCCTCGGTTGTACTGTTTTTCATATTGGACAACTGTATACCGAACATTTTCCAACCCATGTTTTTGTGTACTATAGCTTATCATTTTAGAAGGGACACTTTCTTTGATCTTCCTTCCCCGCTATTATCTTAGAATTCCGAGAGAATAACTGTGTGTGTACTAATATAGGGAGACTTTAAACGGAAAAAGTAACAGATCTGCTTCAGGCAACTGAAAGGAGTCCAGTTTACACAACTACAACCTATGTTTTGTTAACCAAATAAATTAACGAAACATCTAAAGGGATTGATCATAAACATTAAACTTGAATCTTACTATGTAAGAACACAAAAATAACTTGAAGGGTTTATCTGCCAATATCTTCCCAAAATAATGAAACATGTAATGCATTGCAGAATCTTTTCACATAGTAATTACATACATTAATTGCCAGCAGGAATGAATTTATATAAATGCGGCAAGAACAACATTTGAGCTGGACCGGCATTCGAAGTCCCCTGCATTCGAACTCGTGGTCTCCAGCATACTAGGCAGATGCGCTGACCACTACGTCGGCCTCGACAACTAATGAGCTAGGACAGTGCATCAGTGTGTTGTATAAGTTGAGAATTTGTGCCTAACAATAAGTGATCCAGGTTAGTCCATGTGGGTGTGATGGCCACTGTGTCCAGGTGGCATAGTGGTCAGCACATCTGCCTAGTAAGCTGGAGGCCTGGGTTCGAATCTGTCTGGCACAAGTTTTCAACTTGCTCCATTGATATAAATCAATGTCCATTGACAACTAACGTCTTTAATTCCTTTGTGTCTTGATTCATAGTGGTTGCAGGATCAAAATGTCTTTTGGACATCTGCAAAATCTTTGTTGACAAAACATGTAATGGTGAAAGTGGGCAACATGTGCACTCCTTTAAATGGTGGTAGAAGCACAAGTTACTATCAACATTGATTCCTCCAGAGTGCAGGAGAATACATATCTAGGATACCAAGGGTTCCACTTAAGCAGATGGGTGGGGGAGAGGAGGCATTTTTGATGACTCTATGCTGTTTAGAATCAGAGAGCATTAACATACGGTGTGAACATAAACATTAGCCTACACGACAGGTTGGCCTTTACCAGAATCTTAGAAATTCATGTTCATTGACCTCATCAACTAGCAACAAAATTATCACCATTGAACCTAACCTAGACCTCTAATTACATTGCATATTGGTCTGTCATCAGAAGCAAGATTTCAGGGGCAGTCCAGTATCACACTCTGACCAAATATCTTTGTCAAAATGTTAAATCAGTTGTCTGCGTCTTCCTAAATTCCTCTATATGATAGTAGTGTTCCTAATATGTCACTTTTTCATGCATCTACATTTATTTATTAATTTATTTGAATAGCCATCCATTCCAGTCATGTAACGGCATAAAACAGACTATAGGATGTTGTTTGTTTGTGGTGGTTGTTGTCCAGACTGGCACTATTCAGCTTTATCCTTTGCAAGTCGTCTTCTCTGCATTACTACTGCTGCTGTATCCATTTGAGTCTGCTTAGTGTTGCTAAGAATTGGTCTCCTTGTACAACTGTTTAACCTCTACCCTTCCTTTCAGTACCAAACTTAATATTCCTTGACACCTCAGGGCATGTCCTTGACAATCTGACATGTCTTCTAGTTAAGTTGTGCCACAAAGCTTTTGTCTCCAGTTCAACACAATACTTCTTCATTAGTTACTCAGCCTACTTATCAAGCCTTCATAATTCTTTTCTAAACCACATTGAAAAAGCCTATTCTCCTATTGTCTTCCCTGCCAGTCATTTGTGTTTCAATTCCGTATGAGCCTATACTCCAGAAAAATATTGAATGTTGACAATGAGTGTATATCTCTTAATGTCATTGTTGTATATCTGGATTCAGAAATAATGTGGAACAGTTATACAGAACACACATATGACAAGTTGTCTTGTAATAATTATTGCCGAGTTCCTGTTACGCTTTTTTCCCCCACTGTCATCAGAGTAGGATATGCCTGGAATATCCACAACTAAAATATCTTGCATCTCTTACTTTAAATAATTATGTACACTGATAGCCCCATCTCTCTTAATATACATACATATCCAGTAGTCACAGACCCTGCAGACCATGTGTTGCTCCCACAAACTGCCTCCATTCCTTTGTTCTGTGCTCAGTTCCTCCAGGTGTCTTCAGTCCCTAGGACTACTGGGTTATTCACCAGGCTCTCCATCCAGCACAGCCTTGGTTGTCTCACAGTGTGTCTGGTGTTTGTTTCCCTTCAACTACCCTACATTGCCTGTCCACTAGATTCTTCTGCTCTTAACCTTCTGTAGGATTGTTGGTTGTTGGTTGTTGCTTGAAGATTTGTCATTAATTATTCTCCAATCTCCTTTATCTAACATCCATGTCTTCCTCATTACTCTTATTTCAAATATTAGTAGTTTTTCCTTTGCCCATTTAGTCGTGCTACAGGTTTCTGAACCGTACACAACTGCTGGGCATATCACTTTTACATATTCTCATCTTAGCGTATGTTTATACTGATTTTGAGCTGAATGCCTCTCTGAGGGAATACATGCATTACATTCCCACTGCTAATCTTTTCTTGATGTTCATTTCTGTGCTGTTGTTGCTGGCAGACAGAGATCCCAAACCAGGACTCATCTGACCAGGCCACAGTTCTCCTGTTGCCTGGGTTTTAACTGATAGGCTCACAAGCCCAGCAGAGACTTTGCAGGCACTGTGGTGCTATTAGCAAAGGCTCTCACATCAGTTGTCTGCTACCATAGCTAATAATTACCAATTCTGCTGCACTATTGTAATAGATATATTCATTATACATCCAAGATTAATATCTGGAGTTATTTCATCCAGTTTGCTTGTCTGTTTGCACTGAGAACTCTCTACAAATACTGCTGGTCTGTCATTAAGTGAAGGGCATCAGCCACTGCATTTTCTTTAGTGAGATGTAATGCCTGAAATTTGATATTCTCTGAAAACTCTTGACACTATGTGTCTCAGAATTCGCATACTATTTCCTAAATGGAGTGTCCATGCATCAAGCTCCAACTACTATTCCACATTCAAACTCTGTTAATTCCCATTGTATAAACCTTTTCACATGAGTACAAATGATGGCTCTGCTAATGTACTACCTTGTGTACATGATACTACCACCATCTGTATGTTTGTATATAGCTACCCCATGACTTTCGCCTCAGCATATACAGTTGCATTTTTTATGTAAAAAGTTACAGCCGTAAGGAGTCCATTTATAACCATAATACTCACTGAACATTAAAGATTGACATGCCTGCTACTTTACTTACAAAAACACAAGTGGCGGGCACAAACACATGGGGAATAAAGCTTTTTAACATGTTACCTGTGCAGGCACATGCTGCATCTCCTTTAAAAATGATATCCAAAAATAGTCAGAAGAAAAGGTTTTTACCCTCTTAAAAGTTTTGAAGTAGCTTAAAATAATACATTCAAGAGCAGGATAATACTGGGTGGCAAGTGGTGTGCTCCAAAGTTGAGTTTTGGAGGGACCAGTAGTGGAAAATGGAAATGATCGTATGGCACTGTAGGCCGGGAGGCCCCATTCCGCGAGTTCTGCTGCCATATTGCAAGTCCTTTTTAGTCGACACCACTTCGTCAAATTGTAAGTCAATGACGATGAAAATGTTGATGGACACACAATACCAAGTTCCCTGCCGGGAATCGAATCTGGGCCCCGTGTGGTAGGCGGTGATGCTACCGCTACAATACGTAGGTGGACAGGTCCAGTTGTACCAGGATTGGATGTGATGGTCCAGAAAAACTGTTTTTGAACCACGCTGTTGGGATAATTAAGTCCAGTGAAGGCTGAGATGAGAATGTTGTATTGCCGTAAAGAGTCTGCATCCACACAAATACAATTGTCTCAAATTCCAAGCCTGTATGGGAGCAAACATTTGACATTGAAAGGATGCCAACCGTCAAAATGTAAGTAATGTAGTTTGTTAGTAGGTTTAATGTGGACAGAAGTGTGTAAATTGTCTTCAGTGAGGATTAGATCAACATCAAGAAAAGTGAAATAGGACTCAGGGTAGGACTATGTGAAATTTAATTGGGAGAAGGTATTTAGGGAGTCCAAAAATTTTAACAGGTCAGCTTCACTCTGAGTCCATATGCCAATGACATCATCAATGTATCAAAAGCAAACCAGGGGCTGAAAGCTTATGGATTCCAGGAAAGCCACACCCCACCCCCCCGACCCCCCAGAACCCATGATTTCCCATAATCATACCCTGAAATGAGATCCATTCTCTCTGGGAATTTGCCCACCACACATAGAATAGCTTTTTGTTGCCCTCCCTATCTCCGCAACATTCTCGTCAGACGCTATGCTCCTTCCGCACTCTTCTCCCTACCCTACGGCTCCTATCCATGTGACTGTCACCACTGCAAGACTTGCCCTATACACCCTCCTACAACCAGCTATTCCAGCCCTGTAACTGGCAAAACATGTAGCATCAAAGGGAGAGCCCCCTATGAAATGACACATGTCATATACCATCTGTTATGTAAACACTGTTTGGCCTTTTACGTCAGCATAAATACCACCCAACTGTTAATCAGCGTGAAAGCACATAAGCAGACAGCATACCAGCAACATGCAATGTCCTGTAGCAGAGAATGCTCTACAAGACAGTCATTACCTCGGTCACTGTTTCACCACAGGTGTCATCTGATTTTTATCCCAGACTCCAGTTTCTCAGAACTCCACAGGTGAGAAATGGTGCAACAACATGTCCCTTGTTCTCGCCAACTACCTGGTCTTAATTTATATTAACTCCTTCCATCTCAGCATTTCTTCACAGTACCTACTCCTTCTTTCACTCCATTTTAGTTTTGTACAACTCTCATTTTCTGCCATGTCTATTTTTCCCATCCCCATCCTACCCCTGTTACATACAATGACAGTTTTTACTCTTATTAACTCATACACAGTGTTCCAGTAGTAATCTCTGTCTTGCATATTACCCTGTCTTCCACCTTTAAGCTCTCAGGCTTTCAAATCTCATCCACTGCAGTCCCCAACAGTCAATCTTCCCTTCACATGCCATCCCCTTAAGTCTCCCCTGACCAGGGGTTCTGGGAGCTTTTCTGAACAAGTACCCCTTTTCCTAAACCTCTCCAGTCTTTTTTCCTTCACCACTCTTCCTTCCCCTTCAACTCTTCTGCCAGGAGGAGGAGCCACTGGCTCCGAAAGTTCTATCTGTTTACATTACATTGTCAATAATTGATTGTTTGGTCGTTATATTTGATTGTGTGTTGCACTAGTGTGTATAATGTGTTGCTTTTGTTATCTTTCCAGAATTTGCCCACAAATAGAGGTTTTAAATTCCCTAATACAGTATTACTTGCTGCAGTTGAGCCTGGTGAATGATAGTGTGTGCTCATGTTGAAATATTGACGGCTATTGAGATCACCATTCTGTAGTCCCATAAGTTATTTGAACAACTTATTACTTTCTTCTTGAAGTCAGAGGCTATTCTGGGTATCTCATGTATTGTATATCAGGTGAATGGTTTTGTTATGTTTTTAAACCCAATACTTTGCATGTCTCATGTATCGTGTTAGCCAGGTGTACTCATTTTGTTATGGCCTGTTCCCGAAGCATCTCAATTTCTTCGGGACGCCACCTACTCTATGTACCTTGTTTCAATTTAGGCTTTTCAGTCCTATGTCAAATTATTCCTACAGTATACCAGATCTTGTCCCCTCATCTTCCCTGTCCTTGACATTGTTTTGTTGTTTCTTTCCTTTGTACAACCTTTTTGTATGTTCCTAACACCTATCACTCTTGCCCTGTTTGCTTGCCTCTGATGGTTCTCTTAATAGTCATTCAGGTGCTTCTGTTTTCTGCAAACTTCTGTTTACTTTTCTTAATAACAGCATTTATATTTACCTGAGCCACATGGTCTTCTTCTGCTCTCTGGTCATTCCTGCTCATCATACTGCAGTTGTTGAGTCTCATTTTTCAGATATCTGTATTCCCTTTTGCCTTCTTGAGTTCCTGAGTTTATGTATTTTGTTCTTTGTATTTTAATTTCAGTATCTCAAAACGAGAATTCATACTAGAAAACTTTAAAGTTATGTGAGTGAGGGGAACTTTATCCTCACAACAGAAAACAGACAGCCAAAGTAAAAAACAATATTCACCACAATAGTAAAAGCTGTGTAGTTGAGGAGAAACTGAAAACATGCATGGGTCATTTTGGGTGTAATTTTAGATATTGTCCCTGCCTTGCCTCCCCAGATTCTATTCATATTTGGTTTTGAGATGCCCACACCTGTTATACGTAATCCCACAATTTCTTAGCTACTGATAGGCAATATACTTTTTCCACATGGTCACAATGAGCCATGTTAGGTCTAAATTTTGTGACAAGGATGCAAAAGCTTTTATAATTTTCAGGTGTCTGCGGGTTTGTGTGTGTGTGTTTGTGTTTTTTTTTAATTATGCTGCATTCCTGGTACACTTTTTCAGCAAAGTGAACAATAAGAGGTTTTAAGGGTTTTGATGTAGTATTTGCCACACCAGAGACCCTCTAAGTTATTAAGAAATTTCGTTGTAATCAAAACTCAGGTAGAACTATTTCCTGTAGTATAACTTCCAGCATCACCAGAGACCTACAGTATAATATACTGAGATTTCAAAGTTGTGATGAGTGTATCTATTGTTCTGTTTATGCCAGCCAGCAGCTATGGCAATCTAGTAGCATGACGATGTCTCGTGTGTGTCAATGTCACATTATCTTTTGTTTCTCCTAACCCATTGGACAGTTGGAATTGTACATGACCACAATGGGCCAGGAATATTTATTTATTTAGTATCCGTGTCATCATACAAACGATATTGGACTTGTCACACACAGAAATTAACAATATAGAATTTTTACCGTAAATTCAGACAAATTAAGAATCATGAAAGGATAGGCTTTGTTAACTCGATTCCTTCTGCATTTTTAAAATACACAATTACATAATGCTCGTAATTATAAGTTGTGAAGTTGTAGCGCATTCTGGTGGGAGCTTGCGATAGTGTTCCAGTCTAGAGATCACGTGTTTTGGTTGTTGTGTGTGTGTTAATACAGCCTTCATTTGGAAAATGGAAAAATATAGTTGCAGTTTGAGCACTGGAACACGGCACATTAATGAAAGTATATGTCACCAAACTGTCAAAGATACAGGCACGATAATCAAAGTTTTCAAAAAATTAACAGTTCTTCCAAACTTATTTGTGTGTTTCAGAGGAGAGGACATAATTAAAGAAGCTTGTAAATACAGGTTTCTCTTTAACCATCAAGGCCTTGCCGAAGATTACATTTCAAAGGTCATTTTCCCTGACTTGGAATGTTGAATGTCTTAAACCTCGCACGCCCAGAAATTATGGACCATTGGACATAGTGATGCCACACAACGTTATTCTCGCCACATACATTACATGAAGTCTCATCGATTTGATCTGTATCCATGTTTTGCATTTTAAAGAGAGGTGCAGAAGGGGTGAGGGAAGGAAAAGGGGTTTAGAGGATTACCTGCAGCCAGTGGCAGGCAGGGATGAAAGGGGAATAGTGTACACGGTTGCATGAAGATTCAGTTTTTTTTTCCTTTATTGTTTTCAATTCCTCATCAGGGTGGGCTGGCAGCAGCATATGCACTGATCTTCAGCCGAAAGATATAAAACAAACAATAGAAGACAGTGAAAAATATACAAAGGAGAGAATACGGTGAACATAGATATAGAAAAGGGGGAATATCATGGGAGGCAATAGACAAAAAAAGGGGCGACTGTAAAATGGAGATAAACTGTAAAAAAGTAGCGCACAGAGAGAGCCACACACTGCAACAATTAAAAGAACACAAGGCACAGTGTGACTGGAGCATAAAAATTGACGGATGGCGTAGCACATAAACACTGACAGCGAACCTCAATGCAATACACAATTAAAATCATACCTCTTGAAGCATAGGAGAAACAGCACTAAACACAACACTGACGATGATCAAAACATAGGAAGGGAGGGAGGGAGGGAGATGAGCGGGGGGGAGGGGGGTTCGCTGAAGAGGCCCAGGTAGGGAGGGATGTGGGAAGGAAAGACGCAAGTATGGCGTGCAGGGTCTCGGGGGAGGGGGGGAAGGAGGAAAATCGGCTCTGGGAGAAGGAGGGAAGAGGAAAAAAGGCGGGCCCTGGGGAGGGGAGGCGGGGGGGAACAAGGCCAGGTTATAGTTGGAAGGAAGGGTAGATGTCATGGCAAAGTCAATCATCTGGGATGGGGAGGCACTGGAAATAGCCCTGATGAAGGAGATGGAGGGTGTAGAGGCGTAGAGAGGGAGGGATACAGCAATAGAGGCGCGGCAATGGGCGGGGGGTGGAGAGTAAGGAGGAAACCAGAGGGTGGGGTGGATCAAGCCTGTGGGGACAATGTAAAGGATGCGGAGATGTTGGAGGAAAAGGTGGAGGTGGGGGAAGGGGATCGGTTCCTACAGGAGCCGTGTGGGGGAGGAAGGCGGATACGGAAGGCAAGGTGGAGCACATGCCGTTCAAGGATTTGGAGGGCCTTGTAAAAGCGGGTGGGGGCAGAGATCCAGGCAATGCTGGCATAACAGAGGATATGACGGATGAGGGATTTGTAAGTGTGGAGGATGGTAGAAGAATGCAATCCCCATGTCCGGCCAGACAGGAGTTTCAGAAGGTGGAGGCGGGAATGTGCTTTCTGCTGGATGGTCTGGAGATGAGGGGTCTAGGTGAGGTGTCGGTCGAGGGTGAGGAAAAGGTATCTCAGGGTGGGGGTGAGCTGGATGGGACGACCACAATGGGTGAGGTAGAAATCATGGAGACGAAAGGAGCGAGTGGTGCTCCCTGTGATGATTGCCTGGGTTTTGGAGCTATTGAGACGGAGGAACCACTGGTTACACCAAGTGGTGAACTGGTTAAGGTGGGTTTGGAGGGTACATTGGGACTGTTGAAGGGTAGGATAGAGATCCAGGAAGGCGGTGTCATCAGCATACTGGAGATGGTGAACTGGTGGGGCAGGCTTGGGCATATCAGCCACATACAAGAGAAAGGAGGGGGGAGAGGACAGAGCCCTGGGGGACGCTAGCAGTGGGATAAAAGATAAAGTATTTGGTGTTGTGGAGGGTGATATAGGAAGGACGGTGCGAGAGGAAGGAAGCGACCAGACGGACAAAATTGATAGGCAGGGCATAGGTTTGGAGTCTAAAGAGGAGACCGGGATGCCTTACATGGTCATAGGCATTTTGGAGGTCAAGGGAAACAAAAATGGCAGAGCGATGGGAGTAGAGCTGGAGGGACAGAAGGTGAACGAGGTTAAGGAGTTGGTCTTCAGCAGAGGAGGGGGGTCGGAAGCCACACTGGGTAAGAGGGAATAGGTGGTGTTGAGTAAGGCGCTGATGGATACGGTGGGAGAGGATGGATTCTAAGACCTTACTGAAGACGGAGGTGAGGCAGATGGGACGATAGGAAGAGGTGGCAGAAGGGGGTTTGTTGCGTTTGAGGAATAAGAGGATGCGGGAGGTCTTCCACAGGTCGTGGTAGAAGCCAGTAGAGAGGATGACGTTATAGAGATGGGCGAGGACAGGCAGGAAGGTATAAGGGCTTTCTCAAAGGTGACGCAGTCGTGACCAGGGGCCGTGTTGCGTTTGGACCGGAGGATAAGTTTAATGTCTTGTGCTGTGATGGGAGTGTTAATGTCGGAGGAGGGCAACTGCCCCAAGTACTGGAGAATACGAGCAAGTGGAGCGACCAAGGTATCGGCATGTTCCATGACAGTGGGGAAAAGAGAACGATCAAAGTGTTGATGGAAGATTCGTTTTGTCATCCCTTTCTAAATGCCAATCTTGTTCACAGAGTATGTGTGAACTCATTCTTGCCAATTGATGCCTTTGTCAGACTTCAGCTCACTATATGTTTTGTCATACGATAAACATTTTGTTTCTCTCTCTGTTCCAGCTACTACTACTTTCAGGAAGCCATCTTTTTTTAAAAATCTTTCAGCTTTTGTTGCCCACGCTCACAATCGCAACGTAATAAGTGTACACGCGCACAGATGGCTCTGCTGCTTTGCATATCTGCAGTGGCGGAGTTCGCTCTATGCATTGCTAGCCAACGCCCAACACGCCCATAGGTGTGTTTACTCGTGCCGTATTGTATGGCAACTTGTGTTGGCAGTGATGTTCCCATCAGTGTTCTTGCAGTCAATGGCAGTATTGCGGGATGACTGGACAGTATTGAATGACTTGTTGCAAATAATGCTACGTATTGCAGGGCTGCTGCCAGTTTTGTCCACATTGTGCATGGTCGGGTCATATCTTCTGCTGTCCTTGTCTGTAATTGCTTACCAATATTGAGTACCGTGCAATAATACAGACCATCTGAGACTGATGTTGACTGTTTGGGCGCAGTATATTGAAGGAGACACTTGTCACTCGCTGTATTGCACAATGCACCGTGTATTCCACAATAAAAAGCAGTTCCTGCCAAGACCAAGAGTTCATTCTCTCCAAACAACTTTCCGCAAAGAACTGAAAAATAGTAAAATGACGAAAGAAATAGGAGTGTGCTAGAGGATATGCATTAAAGCACAAAGCGGTACTTTGAGAAATCAAATTCCTTACTCTTTAGGAAACGCTGCGTACCTCGTTGTCCACAATAGTAGAGAAATTGTTTTTAGAAACTTACGTTAATACTGTATCCATATATGTATGTGTTATACATGCTTTAAGCTATAACTACACAGATCATACATTTTTTAACTAGCGCTAATTAAACGTCAAACTACCTTGCAGTACTAATCGAGTAAATATTTTGTGTTACTGTTGTCGCATGCAAACACACGTGTAAAATAACTTCTCGCATTGCCTTTCTGATTTCAGAAATGGAAACTCAGCCCCAGTTCATTCGGTAAATACAAACATCGTTTGTGGCATTTTAGTAATAAGTTTGCATACGCCATAGTGAATCTAACGGTGCGAAACCACAGTGCTGAAGGGGGCCTTGCTCCAAGATTGCATTTCGGGGTCATTCTTCCTGACTTGTAATTTTGAATGTCTCAAACCTCGCTAGCCCTGAAAATTATAGACATAACGATGCCATAACGTGCTTCTCCCCACATACCAAATATTAGGCTTCTAATGTGTGTGATTTATTCAAAATTCATCAAAATCGAAATTGATGAAATAAAAAAAAATTATTCGAAGAATCTGATATAGAATGCCTTATTTTCAACACAGCCGGCCGAAGTGGCCGTGCGGTTAAAGGCGCTGCAGTCTGGAACCGCAAGGCCGCTACGGTCGCAGGTTCGAATCCTGCCTCGGGCATGGATGCTTGTGATGTCCTTAGGTTAGTTAGGTTTAACTAGTTCTAAGTTATAGGGGACTAATGACCTCAGCAGTTGAGTCCCATAGTGCTCAGAGCCATTTGAACCATTTTTCCACATGTTTAAATATATCATTTTTACAACCTTTCTAAGTTTACAGATCGTACCAGAGAAACGTACTGACATCTGTGTTATCATAGTTGTCCCCATAAAAAATATGCTTCGAGAAGGAAACTGTTTACGTCACTACTACTGAGACTGGATTATATACAGTTCGTCCAATTTACGAAACATTTCGAACACTTGTAAAAAGTACGTAAACACTTATTTTGTAGATCTTGCTTCAATAAGACTCATTAAGCTAACTAGCTTACATCACAAAATCTGCCTGCTGTTTCTGGTTCTCTATTCCAGTCCAGAACATTAGCAAATATTCCTCCACCTCCAGGGCTGTGAAATATAATTGCAACAGTGTTTATGTTATTGGTAAATCCAGTCTGTTCAAATGAATGAATGTATGTAGAAACACATAGCTATCCTAAGCTGCTGCAGTTGGATATGAACTTCTCGGGAGAAGTATATAAAGCTCCGCTACTCGAAGACAAAATTCAGTTCCAGGTTAATGAAAAAGAAGAAAAAAACGGTGTCCATGATGTTGGTGCGAACATTAGCGATAAACACGAGATTTACACAAATCTGCATATCCCCCTACACCCAGAAACGAACAGGACTAGTCAGTGAACATAATAAAGAGCTGCAACACTTTCTTCATGATAAATTGCTTGTCGTTTGGGAAGAATATAAGCTTAACTACATTTTTAAATGTGGGGTATATTTTCAAGAGCTTTTTATTTTCATATTTCATGGTGCCAACACACCTTAATTTTGTCCACGGATTTGCGCTCTGATTACCTTAATCACTCCTGATGCAGCATGCCACGCTACGCGTATAGAAAATCTCTACACAATCATAGTCGTCAAACATATAATATTTTTTTTTTTTTTACTTTATTGTTATTTGAAAACCTGTACAACTCAGGTAGGCTGGCAGCGGCACACTACGCCGCTCTTCAGCCATGGCGTTTTACAAGAGTATAAAACATGGTGAATGACAAAGAACAAAGTGACGGGCAAAAGAGAGAGGTCACAGAGACATAAAAAACACGGAGTCGTTCACATGTGACGATAACAACACGGAAAACACGTCGGCACGGCGCACAAAACACTGGTGAGTCCGACGGCACAAGTGAACGTAGGAGTGGGACGGCGGACACCAAAAACACTATATGACGTCACACACACGAGACACAAAAGGCGACGATCTCCGGCGCGCGAATGTTCACTATACGTGTGCGAGTCCGGGGACCTGCCAAGAGAGGAGGAGGAGGAAGGGGAGAGGGAGAGCGAGAGGGGAGAGCAGAGATGCCACGGGCAGGGGAGATAGGGGGGAGGGAGGAAGGGGGAGAGGAAGCCCGGGGGAAGAGGGGGAAGGGAGGGGACAGGGAGACGGAAAAAGAAGGGAAGAGAAGAGAAGGGAGGGAGGGTGCTGAAAGGAAAGGACACGGGAAGTGGGGGGCGGGGCAGGGTCAAAGTTGATAGGAGGGGTAGATGGAGGGGACGAGGACATCATCAGGGAGAGGGAGCTGGCGGAAGCCACCTTGGGAGAGGGTATGGAGGGTGGAGAGATGGACACCTGGTGGGACGTGGGAATACAGGCGCGGCAGCGGGCGGGGGTGGGAGAGGATCGGGGAAAGGAGCGGGTGAGGAGGATCAAGTTTACGTGAGGTGTACAGGATACGTATCCTTTCAAGAAAAAGGAGGAGGTGGGGGAAGGGGATGAGATCATACAGGATCCGCGTGGGGGAGGGGAGACGGATGCGATAGGCAAGGCGGAGAGCATGGCGTTCAAGGATTTGGAGGGATTTATAAAAGGTAGGTGGGGCGGAGATCCACGCTGGATGGGCGTAACAAAGGATAGGGCGGATGAGGGATTTATAGGTGTGTAGGATTGTGGAGGGGTCCAGACCCCACGTGCGGCCGGAAAGGAGCTTGAGGAGACGGAGTCGGGAACGTGCCTTGGCTTGGATCGTCTGGAGATGGGGAGTCCAGGAGAGGCGACGGTCGAGGGTGACGCCAAGGTACTTAAGGGTGGGAGTGAGGGCGATAGGACGGCCATAGACGGTGAGATAGAAATCAAGGAGGCGGAAGGAAGGGGTGGTTTTGCCTACAATGATCGCCTGGGTTTTGGAGGGATTGACCTTGAGCAACCACTGGTTACACCAAGCGGTGAACCGGTCAAGATGGGATTGGAGAAGGCGTTGGGAGCGTTGCAGGGTGGGGGCAAGGGCGAGGAAGGCGGTGTCATCGGCAAACTGGAGGAGGTGGACGGGGGGCGACGGCGGCGGCATGTCCGCCGTGTACAAAAGGTACAGAAGGGGGGAGAGGACGGAGCCTTGGGGCACACCGGCGGAGGGGAAAAAGGTGTAGGAATCGGTGTTATGGATGGTGACATAGGAAGGACGGCGGGAGAGAAAGGAACCGATCAGACGGACGTAGTTAATGGGAAGGGCAAAGGTTTGGAGCTTGAAGAGGAGACCGGAATGCCAGACGCGGTCATAAGCGCGGTCGAGGTCAAGTGAGAGGAAGATGGCGGAGCGACGGGAATTAAGCTGTTCGGAAAGGAGATGAGTGAGGTGAAGGAGAAGATCGTCGGAAGAGAAGGATGGCCGAAAGCCACACTGGGTGACGGGAAGGAGGCGGTGCTGGCAGAGATGCTGGTGGATGCGGCGGGTGAGGATAGATTCTAGGACCTTGCTGAAGACCGAGGTAAGGCTGATGGGACGGTAGGAGGAGACGGCTGACGGCGGTTTGCCAGGTTTAAGGAACATGAGGATACGGGAGGTTTTCCACAGGTCGGGGTAGTAACCGGTGGACAGGACTACATTGTAGAGCCTGGCCAGGGTGGAGAGGAAAGAGACAGGAGCTTCACGAAGGTGACGGTAGGTGGCACGATCGTGACCAGGAGCGGTGTTGCGTTTTGTGCGGAGGGTAGCAATGAGATCCTGTGTAGCGATAGGGGCATTGAGTTCCGTGTGTGTAATGTTGTCCAAGTACTGGAAGCCAGGAGCGAGGGGAGGGGAAGAGGTGTCAGTTCGATCGCGGATATCCGGGAAGAGGGAGTAATCGAACTGGGGATCATCGGGGACGGAAAATACATCGGAGAGGTAGGAGGCAAAGTGATTGGCCTTACTAAGGGAGTCAGGGAAAGGGTGATCATCATGGAGAAGAGGATAATAGGGGGAGGGTTTAGTTCCGGTAAGGCGACGGAAGGCCGACCAGAACGTGGACGAGTTGATTGGTAGGGTTGCATTTAAACGGGTGCATGTCTGTCGCCAGTCCCGGCGTTTCTTAGCCGCGAGCAAATTACGAACGTGTCGCTGGAGTTGCCGGTGGCGTCGGAGTGTGTCCGGGTCACGCGTGCGGAGGAAGGCACAGTAGAGACGACGGGATTCACGGAGGAGGAGAACGGCCTGTGGGGGTAAGGTAGGACGGTGGGGGTGGATGGCGACAGTAGGAACGTGGGCCTCCACGGCCTCAGACAAGGTCCGCTGGAGAAAGGAGGCGGCATGGGTGACATCGTCAGGGTGATGGTAGGTGAGAGGGTGGCTATCGACCTGGGTGGAAAGGGTATCCCGGTAGGCATTCCAGTCGGCTCGGGAATAGTCGTGGACATACTTAGGGGGAGGGTCAGTACGAGGGTCGGGGCGAGGGCGACGACCGTCTGAAACGGTGAGGAGGACAGGGAGATGGTCGCTACCAATAGGCTCCAGGACATCCACCGTTATGCGGCCAAGGAGGTTGGGGGAGGAGAGGATAACATCAGGAGTGGAGTTGGATTCAGGACGGGTATGCCGGGGGATGGGGACGAGGTCACCTTGAAGGGTGGAGAGGAACCGATGCCATCGCCGTAACTGGGCAGCGGAACGACTATGGATGTTGAGGTCGGCGGCGATCACGTAGGAGGAAAAGGTACGATCGACGTGGGAGAGGAAGTCGAAGGGAATAGGAGCGTTGGGGCGGACATAGATGGTGGCGCAGGTAACGGTAAGGCCGGGGAAGAAGAGACTAAGGATCAGGTGTTCGGTGGGGTCAGGAAGGAGAGGTTGGAGCCGAACGGGGATCTGGCGGTGGTGACCAATGGCAACTCCGCCACGTGCAATCGGGAGGGGATTATCGGAGCGGTGGAGGAGGTAGGGCGAAGTGTGGACTGTGTGGTGGGGTTGCAGGAAGGTTTCATTGAGGAGGAAGGCATCCACGCGGTGGGTGGCAAGGGTGTGCAGGAACAGGTTTTTGTTGGCGGGAAGGGAGCGGATGTTGTTGAAAAGGATACGTTGCTGTCGCGCCATGACTGGGATTTAAACGAGGGTGTCAAGACGGGAGAAGGTGAAATGGGCCTGGTTGTTGGAGTAGGTGGCGTACATCTTGAGGTGGAAGATGGAACGGGCAGCAAGGGAGATCTGCTGGAGGGTGTGAGGGCGCTGAAAGGGATGAACATTCTGGAGGACGATGGTGAGGAACCTGATGATGTCCTCAGCGGTGGGTGGGGGACGAAGGGAATTGCCAGGAGGGGTGGGGGCGTCCAGAGGACGGACAGGTACGGTGAGTTCAGGAGTGGTTGGAGGGGGTCGGGCTTTGCACTTTTGGGAGTAGGTGGGATGAGGGAGATTGCAGGTATTACAGGAGGGAGGGGATTGGAGGTTAGGGCACTGCCGGAGGAAGTGCGCCTGCCGACAATGCGGGCAGGTGGGGGCCTCGCGGCACTCAGCTGTGGGGTGCGCATTATAGCGCAGACACCTCTGGCAGCGCAGGGATTGAGGAGGGGAACGGGAAGGGTCGACCTTGTACCGCTGGTGGAAGAGGAGGGCACCCTCCTTCAGGAGACGGTCAATGGAGGGGGCGTCCTCAGAGAAAACCCGCATAAGGCGGGTGGGGCCGGCCGAGTTGAAAATGCGGCGGACCGCCCGCACCTCCAGCGTGGGATGGGCCTGGAGCTCCGCCAACACCTCCTCCTCCGTGATCGACGGACTGAGCCGCGTGATCACGGCGGTGAGGGTCGGCGGGCGACGCGGGGGTTGGGGTTGGCGGGTAGGAGATGGAGAAGGAGCAGGGGTAAGGGAGGCGTTGGGACCAAAACGGTTGATGGGGAGGCGGGAGAGGATGTCAGTATGGAGGGTTGGGCTGGGGGAGGAGATGAGAACAGAATCGCGGCGAGGAGTGAGGAGGGAGATGGGGGCACCAGGACAATGCTGGCGAAGGAAGAGGGTGAGGTTCCGGGCTTCAAGGAGAGAGGGATCAGGACGGGAGAGGAGGTAGCGGTAGGAGGAAGGGGGAGAGGAGGAGGATGAGGGGGCAGGGACAGGCGGGGAGACTTCCATGGCATCATGGGTGGGGGAAGGAGGACGAGGCGCAGCCTTTTTGGAAGCAGAGGAAGCAGGGGTGCCACCGGGGCGCTTGACGGCGGTGGAGGAGGTGTGGGGGATGGGAACAACGGGAATGTGGCGGGGAGGGGCAGGTCCCGGGGCCGGAGTCGGCGCCGGAGATGGTGACGGTGACGGTGAAGGCGACGGCGACGATGACGATGACGGTGGCAGTGGCGGCGGTGATGGTGAAGGTGACGGGGAGAGCTGGGCGTGGGCAGTGGCCCGACGGGCCATCACCCGAGCTGGAGCTGCAGTGACAGGCTGGGGGAGTGGGGGGAAGGGATCAGAACGAGAGGAGCGGGAGGAAGAAGCGGGAGAGGGGGCGACAAAGATAGAGGGTGAAGGGAGAGTGAGGAGAGGTGGAATGGAAGGAGGGGGGTGGGACTGGGCACACCAAGTTATAGTGGTGGAGGCGGCGGAAGGGGAGGTATAGACAATGGAGGTGGTGGTGGTAGTGACAGTGGTGGTGGGGGTGGACATGACGGAAGAGAGAAACAAGAACGAACAGAACGAAGAGGAGAGGACAGAAACTGGGGACAGACAAAGACGAAGAGGGATGAAGACGAAGACGGCCGTATACCAGGGTCAGGACGGCGGCACCGGACGGCGGCGGCGGGCACCGGCGGCGGCGGCGGCGGCGAGCACCGGCAGGCGGCGACCAGGCGGGGGCGGCGAGCACCGGCAGGCGGCGACCAGGCGGGGGCGGCGAGCCCCGGCAGGCGGCGGCGGCGGCGGCGGCTGCGGCGGCGGCGGCGGCGGCGGCGAGCACCGGCAGGCGGCGACCAGGCGGGGGCGGCGAGCCCCGGCAGGCGGCGACCAGGCGGGGGCGGCTGCAAGGACCGGAAGGCGGCGACCAAGCGGCGGCGGCGGTGACGGTGACGGCAAGCAGACGACACGGCAGGGATCTTCCACGTCGAAGGCGCACCCTGAGAGTAGCCCAGGCAGTGAAACTCTTCGATGAAGAAGAGAGGGAATCCAACCCTCGAATGAACATATAATACTCCTATACAATATTAGTAGGAGCAGAAGTTAGGTTGTCCACTTGTACATTGCTATCTTGTTCACACAGTACATGTGAGCGCATTCTTACCAATTGATACTTTTAGCTGCCTTGACCTGATTACACGTTTTTTCATACGATAGACATTCTGTTTCTCTCTGTTCCAGCTAGTGCTGCTTTCAGGAAGCCATCTTTTCTTTTGAAATCTATAAGTTTTTGTTGTTCTCGCTTACAAACGCAACGTAATACGTCTTTGCGCGCACAGATGGCTCTGCTGCTTCGCATATCTGCAGTGGCGTAGCTCGCTCTAAGCATTTGGCGTTGCTGCAGCCATGCTCTTGCCAATAGATAGTACGTGGCACATAAACACAGTTGATAGGAAAATGCCCTTTAGATGCTCCAAAATTTTTTTTCAGCAAAATCCTTTTCAGAGTACTCAAATAAAATCTTAATCTATCGAAATACGATGAAAATCGAAAATCGATATTTTTTTTTCGAAATGAAGCACTGTGTGGTCCCCTTAACTTGTTTGTGCCATGTCTTCCTCAGTCCTTGTCTTCAAATGGTTCCCAATTTTGAGTACTGCGGAATAATACAGACCATCTGAGAATGGTTCTGATGGTTTGTGAGCAGGATATTGGAGACTGCAGAGCGTTAAAAATATTGACGCTTGATTCAAGGCACTATTTGTCTTACTGCTGAGCCATTTTCCCCACAGATTCTTTGACCATCTTGTTGTTGCTGAATTTTTATCCCCGTAATGCCTCCTTGAGGGGACCAAATAAATGAAAATCCGAGGAAGCTAAATCTGGACAGTAAGGAGAAAGACATAGTGTAGGTTGACCAGACGTTGTCCAGTCAAAATACAGGGTGTCCCACTCAAACCTCCCTGATTCCAAGGACCCAGGAGAGAAAAGCACAGTGGATACAATGAAAAATGCACCACACTGTAGAGCATCTCAAATAATTTGTATTCCCACGTCAGAAGCGCCAAGTGCAGCATGGTCGTATGGAGTGAAAATGGCGACTCCACAGCAGCACGTGCAAGCAGTAGCGTGGATTGCAGAAACAAAATCGCCGATTATTAGATTCTCGTTTAGTGTATGAACGTGATACACCTGATTTGAAAACAAGCAATAGTATAGGAAATTTCTAACAGGAAGTGTTCTGAAACATTCTGGCGGTGCACGTTATGGAGTTTCAGAAGAGACAGTGGTGTACATCAGACGAACGTTTCTCAGAAGCCCACGTAAGTCAATTCGTCAAGCATGCAGGCAACTTTATGCACCTCGATCAACGTTGCATCGTGTAGTTCACCAGAGTCTTCGTCTGTGTGCTTACAGAGTGCAAATTCTGCAACATCTGACGACGAACGACAAACCACGCCGACAACAAATTGCTGCTGCGTATTGGTATGGATGTCAGCTTCCTGGAAAGATTTTTATTCTCAGGTGAGACAACCTTACATTTATCGGGAAGGGTTAATAGGCATAATGTTCAGATTTGGGGTTCGCAAAATCCGCATGTTGCCATTGAACATGTTCGTGATAGCCCTAAACTAAACGTCTGGTGCTGGCTAGTGCATGGCAGGATTGTTGGACCGTTCTTCTTAGCGGAACGAACAGTGAATGGGTCAGTGTATCTGGACATGTTGGAGCAGTTTGTGTACCCTCAGGAACAAGTCTTGCAACCCAACATCGTATTTCAAGATGGAGCTCCGCCACATTGGCCAATGGCTGTTCGCATGTTTCTGGATAGAAAATTTCCCAGTCGTTGGATCAGATCCATTGCCTAGCCAACGTCACGCCTCTTGATTTCTTCGTGTGGTGATTTGTGAAGGACTGCGTGCATGCGACGAAAGTGGACGATATTCCTACGTTGCGACATTCACTAATGCGATTGCAAAAATAACAGAGGAATTTTTACAAAGAACTTGGCGAGAAATTGAATGTAGACTCGATATTCTTCGTGCTGCAAATGGTTAACATGTAGAGGTGTATTGATGTTAAATAAATTCTTTGAGATGCTCTACAATGTAGTTCACTTTTTATTGTCATACCTACTGTGGCTTTTTCTTCCTGGGTCTTTGAAATCAGAGTGGTTTTAGTGGAAATCCCGGCGTATGCGGTACATATGTCCCATCCCGTCTTTCAATAACCACCCGTTTATTTTGAACTGGTTTGTTTCTAACAAGGGAACCTTCCCATCGCACCCCCATCAGATTTAGTTATAAGTTGGCACAGTGGATAGGCCTTGAAAAACTGAACACCGATCAATCGAGAAAACAGGCAGAAGTAGTGCAGAACTATGAAAAAAATAAGCAAAATATACAAACTGAGTAGTCCATGTGCAAGATAGGCAACATCAAAGAGATTTTGAGCTTAGGAGCGCCGTGGTCCCGTGGTTAGTGTGAGCAGCTGACAATTATCTGTCCGCCCGTCTTTCCAATGTTATCAGCTTTTTGAGAGTGATTATCACATCCACAAGAAAACCTAAATCGGGCAAGGTAGAAGAATCTTCTTATCCATTCGCCAAGTGTACAAGATAGGTGTGTCGACAACATATTCGTCATTGTGACGCACATGCCGTCACCAGTGTCGTATAGAATATATCAGACGTGTTTCCCTGTGGAGGAATCGGTTGACCTATGACCTTGCTATCAAATGTTTTCGGTTCACATTGGAGAGGCACGTCCTTTTCGTTTACTAATGGCACGGTTTTGCGGTGCGGCCGCAAAACACTGACACTAAACTTACTACAGTGAACAGAGACATCAATGAACGAACGGACAGATCATGACTTTGCAAATATAAAGAAATTAAACCTTCCACTCAAGGGAAGACTAGAACCAAGGACCTCTCGTTCCGCAGCTGTCCACACTAACGACGGGACCACGGCGCTCCTGAGGATATATTGTCCTTGATGTTGCCTATCTTGTGCATACACTACTCAGTTTGTATACTTTGCTTATTTTTTTCATAGTTCCAGATAGCTTCTTCCTGTTTTGTCGATTGATCTGTGTTCAATTTTTCAAGGCCTATCTACTGTGCCAACTTATAACTAAGCCTGGGGGGGGGGGGGGGTGTGAGGTGGGGAGGGTCCCTTGTAAGTAGCGTGTAACATAAGCAAATGTAGAAGAAATGTGGTCGTACCCAAAGAATGAACAAAATACGGTCTTTGATTAACTAAATTGCTTAAGTACGATTTTATACGTTCTTCATCTATTAGTGCGATATTTTTATGCAGAAAGCGATCTCACTGACGAACTTGATACTATGATGTTCTGCCACACTAATGCGCCGAAATATCCAGCAGTTCTCCAGTATATTTATGGAACGATCAGCACGCCGGTAAAAGCTGTAAACCCACAGCATCCATATCATTCAGATTAAATACCACTACATGGTCCTTGTATTCATTTTGGTTTAGTTGTTTATTATGAGGGGTGGGAATGGGAGGGGAAAGGAGCAAGGTTATGTTGGATTACCCGCAGTTAACTGCAGGCAGGGAGGAGGAAAATCACGTACATTCTGCATAACCAGTATTTTATAGAGATGGGGCCCCTCCACGCCCGCACCAACGTGGTGACCAAACCAAAAGTTCTACTGTCACCTCCGTAAACATGTTAGTTGTCTAGTATGTGGATCACAGGATGCTGGGCTGTGACGTTGTCCGTGCGTCTGGGTAAGGCTACGCATTAACACGGTCCATCAGGTGATAGATAGTGGACGAAACGCGAGTGAGGGTAGCGATTTGAAGAGCAGAGGAAAAAAAGTGCCATGGCTCGTGCCGTGGGAAAAAAACCTCTGCGACAGTGGGATGGGTAGTAAGAGCAGTAGTGGCTTACTAGCTGCGATAGTTCATGCAAGGTTGGATTTGTTAGTATAGGTATCATGCATCATTACCATGACAAGCGATGGCGATGTGTCCCAGTTGTTGCTGCTGCTGCATTCCTGGAACAATCAAGATCGTTATACAGTAGTGGGAGATCGGCCATAGATCATCTCACTGTGTGGGGGATGTGTGGAGCTTGTTTGCATGCAGTGTACGGTACGGCTTCCCTGTGTGGTGCCAGTTATTCGGCAGTGTACTCCAATCCAGCTGGATATCCAGTAATGGGTCTGATAAACAGGGGCTCGCCTGTGCCGTTATGTTTGCGTATGCTTGGCCATAGATGTTATGTCCTTACAAGTATGTCTTTTGGTCTTTTATGTTTCCATCTATGGTTGTGGTCGTAGTTCCCCAGATTCAGAATAAACGGGTTCTGCGAATGTCTGGAGTTTCTGTATAGTCTTGTGGTGAGTTTGTGGATTACCTCCGTGAGAGTCTCAAGTCGGTATTCCCGGTGAAGGTCCGCGATGCGTGTGTATCGTGGAGCATTGCTTATGATTTTGAGTACTTTGTTTTGTATGAGCTGCAGACGGCGCAGACGTGTAGGCGCAGCGTATCCCCAGACAGGAGCTGCGTACGTCATCAGGGGTCGGATAAGTGTCATGTACATGGACCTCGACACCCTTCTGTTCAGTGTGCTACGCCTGTTGAGCATACGATAGAGCTGTTTGAGCCTCGCGCTAGCTCGGTTGGTCATGTGTTGTCTGTGGTCCCCCCAGAGTAATTTCCGGTCCAGCCAGACACCGAGGTATTTGACTTTCTCGCGGAAACGTATTGGGCGTGCATGTAGAGTTATTGGTCTGCAGTAGCGGTGTTTGCGCAGTTGCTTCGGTCTTCTAGTGAACAGAACGGCTTCGCACTTGTCGACGTTTACTCTAACACGCCATTTCTCCAACCAAGGCTCGGCCACTCTGAGTGCAGTCTGTAGGCGTGACGTAATGTTTGATGGTTTCCAATCTTGCGCAAGGATGGCTGTGTCATCCGCGTAGATTGCCATCATTGTGTTGTGTGTGGTTGGGAGATCGTTTATGTAGAGGTTAAACAGCAGGGGCCCTAGGATGCTTCCCTGGGGTACTCCCGTGTGTATACCGTGTTGTGTTGATTGTTTTCCCTGCATGTCAGTGTTAAAACTCCTGTCTGTGAGGTATGAGTGTATTAGACGCAGCAGCCCGTCAGGGAATCCCGCGTCGCTGAGTTTGCGGATGAGGCCGTTGTGCCATAGACGATCGAAAGCCTTTTCGATGTCCAGGAACACTGCCCCTGTAGCTTTGTTTATGTTGAAGCCATGTGTTATATGTTCAATGACCCGTAGGAGTAGTTGTGTTGTGGAATGGTGATTCCTGAAGCCGAATTGCTCCGGTCTCAGGATGTTATTTGTTATGCAGTGCCTAGTGATGCGTTTGAGAATCACCTTCTCAACAATCTTACTGAGCGAACTCAGAAGGCTGATGGGTCGGTAATTTTGTGGGAGGCTGTGGTCTTTCCCCGGCTTCCTGAACATCAGGACCTTGGCCGTCTTCCAAAAGGCGGGGAAGTGTTGGTGTTTTAGTATGGCATTCGTTATGTGTGTTAGGTACTCAGTTGCTTTATCCGTGAACTCCTGGAGGACACGGTTTTGAATGCCATCATGACCAGGGGCTTTCCTAGCAGCGGAATGCATTATAGCCCAGGAGACTTCGGCTGTGCTAGCATGTCGAATGTCGTCGCGCGATGGTTGGGCTAGAATGCGTGTAACCTCTTGGTCAGTAGCAAGTGTGAACACTGGATCTGATGGTACCAGGTTCGGTGTGAATGACGCTGCGAGTGTTCGAGCCATTAGTTCTGCTTTCTCTTCCGCTGAGTATGCAGGTCCGTCAGGCCCTTGAAGTGTTGGGGTGTATATTTTCTCCCTGGTGAAATGTCGGGCTAGCTGCCACACGCCAGGTCGTGCGGTGTCCAGCCCTTCGAGTTTTTGATTCCACTGTTGTGTTCTATGTGTTTGTATTTTATCGTGTATGATGCCCTGTAGTCTGTTAATGTGCCGTTTGAAGTACGGGCGCCTGGTGCGCTGCCATTGTCTCCTGAGGCGATTCCTCATTGAGATTAGGCCCAGGATTTCCTGGGGCAGGGCCGCACTGCGTTGTTGTGAGGTGCGATCAGGTATGGTGCCTGCCATTGCGTCCCGGACGGCGTTAGTGAGGGTTTCCACTGCCTCGTCAATTTGTCCTGTTTCGTTAATTTCGTGTATAGGTGGGATGTGGCTATCAAGCGTTTGCTTGAACAATGTCCAATTCGCACGCCCGTAGTCCAACATCTTGCGTTGTTCTGTGTGCTGCAGTGTTTCCTCGATGTATAGTATTACAGGTTGGTGGTTTGAGGGCAGATCGTTTTCAACGGCAACGTTGAGTGTCGCTGTAATGCCCTTGATGAGGGCCATGTCTATCACGTCTGGCCTGTGTCCCCTCTGATAGGGAATGTGCGTCGGTTCAGCCGGCGCTAGTGTAATGTAGTTTCTACCTAGCGAATGTTCGTACAGTTTTTTGCCGTTGGGATTTCGTATGCGTGAGTTCCATTCTGGGTGTTTTGCGTTCAGATCTCCAGCGACTATTACTCGCGGTGAAATGTTGAGTAATGTGCTGATATCGCGTGTTGAGATGCCTACAGGGCTGTTGTATACCGATATCAGCGTGGTGTAGGCTCCGTTGAACTTGACTCTGACGGCCGTAGCCTCGATTTTTTCCAGTTCAGGGAGCTCTATGTTTGTGTGCTCAATGTCTTTGTGTATGACGATTGCAGTTCCACCTGCCACGGCGTCGCCCGGTCGGTCGGTACGATAGACACAATAGCCAGGAAAGTTTAATTGTTTGTGCGGTTTAAGTTTAGTCTCGCTCAGTAGCGCGACAAGGATTCCCTTGCGCTCCATGAACGCGGCAAATTCTGCCCTTTTGTTGAGGATCGAGTCTGCATTCCAGAACAGGATCCGTGATAGTGTATGCGGGTCTGCGTTATGGGCCGGGTGTGGTGTATTATTCATGTAAGAGTGTGAAAGAGTGTTGTGATGGCAGTGTGTATGACAGCCCAGTATTGCCCGGGTTCGGCGCTCATGAGCTGGGTGATGAGTGTAGTGACGGCCGTCAGCACCTTGGTAAGGATTTGAACGGTCGTGTGTCGGGGGAATAGTGTTTCCAGTATTCCCCCAGGTGGTGTGCTGGTGTTGGGTGTGGCAGCCTGAGGTGCTGTTGTGGAGTTAGCGGCCGCTTGTGCGGGTATTGGTGTGTTGTTAGGAGCGGCATTTGTGCATTGTGGCAGAGGTTGTGGCGCCTGTGTTACTTCTGTGGTGAGGGGGATGGTAGTGTGAGTTACAGTCTCGGTGTCTTGTTGACTGTTTTCCTGTGTGTTGCTGTTCCGTTGTTGCTGTGTGGCCTGTTGTGGTGGTTTCGTGTTCCCCGCCCTGTGTTTGCGTGTGCGTCTATTCCTCCTCTGGGCTTGGGGTTCGAGGGGTTCTTGTGTGGGTGTGTTTTCTTGTATACGATGCGTTTCTTCGCAGCGCGTGATTTCCGGGAGTGGGGTCGTGTTGTTTGGGGGCATAGGTGTTGGTACCGATGCTTGCTGGGTTTCAGGTGTTGCCTGTGGTTGTTGTGTGGCTGTTGCAGCGGTTGTTTCACGTGTGTGTGTAGGGCGCTGAAGTTCCGCAGCCTGTGCCGTCCCGCCAGGGCGTGCAACCGTGGCAAACGTTACGCCGTTCCTTACTGGGTTCGGCGCTGGCCTTGGACGTGGTATGTCGTACAGTACCCTACTTATGTCTCGCTTTCGCTTCAGCGCCTGTTTGTACGAGTTGCACTGTCTGAAGTTTGCCGCATGGGGCCCACCGCAGTTGGCACAGCGTCGCTGGTTTGGTTGTATTTGTCTACATGTGTTGGATCTGTGATTGCCAGCGCATCCGCGGCAGCGAGTTGCCAGGCCGCAGCGGAGGGCCGAGTGGCCGAACCGCTGGCAGTTGTTGCATTGTTGGGGGACGTTGGGTGTTTCATAGTGTTCTACACGTACGTCCATCCGCAGAAAGCTCTTTATCTGCAGGATGGCGCGGGAATCAGCCGTGTCGGCTAACTCAACCATGTAGTGTGGTAACGGTGCGTGTGTACGGAACCCTGTCATCCGGGAGGCACTTTTGCAGTCGAATCCCAGATAACAAAGGGCCGCATGTACTGTCTCGTTGGGGGTGTTGGGGTCCACTCCCTTGATCACGTACTGCTGGGTTCTCTCGTCCAGCGTTCTGTACGTGTAATGTTCAATCTTCCGATCTTTGAGGAAGGTCAGAAGATCTTTATATTCTTTGTCTGTGGCAACGTACAGTGAGGCCCTATCCCCCGAGTACTTTGCATGTAATGTGCTGTTTATGTGCCTCTCCGCGAATGCAGTGTTAAGGGCACTAAGCTTTGTGTGCTTTGTTGTTGTTCGCCACAGCTGTGTTTGCGTTTTGTTTTGTGTTTATGTTGCTAGCCTGAGATGAGCTAGTGGGTGTAGGCAACAGCGCCTTTCGGTTGCCTAGCGAGTTTGGTTGCTCGCTTGTTTGTGCTGGTGTTTTTTTGTGTCTGCGTTTTGGGCCCTCCACCTGCCAGGGCTCTGTGTAGTGGTTTTCTGTATCCTCATCCGCCGCCGCTGCCTCGGTTTCTTGTGGCTGCGACGCCGGTGGGAGAATGGTGCATGACTGTCCAGTGACAGGGGAATGTAAGGTAATGTTTAGTGTAGCTGTCTTGGTGGGAGAGACGTCCGCCCCGAAAAGTTCGGTGATTAGCCGACGCGACTCGAGCTGCTTTTGCGCTTTCGCGCCAAGCTGTCGAGCGTCGCCAGCCGCCCCCTTGCCTTCGGTAGCGGGCGGGGCGCGGGTTTCGGCGGGTGCAGTCGATCCTCGCGCCTCTTGTGTTGCAGTCTTGCTGCGGGTGATAGCAGGGGAAGTGCTAGTAGCGTCCACCATTTCGCACTTAGGATTGTTTATTGGGTGGGAAGGGGGAAACGACAATTTTACTTTTCTCGAAAGGCGAGAGAAGTGTAACGTGTTCCCTATGGAAGTGGGTGGTCCCTACTTACGCTAACATGCGCTGTTCGTGCAAGCGCGGCACCTAAAGGAGGTGCGGAAGAAGAATGGCCTGCAGCACGCGGGCTTGGTCCCGTGAAGGAGCCCTGGTACTGCCTCAGAGTCCCTAAAAGAACGTGAGAATCACGTTGGGGGCGTTGGGTAACCAGAGGCTACCGGGAGCTGCGAGCCGAAGCTCTTTCGCGGCAGTCCGCGACTGGTTGCGCGGCTTTGCGTCGAAGGGGAGCAGGCTCAACCCTTCGGCACTCGGCCGGTTGCCGCTGGGCGGCTGCGCCGGGACCGGCTGATGCGCACTCCCCGGGCGCTGCCGGGCGACTGGCTGCGGAGCGCTGGTAGCGGCCGGCTGGCGCGCGGCCGGCTGGGGGGGAGGTGGCGGGCGAGCTACGGCTGTCGGCGGTCGGCGCCTGCGCTGCGAGGTCCTCTCCGCTCGGCGTCCACGCGACGACTTGCCCCTCTCTCATAACCAGTAATTTTTTTTTTTTTTTTTTTTTACTTTATTGTTATTTTAAAACCTGTACAAATTCAGGTAGGCTGGCAGCGGCACACTACGCCGCTCTTCAGCCATAGCGTTTTACAAGAGTATAAGACATGGTGAATAACAATGAACAAAGTGACGGGCAAAAGAGAGAGGTCACAGAGACATAAAAAAAAACACGGAGTCGTTCACATGTGACGATAACAACACGGAAAACACGTCGGCACGGCGCACAAAACACTGGTGAGTCCGACGGCACAAGTGAACGTAGGAGTGGGATGGCGGACACCAAAAACACTATATGACGTCACACACACGAAGCACAAAAGGTGACGATCTCCGGCGCGCGAATGTTCACTATACGTGTGCGAGTCCGGGGACCTGCCAAGAGAGGAGGAGGAGGAGGAAGGGGAGTGGGAGAGCGAGAGGGGAGAGCAGAGATGCCACGGGCAGGGGAGATAGGGGGGAGGGAGGAAGGGGGAGAGGAAGCCCGGGGGAAGAGGGGGAAGGGAGGGGACAGGGAGATGGAAAAAGAAGGGAAGAGAAGAGAAGGGAGGGAGGGTGCCGAAAGCAAAGGACACGGGAAGTGGGGGGTGGGGCAGGGTCAAAGTTGATAGGAGGGGTAGATGGAGGGGACGAGGACATCATCAGGGAGAGGGAGCTGGCGGAAGCCACCTTGGGAGAGGGTATGGAGGGTGGAGAGATGGAGACCGGGTGGGACGTGCGAATACAGGCGCGGCAGCGGGCGGGGGTGGGAGAGGAGCGAGGAAACGAGCGGGTGAGGAGGATCAAGTTTACGTGAGGTGTACAGGATACGTATCCTTTCAAGGAAAAGGAGGAGGTGGGGGAAGGGGATGAGATCAAACAGGATCCGTGTGGGGGAGGGGAGACGGATGCGATAGGCAAGGCGGAGAGCATGGCGTTCAAGGATTTGGAGGGATTTATAGAAGGTAGGGGGGGCGGAGATCCAGGCTGGATGGGCATAACAAAGGATAGGGCGGATGATGGATTTATAGGTGTGGAGGATTGTGGAGGGGTCCAGACCCCACGTGCGGCCGGAAAGGAGCTTGAGGAGATGGAGTCGGGAACGTGCCTTGGCTTGGATTGTCTGGAGATGGGGAGTCCAGGAGAGGCGACGGTCGAGGGTGACGCCAAGGTACTTAAGGGTGGGAGTGAGGGCGATAGGACGGCCATAGACGGTGAGATAGAAATCAAGGAGGCGGAAGGAAGGGGTGGTTTTGCCTACAATGATCGCCTGGGTTTTGGAGGGATTGACCTTGAGCAACCACTGGTTGCACCAAGCGGTGAACCGGTCAAGATGGGATTGGAGAAGGCGTTGGGAGCGTTGCAGGGTGGGGGCAAGGGCGAGGAAGGCGGTGTCATCGGCAAACTGGAGAAGGTGGACGGGGGGCGACGGCGGCGGCATGTCCGCCGTGTACAAAAGGTACAGAAGGGGGGAGAGGACGGAGCCTTGGGGCACACCGGCGGAGGGGAAAAAGGTGTAGGAATCGGTGTTATGGATGGTGACATAGGAAGGACGGCGGGAGAGAAAGGAACCGATCAGACGGACGTAGTTAATGGGAAGGGCAAAGGTTTGGAGCTTGAAGAGAAGACCGGAATGCCAGACGCGGTCATAAGCGCGTTCGAGGTCAAGTGAGAGGAAGATGGCGGAGCGACGGGAATTAAGCTGTTCGGAAAGGAGATGAGTGAGGTGAAGGAGAAGATCGTCGGAAGAGAAGGATGGCCGAAAGCCACACTGGGTGACGGGAAGGAGGCGGTGCTGGCGGAGATGCTGGTGGATGCGGCGGGTGAGGATAGATTCTAGGACCTTGCTGAAGACCGAGGTAAGGCTGATGGGACGGTAGGAGGAGACGGCGGACGGCGGTTTGCCAGGTTTAAGGAACATGAGGATACGGGAGGTTTTCCACAGGTCGGGGTAGTAACCGGTGGACAGGACTACATTGTAGAGCCTGGCCAGGGTGGAGAGGAAAGAGACAGGAGCTTCACGAAGGTGACGGTAGGTGGCACGATCGTGACCAGGAGCGGTGTTGCGTTTTGTGCGGAGTGTAGCAATGAGATCCTGTGTAGTGATAGGGGCATTGAGTTCCGTGTGTGTAATGTTGTCCAAGTACTGGAAGCCAGGAGCGAGGGGAGGGGAAGAGGTGTCAGTTCGATCGCGGATATCTGGGAAAGGGAGTAATCGAACTGGGGATCATCGGGGACGGAAAATACATCGGAGAGGTAGGAGGCAAAGTGATTGGCCTTACTAAGGGAGTCAGGGAAAGGGTGATCATCATGGAGAAGAGGATAATAGGGGGAGGGTTTAGTTCCGGTAAGGCGACGGAAGGCCGACCAGAACTTGGACGAGTTGATTGGTAGGGTTGCATTTAAACGGGTGCATGTCTGTCGCCAGTCCCGCCGTTTCTTAGCCGCGAGCAAATTACGAACGTGTCGCTGGAGTTGCCGGTGGCGTCGTAGTGTGTCCGGGTCACGCGTGCGGAGGAAGGCACGGTAGAGACGACGGGATTCACGGAGGAGGAGAACGGCCTGTGGGGGTAAGGTAGGACGGTGGGGGTGGATGGCGACAGTAGGAACGTGGGCCTCCACGGCCTCAGACAAGGTCCGCTGGAGAAAGGAGGCGGCATGGGTGACATCGTCAGGGTGGTGGTAGGTGAGAGGGTGGCTATCGACCTGGGTGGAAAGGGTATCCCGGTAGGCATTCCAGTCGGCTCGGGAATAGTCGTGGACATACTTAGGGGGAGGGTCAGTACGAGGGTCGGGGCGAGGGCGACGACCGTCTGAAACGGTGAGGAGGACAGGGAGATGGTCGCTACCAATAGGCTCCAGGACATCCACCGTGATGCGGCCAAGGAGGTTGGGGGAGGAGAGGATAACATCAGGAGTGGAGTTGGATTCAGGACGGGTATGCCGGGGGATGGGGACGAGGTCACCTTGAAGGGTGGAGAGGAACCGATGCCATCGCCGTAACTGGGCAGCGGAACGACTATGGATGTTGAGGTCGGCGGCGATCACGTAGGAGGAAAAGGTACGATCGACGTGGGAGAGGAAGTCGAAGGGAATGGGAGCGTTGGGGCGGACATAGATGGTGGCGCAGGTAACGGTAAGGCCGGGGAAGAAGAGACTAAGGATCAGGTGTTCGGTGGGGTCGGGAAGGAGAGGTTGGAGCCGAACGGGGATCTGGCGGTGGTGACCAATGGCAACTCCGCCACGCGCAATCGGGAGGGGATTATCGGAGCGGTGGAGGAGGTAGGGCGAAGTGTGGACTGTGTGGTGGGGTTGCAGGAAGGTTTCATTGAGGAGGAAGGCATCCACGCGGTGGGTGGCAAGGGTGTGCAGGAACAGGTTTTTGTTGGCGGGAAGGGAGCGTATGTTGTTGAAAAGGATACGTTGCTGTCGCGCCATGACTGGGATTTAAACGAGGGTGTCAAGACGGGAGAAGGTGAAATGGGCCTGGTTGTTGGAGTAGGTGGCGTACATCTTGAGTTGGAAGATGGAACGGGCAGCAAGGGAGATCTGCTGGAGGGTGTGAGGGCGCTGAAAGGGATGAACATTCTGGAGGACGATGGTGAGGAACCTGATGATGTCCTCAGCGGTGGGTGGGGGACGAAGGGAATTGCCAGGAGGGGTGGGGGCGTCCAGAGGACGGACAGGTACGCTGAGTTCAGGAGTGGTTGGAGGGGGTCGGGCTTTACACTTTTGGGAGTAGGTGGGATGAGGGAGATTACAGGTATTACAGGAGGGAGGGGATTGGAGGTTAGGGCACTGCCGGAGGAAGTGCGCCTGCCGACAATGCGGGCAGGTGGGGGCCTCGCGGCACTCAGCTGTGGGGTGCGCATTATAGCGCAGACACCTCTGGCAGCGCAGGGATTGAGGAGGGGAACGGGAAGGGTCGACCTTGTACCGCTGGTGGAAGAGGAGGGCACCCTCCTTCAGGAGACGGTCAATGGAGGGGGCGTCCTCAGAGAAAACCCGCATAAGGCGGGTGGGGCCGGCCGAGTTGAAAATGCGGCGGACCGCCCGCATAACCAGTAATTGTTCTTGTCTGCTTTATTTAATAAGCTTGTTCATACAATATGTGAGCGTAGTCTTACTAGCTAGTACGTTTATCAGACTCTAGCTCACTACACTTTATGCCATACGATAGACAGGTTTGTCTCTTTTTCTATTCCAACAACTAGTACTTTCGCAACGGCAGTAATTTTTTTATCTAAAAGCTTTTCTCAGGTCCCTGAATGACATTCGTGCACTCAACGCTCATAGTCGCAATGTAATACGTCTTGGCACGCATAGATGGCTCTGCTGCTTTCGCATATCTGCAGTGGCGTAGGTCGCTCCGTGCTGTCTGCGTTGCTAGCCAACGCCCACCCCGTTTCGAGGTGTGTTTACACGGGCGATATTTTACAGCAACGTATGGCCGCAATAATGTTTCGTAAGTGTTGCTGCAATAAACGGCAATATTTCGGGGTGACTGGCAATATTGCTAATTGAACAAGTTGTTTCAAGTAGTCCGAAGTATGTTATCATGATTGTCCCCATAAAAATATATTTTGTCAATTTGCTTTACTTTTTTAACTCACTGTCATTAGCCGTAACAATTTTCATTTGCCTTTCCTTTAAAAGCAAGTCAACAATGGTAAGTAGGCAGTTTTTATTCCAAACACGGACCGTTGTACTAAAGTGGTCTGAATATTAATAATCTGGAATTCCTGCAACACAGTGATTCTTATAGGCATTTCCGTAACGCGAAACATCTTTAACAAAACTTCCTACGTCACTACTACTACTGTGACTGTGGATTGTATAAACACTTCGTCCAATTTTCGAAACATACCAAACACGTCAAAAAATATGTGATATTCTGTAAATTTTACTCTAATAATAGACTTATTAAGCGAAGTAGCTTATATCATAATACCTGTCAGCTGTTTCTGATTATCCATTCCAGTCCAGATCATTAGTAAATATCCCCCTCCTCCGGAAATGTGAAATATAATTACAATATTGGTAAATTCAGTCTGCTGAAAAGAATGGATATAAAAATATATAGCTGTTTGTAAACTGCTGCAGTTGGATATGAACTTCTCGAGAGAAGTATATAAAGCTCCGCTACTTAAAGATAAAATTCAGCTCCACATTAACGAAGGAAAACAAGCGTATTCAATCGTGCAAACATCGGTGATAAACACGAGATTTACACCAATTTATCTGCATAGCCCTCTACATGCAGAAGCTAATAGAATCAGTCAGTGAAGGTAATAAGAACTAGAACATTCTCGTCATAAAAAAATTTGTTGTAATTCGGTAAGAATATAAACTTAACTACTTTTACAGTTATAGGGTATATTTTCGAGGACTTTATTGTAAAGTGAACTGCAGGTCCAAAACACTGCATAAGCAGCTTCAGTACTTGGGCACAGTCTGAACATTGTGTTTACTTTCACAAGATTAAAAACTTAATTAATTAACAATTTTCAATTACGTGTGGAATGAATTAAACAGTTTTTTGCGCTACAAGACGAATGTAAGCTTTCGCTGTATGCCTCCAGGAAGCGCTATATCGGCACCAAGATATGCTGCCTACATACACAACTTACGATGTGCCAAGAGAGCATAATTTCGTTCACTAAATGTTGACCTGGTCAATTTCAGGACTTCTAGAGAGTCATGCCAGGCAACAGTCATTGCAACATTACAGCATACTCAATGGTGCCAACCCACCGTAATTTCATTCACAAAATTGCGCTCTGGTCAGTGTAATCGCTCCTAGTGCACAGGCTACACTCGTTGCAATATCTCAATACACTGAGCGAGTTGACGCAATTTCTGTTCTTTGAAATTATTTATAGAGTGGGAAGAGGAGCGTGAAGGAAGAGAGGTATTCAGGAATCCCTGTTAAGTTGTAAGTAGGAATGATACAGGAAAAATTTACATGTTTGCATGAACATACATTAAGCGATCTTGTTCACATAGTACGTGTGAACGCATTATTACTAACTGATATCTCTTTTCAGAATCTAGCTCGCTACACGCTCTGCAATACAGTAGACATTTTGTTTATATCCCTGTTCCAGCTACTGCTACTTCCTACTTTCAGGAACGCATCTTGTTTTTAAAACAAATGATATATATATTATCTTTTGTTTATGGAGTATACGCCCTGGGACACCCGGCAAAATCCCGGGAATTTTTTCACCCGGGAGAAAACCGGGAAAACAATGGAATTTTTGTAACTTTGACAGGTAACAACTGATACTCTTTAAAAAAAAAAATTGCTGTTTTCAGCTATTGGAGAATAATACTGCAGAAATGAAGCAGAAAAAAGAGGTAAAACGTAAATAAATAAAACTTGCGTTGCAAAGGAAATGCACCATTTACAACAACAAAATATACTGCACATACAAACGCCAGCCAACAACAAAATGTGTCAAAGGCTTTATAACAAAGACCATGTAATACTTCATAACAACAAACTACATCCGACGTGCGTGATGTTACAACTGTATTGTAAACAAGTGCATTTAGGAGCACAAAAGTGAATAATTTCAGTATAACTGAGAAATCTACATCCTTTGGATACATAACATACATGCATGTAATCATTTTATCACCACCCCATACCCTCCTCTTACATATTTTCTTCAGCTTTTACCCAAACATAGTGCAAAGACATGTCATTATATTGTTAAACATGTGACAAAAATCAGTTTCATTTAATGCAAATATGAAGATGCATTTTTTAAAGAAAAATGTTGCTTAAATTGATCCAACTTAATGGCCTTTCTCAAATTTGGGTACTTAATGAATCTGAACTTCTCTATTTCCATGTGTTCTTTCATCTCCTACTTCTGTAGCTGCACTACCATATCCTTTATATATGTATTTAAAAATGTATTTAACACTTTAAACTGTCATGCAAACTTCAACATTCAAATGGCAATCAAATTTAGGAAGTATGGATTGTACGGTACAAAATAACGATTGTCAAGTGATTGTCCTCAAACATTAATGCTAATACCACTAAGACACCCTCTGTACAATGGATATTGGATATATTTTGTCGTCAATGTCTCAGTTAATTCCTTTATTTTAGCCTTGAATACTTACACAATAATTTCTGAAAGGAAATTAGCAGGTTTATGCTGATAAATTTCCAGTCAACTAGGATTGCAAGTCATTGTAAAAAATGATGTTTTCCCAAAATGATGAACAATGGACATGACATCCAAGTAGTTCTGATACAGATTTCTTGGAGAACCATTAAATGAAGGAGGCAAAATATCTAATCTTGCAATCTTTGCGGTATCAATGAGATTTAGTAGTAAACAATAATGTAAGCTGATATGAATTTCTGACCTTAGGACAGACTGATTTTTCTTACAAAATAGCCTCCTACCTTAAATATGTACATACATTACAAAAAGGCTCTGCAGAAATAATTTTGGTGAATGATGTAAAAGGCTGAATCATCTTTAATTGAAAGGCAATAGCATGAATATTGCAACACAGTCATTTTATTTCTAGGTAGCGGATGTATTTGATGTGTTATGGAACAAATTAGCATGCCATTCAGTGTCTTCATTAGAAAATAATTGATCTAGTGAGGAATCTAAAACCGAGTGTTTTGGACTACACCAGTGTTTTTTTTAAACACACTCCATTTCCTTCAAATAGTTCCAGCAGTCACATCTGTTTGAATTGTCTCATTGTAAAGCTAGATGTCTAATTTTTTAGTAAATACAGTAACCATACAAATTTCTCTATTTTCATTCTCCAGTCTTTCACAAAAAGGATTGGTGTGTTATAATTCAACAGGAATTTTAGTATTACGTTGTTATCAGTATAGCATGACTGATGATTCTTCATTCAGTCTATAGCAAAGAGCAGCATTGATGTCATAAAAATATAATTGTGTATAAGATGGTGAATGATCATACATAGAAGTCATTGGAACTGACCTATAATAAAAAATATCATGAATATTAAAGTCATATAATCCCTATAAAGCTCTGTGTGAAGTTTTTGCTTCAGAAATGACCATAGCAAATGCTGCAAATACTGAATTATGGAAATAATTCTTTGATTTCTCTTAACTTCTTGGATCATTTGACATGCATCCTTGATAAACTGCATAGAAAAATGCCTTCTAGGCATAGCCTAAAACAAATATAGCAGTGAAGTCAGAAGTAATAGTTATTTAATTTTAAGTAATTAAAAATTGCAAATTTCATTCAGACTATCTGGTAACAGCAGCAAATGACCACAAAATTACTCTTACAGAAAAGTAAGTGAAATGATGATGCCAATGTACAATGTTATTTAGTCTTCATTATTGTGATATTTTGATTTCCAATGCTAGCATCATTAACCTAGCAGTGATCGCATTGTAGCTGCCTGGTATACCTGTGTTACTATAACTGAACCACACGAACATGAAGGTCCCTAGAATGCAATTTCACAAGACGTTGTTACTTTTGTATGTCATTTTTACTATAGTACCTGATGGGTACACAGGGGGCAGCACTTCAACTATCGCTATTCACATATTGGAGATTTTAATGTGTGATAGAGAAGGTGTCATCATGATTATGAAACCATCTATTTCACAAAGGCTACTTAGTTGTTTTTTTTTGCACATTTATGGATAAGTACCTTTAGAGTTCTTTAGGATTCTTTGACCACCTTGTATAATTAAAATTAAAAATTGATACTCCAGTTCCTGTGTGCATGTATTAACATTATGATACTGTGATACAAAGCCGCTCATGAGAACTTACAGGGTACTTTCCCTTGATGGAGAACCTATAAATTTGGCGAGAAGAATGGTTTCACAATACAAGTAAAGGAAAAAATAAGAAAATTGTTAATTTGTAGTTATATCATACGATAAAAAATTCTTTTGCTTTTGGTTGTTTGATTTCAGACTTGAAATTAAAACATTCATGAAAGTCTTGGAATCCATGGAAAGCAATATCTTGCCACTATCAATCTTGAAAACAAGCAAAAATCGTTGAGATCCTCTATTCCGAGAATGGATTGACTGTCTGTATACATAATTAAGTTTGTACGGAACCCTCAGTGTGTAGGTCCTAAGCGCACAATTTATTATTCCATAAGCAGACTATACACAAGACTTACATATCCTCTACCACGATCAGATATAGAAAGATAAGTGAGAGCATAAATGACAAGTGGAGCTAAAACATAATATTGACAAAATAATTTAGTGAATTATTATTTCTCACACATTTGGTTATGATTAAAAAATTAATGGTACAATGCGTTGCGATGCCTGTTGGTTGAAGCAAGAGCGGGTAAGAGATCATGGCTTGAAGCGAAGGCCTCACCTGAAGTCATTTCTGCAGCTGCAGGAGATGGACGGAAACGTCAAATTAACGTCACTTTCCGAGTTGTATTCAATCCAGAATGACGTGTTATTAAGGTAGTTGAGCGTTCCAGCAATTACACTTTAATAATTTCCATATGAGTATTCCGATAGCCAAAATAACCCGTTATTGTGAGACCATCGGGAACTGCATTAATATCAAACTGCAAGAAGCTGAGACAGTACGTCAACTATTCTCTTCGCTGGGTGACCTATTACTTTTATTTAGGATTCTCTCTGTCCAAGGCGTAATGCAATTGGAACTTCACATTTATGAGGCGCTTGCCGTTACTCTTGACAAACGTCAGCAACTTGTAATCACTGCGAGTTACAACTTTGTGTTGGTAATGGTACAGGTCATCAGTAGTTGTGTTGTTGTTGTTGTTGTTGTTGTTGTTGTTGTTGTTGTTGTCAAACTGCTTACAGTGACGTTATTGGTGGCGCACATAATTTAGCGCTGACTACCTACTTAAGTGAAGATAGTGTGGTGGCGTCGTCGCATCTCATTATTTGGTATCAGCTTGAGTGATCCGATTTAACGAACATAGTACTCCATCCGCGAGCTTTTATTAATACAGTATGACTACAGAGATCATCGTGCGGGTATTACATTAATTTTGCAGTGAATTGCTTAACAAATATTACCCTCAGCTATGCAGCTGGAATGACTCATTACACAGGTACTCTACGATAGTTAAGTGATCAGTTCGCTGCAGTCCTGCTTCTACTGTTCGTAAATACTTGTATACTGACCTTTCGTTATTTGACTAAATATGCGCTACACTCTGATTCGCATGTATATGACATGGGTTAGCGTCGTCAAAAAGCAATGCCTAAGGGTTGGATGCCGGTGTTGTCCCTTACATTGATGGCAAGACAAATGTTCGCAAATCACCTCTGTTGTTTCAGAAAACAATTGCATTTTAAATATCGAAGGACGAATGTCCACACTGTCACAGCGCGTTGAAATGCAGCAACGAAGGCAGATGAAAATTTGTGACGGACCGGGCTTCGAACCTGGACCTCCTTCTTATTAGATAGACGCGCTGACCACTGCACTATTTTTTTTTTAAATGTTTGGGAAGACTTTCAGCACCAGGTAGGCGGAGGCAAAGAGAGCAGGGGTCGAAGATCCGAGGCCTGGCCACACTGCCTCCCCCATACCTGTCTACTGAGTAGCTGCATTATTCCCATATATTCCATGTTTGTTGCCATATGTGCCTTAAATGGTAGAAAAAAATTGAAGTAGTAATTAAGGTAAAATAAATTACAGGTTGCCGCCTCCAATGGCGTGCGTTCCTTGTAGAACATAACTTATAACAGTCAAAAGGGTGACGGAATAATACATAACAAACATTCATTCAGAAACATATTCTCAATTTGAGTTATTATGCACTGGATGCATATGAGGTCTGTAGAGAAGCCATATATTTTTCAACAAATGAAAGAAATTTCGGAGCCGGAGGGGTTTTGCCAAATTAGAACAGTTCTGACTTTAGAACCAACGTAAAAGAAGATTCCAGAAATAAAAAAAGTGAAACAATAGTATTCTGCTTCTAATCAATAAAACTGTCCACATCTTTGTAGCCCACATAAAGCAATATTCAAAAAATTTTGAAACCATTCCTTATATTTGTTATTCTTCTTCAGCTTAAAATATTCTTCTGCAATATAAAACATGTACTCTAAGTTCGAAGTTTTTTTTGTTAACACACAAAACACAAATTGTCCCAGAAGCCACGAAAAGCTGTTATTCTTTGCGGACGGGTAACATTTCCAGTCGGGTTGTAAAGCTTCAGTTATCGGTATATGACTTTCTGCGGTTCTGTTCATAGTGCTGATTTCTTCGTATTGCAGTTCCAAATTCTGATTCTATTTTCACAAAAGAACATGGGCGTTACAGTTTCTACAAGCCGACATTTGTTGCAGTATAGAGATGGTCTCAATTTGATTTTCAATAATCGTTCCCCTGTGGATATGGTTTCGTTTACAACGTCGTACCATACTGCACTGACTCTAGTGGGTAGAATTTTATTGTGGATATTTTTCCAGACGTGCATCCAGTTATTCGTAGGTTAATTTACCTGAATTGGGTTGTGAAGACCATGTCTGGTAATATAATCATAGCCGGTTCTAGTGTTGGTTTGTGCTGGTAGAAGTCTTATACAGCTGCAATCGACATAGTACTTTCGGACATAATGTAGGCTGGCATCTAAATGTGCTACATTAACAGGAGCGTTCCTATTCCCTGTATCTAACGAGAAGAATAGAAGTTTCGTGATGCCTGTCCTAGTGGCATGTATTACTATGAAAGCACGAGTTAGAAACAGTGTGTCACATCTAGATTTAACATCTTTAATTCCAAGTCCTCCGTTTTGCCTCTGCAAAGTCGCCGTGTGGAAGGATACTTTGAAGATATTTTGTTTCCACGTATACCAACACGCTGCACCTAGTATTTTATGTGTAGTGACCTGCAGTATCGGTAAGACTGCTGCGACATCATATATTTTGCTAAATATGTATGTATTTATAAACTAAACTTTCTGCAGTCAGTCTAACGAACGCATGTCATGGTCCTTCAACAAGGCTCCGATGACATCAAGATTCCGCTCCCAATTGTTCGTAGCCATGAGCTTGGGATTCGCCCTTAACTACAATCCGAGTTGGAGTCTCTCTTCAGTTAGATCTAACCAGTGCACACCTGTTGTGCTATTGTAAGAACCGAGATGCAGTATTTTGGATTTAAACTTTTGTAAATTTGTGGTAAGATCTTATGGGACCAAGCTGCTTAGGTCATCGGTCCCTAAGCTTACTCACTGCTTAACCTAATTTAAACTATGGACAACACACACACCCATGCCAGAGGGAGGAGTCGAACCTCAGATGGTGGGCACTATCGGGACACAGCAGCCAACCTCTCTGCAGCACCTATCTACACACGATCCTCGTCAGACGCGAATTCCCATCTTTGCCGCATACCACATGCGCGGTACCTTCGCCCCCCCCCCCCCTCACCCACCATCTCATACATTATTCGACTCCCTAGTGGCCACTCTGTATTCCCGCGAGGGTTCGGACGATGACGTGCGTCTAGCACTGAAAACTTTCAATGACCTGTAGAGACCTGAATAATTATTCAGGATGTTTCAGGAGGAGTAGTAAATATTGTAGGAGGGAGTAGTATAGAAAAATTGCAGAAAAAATGCCATATAACATGTGTCCAATTTTTATTGACTACATATAGCTGGGTTCAATGCATTTTCGTTTCGTATGTTGGTCCTTACAGGACCCAGTTGTCTACACTTCCTTCAAAATGAGCTTCCACCGTTAACGGAAGAGGTTCCTTTGGCTACAAGAATGCGAATGTTCCTGCAGCATGACGGGGCTCCTGCACATTCTAGTCGTCAGGTGACAAAGTATCCAAGCCTAACATTTCCCGGAAGATGGATCACTAGATATGGGCATATTTCTTGGCCACCAAGGTCACCGGACCTTATCTCTTTGAATTTTTGCCAACAGGGATGGTTAAAGGTGAAGTCTACAAAGAAAAGTAAACCCAAGAGCCGATTTGATCGTTCGGATTGTGAATAGTGCGGTCCTCATAAAAGAACGCAAAGACGTCCTCATAAGAGCTACACATGGTGTTATCAAGGAAAGCCAAATGTGCATTGAAGTTGGTGGGGGAAATTTTGAATGTCCTCATTTACCTTTCCTTGGAGTTTGTTAGGGTTAAGTACTAACAGCTGTATCTCTGTACTCAATAGAAAGTGGACACATTTATTTGGAATTTTTTTATGCATTTCGTCTGTACTACCACCTGCTAAAATATCTACTGTTCCTCCTGAAACACCCTGAATATGGATATATGTGTGTGGTGTCTGATCTTTCGGACATGTCCGAAAGAAAAGACACTATGACTCAGGGTTTGAACCTGGTCAGGCACAAATTTTCATATGATGCCGTTGTTCTATTTTAACGCCAATGACACACTCTCACACACACACACACACACACACACACACACACACACACACACACAAACACACACATTTTTATCTTAAGTGCTATTCGGAAAATGTTTGGCAACACAGTGATAGTGCCGGACTGGAGCTGCATCAACCTACTCATTTAATTTCATTAGATATAGTTGTAATTTTCTGAACAATTCCTATTTAATAAGTGACAGCGACAGTGTCTCTCATCGTTTACTTTGTCAGAAACCTGCTTCTTTCTGCCCTAGCCTATACTGCAGCAATGAGTGATTGCTCACATTCTTGATACCTCACTGGACGTGCTACTGCAACTGTAGCCGAAGATTCAAATCCCACTGGAAAAGTATGTTTCAAGTCAGATGGTTTTGGTCCTCCCCTACTGTCATTGAAAGCGATCACAACGAAATTAAGTATAGGAGTTCTATGAAACCTTCGAGCTCATACTGCAGTGCTGTGCTGATGAAAAAAGTAGTTTATCACAATTATCAGTTGACAGATGGAATTTGTCAGGTTCCACTAATTATCACTGCATTATTAATTGTTGGTTCACAGGCGCTTTTCTGCCGCTTATTGTAACTGTTTTTTGAATGTTAGAGCTGTAAGAATAGAATCATCAAATTTTTGCCATATGGAATGTTCGAGTTCACCTTAAGTCTTCACGTTTCGAGCAAAGCCAGAATATCCGTCAGAAAAGATGACAACAAAAAGCCAGGCCATGCCTGTCTTCTGGCGGATGTGCCAATGACAGTGATCTCAATAACAATATTGTACAGCAAAGATACGTTGCCAACTCAACCACTGGAAAATCTCCCAAAATTGTGATCGCGTCTGGTGAATACGCTTTCAAAGTTTCGGTCCGATTAAGACAGTAAATCAAAAATAATTGTTGCAGTTATTAATTTATGACATTTAGTTTGCACTCATTGCATCGATGTGTTACAACTAAGTACACTCTAGCGCCTAAACCTAGTTACAGAAATGCGAATAAGACTCATTGACATATAATGAGGATATTGCGGCGCTTGCCACCCGCAACTCAGACGAAGCTATAGTCACTTCCGAGGTCACTCATAGAACACATCAGCTGGTATCTTTCCTGGCTGTATAACTGTAACTTGGCAACAGTGCAGAATAAGTTTGGCAACTCTGTGACCGACGAGTTAATTCCTTGTTGGCACAGAACTATCCTGCTAATATCACTTGACATTATCGTGTCATTTCAATTAATAATGTGGTCTCTTGAAATGTGACACAAAGATATCACTTAATGATTTTGAGTCAAGGGAAGTCGTTCCACACGGGAAATACAACTACTCTCGTCTCTTATGTTGCGATTTACCTGCCGTAGCAAACTGGGCTAACACCTAAGTCAGAGGTATCTCATGTGGTCGCTAGCTCCTAGGTAACGTGCTTGCCTGTTAGGTGTACACTGCCTTTGTTCGTCTTTCGAGACTCGCTGAAAGCCAATTTTTTAATTCTTTTGTAGCCGAGCTACAAGCAAGCAGATACAAATTCAATAACGGAATCGTAAGACAACGCTCGAGCAAAATTATCTGAAGTGTTGTGGCAGTTGGCAGTCACTGCTGAACACAGACATGTGCAAATATCCTCACTGCTCTAGGGGAACTCGTCTTTGTTGCATTTCTCCCATACTGTAATTGCACAATAACATAAGGCTTATTCTGCTGAAGAACTTGATGCCCACAAATCTTTAAATAAGAATCTCCGAGCGGTAGTAATACATGAAAGGAAACATACTGTTGGACAAAAGAATGGACATGTATCGGCTTTTTGCTTCTCCGATAGCGCCTACGATAAGAATCTGGTGTCATATTATGCTTCAGACCCCTAAACTGTTTATTTTTTACTTCATAATAAAACAAAACCTATAATATGAGATGAGGAAATGGCTTATATGGTCCTCAGGAACTTCAGTTTTTCGTGTTCATTTTCTCACTTCATATTATAACAAGGGCGTTGATATGAGAAGCGGAAATGAAATATACGCTTTCAAGACATAATATTTCCTTATGTGCTACTACTGCGTCCATGGAAGCTCCGCAGTTGATTTTTGCGTCTTAGATAAAGTTTGGTATCATCTCACATTACTTTGTGAGAATGTTCCTATATTTTTGGGATTCAAATCACTGATAAATACTCTGATAATACCCATTGCAATTCCTCCATGGCACTTGTGAGTCGAGTCTCACGTTTGTTACTATAAGAACATGGAGGTTGTGATGTCTGCTCGTTGCAGTCAGGGCCAAGGTGATTTCTTTCTGTTTATGGCGAAGTGGCTGCTGCAGTGTCCGCGCTCAGCCAACGGAAACAAATCGCGGCGGCATTGGGCACTGCTAGTCGCTGCACTTACGAGCCGCGACAACAAGAGTGCACTGTCTCTCCTAACGATATTATGGAGTTAATACATCTTACTTACTTAACGTAATATGCAGGACGTGAGTTGGGTAAAAAATCAGTTTTTAACCTACCATCGCATTAAAATACTTTAGTCATATTTGATGCAACATTTATTGTTGGTTGTCTCTCTAATGTTAATAGTATTGATTCAGATGCCGGCCGTGGTGTCCGAGCGGTTCTAGGCGCTTCAGTCCGGAACCGCGCGGCTGCTACGGTCGCAGGTTCGAATCCTGCCTCGGGCATGGATGTTTGTGATGTCCGTAGGTTTAAGTAGTTCTAAGTTCTAGGGGGCTGATGACCTCAGAAGTTAGGTCCCATAGTGCTCAGAGCCATTTGAACCAATTTTTTGATTCAGATTGGGCGTGAACACGAAAACGCGCACACGCGCGCACACCAGTCAATTCCTCAGTTGGCGTAGAGTGGATTAGATTTTTCAATTATCTTGCATTGCAAGAACTGTAAGGAGGAGATTGAAAGGAAGTGGACTTGTATTCTAAAGAGCTGCGACAAAGCAAAGCTTGACCGATTATCTGATAATTGCCCACATGGATTTTGTAGATGAGTACACTTTTAGTAACCAAGCCACTCACCATCATTACATAAGATTTCTCGAAGGCGTAGGGGCATTGACTTCATTAAGTCATCTATAGTGTAGCGTCATGGTTTACTTCCCACCATACGTTTTCTATGTTAGTCCAAAGGTCGCTTGCATTTGTAGGTCCACATGGCAATGACCTTGTTACCTCTGCCCACATATTTTCTACCTGGTCGATGTTCGGTGATCGTGTAACAAACGCCAACAGATTTATCCTCTCTTGGCCCTGAAACCAATCTTGCACAGCTCTGTTATGATCTATGTGGCTCTGCTACTGTAAGTAAATAGTCATCTCGTTACTTCATATATTTATATTCAAATAACGTATGTGTAATTAGCACATTGTATTAGCATTTTCCATAGCGTTTAAGAATTCAGGCCCTGTCATAGATAAGTGATACAGATTCAACAGTCCGATTAAGAATGTGGTTTACCCAGTTTATCGCGTGATGAGAGTCGTAGTTGGATATCCACATTAAGACTGACTGGCTGAATCCGATTAGAACGATCTTGTACCGAAATGAAATTACAGAAATCGGATAATTTGGACGTCTGTATTGCAACAATACTGGGCACGCAATTCCTTTGATGGAGTAACATTTAGCAACTGTCTAAGAAAACGTGAGAAATATGCCTACTAGCAGCAAAGTAACGTATTTATAATCCACATTTATGTGACGGAAATACTGAATCGAACAATACACATCTACTTCAGTAGTGGGAAGACATACCATATCGGACTTGTTGTTGTTGATGATGATGATGATGATGATGATGATGATGATGGTAATAGTAATAATAACAGTAGTAATAATAATCCAGTGTGGCGAATAGGGGAAAGCGTCCTACATATCGGTGGTAGCGAGGGTATCAAATACTTGGGGTGACAAAATAATAACACAATTCTGAACGGCTACTCAATCCGTTGAACACAAAATCCAGACATGTCTCAGTGAAAATCACCAGTACTCTGGTCACCGTCTGTTAGCTCAAAGAGCGCGGCTGAAAATATTGTCTTCCTAAGGCTTCAGCACCCTCTGGTCCTGTCTGGTCCTGGTATCACCCAGGCCATACCAATGAAACAGAAACAAACATGAACTGTGCAAGCAACGTCAACTTTACCCCAGGTGGTACGCAACCCGCCGGTCGGAAAGCGGCAGCTGGATTTTCGGATTCTGGAGCGTCCAGCCTAGCACGGCAGAGAATACCTCAGATCTCTGGTAAATTTCCCTACCAGCAGAAAACATGCATTTGCAAACTAAATATCGATACATTGATCCAAACACGAAAACTACATAATCAAACATAAGAAACCGACCGACAAAAAATTCTCATGCCAGGTCTTCCAGAACCACGACTAACTGACAATGAAACCTTGCATTACGGGAACCATCGCATCTTCAAGAGCAAAACACAACAAAATGTAGCAAAATGCGCACCAATCTTCGGCATGGCGTTTCTCGAATACAGATCGATTATCAACTCTGTCAAAGAAATCACACCCGTCAACAATCGTCTTATGACTATGCTCATTCAGAGCCCCAATAAAAAATATACCTTCATCAATGCACATGCCCCGACCAACATCGAAAATAAGAAAAACACCTAAAATGTCGAAAAATTTTGTAACACACTCGAAAAAACTATGAGCAAAATTCACCAAGAGACGTGAAAATACTAATGGGAGACTAACTCTCTACTTGCGACAGAAAAAACCTAAAGAAAAATCATTTGTACAAATTCAACACACCGAAACACTTACACCAACAGCACACGTCTGACTGACATTTGGCAGCAATTCAACCTCAAAATGATGTCACCCACTGTAGGAAAAAACCAGTTCTCAGGTAACATGCTTGGCTACCAGCTGCAAGCTGCTTTCGTTCGCCTTTCGAGACTCGCTGAAAGCCATATTTTTAATTCAATAAGGATCATTTGGTCATTTATGCTCATTCTCTACGCATTTTCACTCAGAATCACTAAAATGTTCGCCTCCTGTATAACAGTCCTCTAGAATCAATACACCTGACCACTTCTTCCACAATATCAATGTGTCAGGCAACCATAAGTTTATACTTACTCAATTCTCAGTGACAAACTTTGGTGTAGCCTATTAAAATTTCCAACAATACTTTATGATCCACTATGAATTTTTCAACTGTTCTGGTAGATGTAAAAAACAAAAATCTACTTCCATACATACTGCAATTTTAACATTAGGTTTTAACCAAAACACTATCTCTCAAGTTTTCCTTTTGATAGTTCAGCTAAAGTTCTGTTCTGAGAGTGTGCAGCTGCAGAAATGACTTCAGGTGAGGTCTTCCCTTCAAGCCATGATCTCTTACCTGCTCTTGCTTCAACCAACAGGCATCACAACACATCGTACCATTATTTTTTAATCATAACCAAATGTGTGAGAAATAATGATTCACTAAATTATTTTGTTTGTCAAGATTATGTTTTAGTTCCACTTGTCATTTATGCTCTCACTTATCTTTCTATGTCTGATCGTGGTAGAAGACATGTAAGTCTTAAGTATAGTCTGCTTATGGAATAATAAATTGTGCGCTTAGGACCTACACACTGAGGGTTCTGTACAAACTTAATTATGTATACAGACAGTCAATCCATTCTCGGAATAGAGGATCTCAACGATTTTTGCTTGTTTTCAAGATTGATAGTGGCAAGATATTGCTTCCATGGATTCCAAGACTTTCATGAATGTTTTAATTTCAAGTCTGAAATCAAACAACCAAAAGCAAAAGAATTTTTTATCGTATGATATAACTACAAATTAACAATTTTCTTATTTTTTCCTTTACTAGTATTGTGAAACCTTTCTTCTTGCCGAATTTATTGATTGTACGTCAAGGGAAAGTACCATATAAGTTCTCATGAGCGAGATTGTATCACAGTATCATAATGTTATATGTGCACACAGGAACTGAAGTATCGATTTTTAATATTAATTATACAAAGTGGTCAATGAATCCTAAATAACTCTAAAGGTACTTTTCCATAAATGTGCAAAAAAAAAAAAAAAAACTAAAAGAACCATATGTGAAGTAGTCTTTGTGAAATAGATGGTTTCATAATCATGAAGACACCTTCTCTATCACACATTAAAATCTCCAATATGTTAACAGCGATAGTTGAAGTGCTGCCCACTGTGTACCCATCAGATACTATAGTAAAAATGACACACAAAAGTTACAATGTCTTGTGAAATTGCATTCTAAGGACCTTCATGTTCGTGTGGTACAGTTATAGTAACACAGGTATACCAGGCAGCTACAATGCGATCACTGCTAGGTTAATGATGGAAATCAGAATATCACAGTAATGAAGACTAAATAACATTGTATATTGGCATCATTATTTCACTTACTTTTCTGTAAGAGTAATTTTGTGGTCATTTGCTGATGTTACCAGATAGTCTGAATGAAATTTGCAAATTTTAATTACTTAAAATTAAATAGCTATGACTTCCGACTTCACTGCTACACACAAACTATATTTGTTTTAGGCTATGACTAGAAGGCATTTTTCTATGCACTTTATCAAGGATGCATGTCAAATGATCCAAGAACTTAAGAGAAATCAAAGAATTATTTCCATAATTCAGTATTTGCAGCATGATGCAGGATTTGCTATGATCATTTCTGAAGCCAAAACTTCACACAGAGCTTTATAGGGATTATATCTCTTAAATATTCATGATATTTTTTATCATAGGTCAGTTCCAATGACTTCTATGTATGATCATTCACCATCTTATACACAATTATATTTTTATGACATCGATGCTGCTCATTGCTATAGACTGAATGAAGAATCATCAGTCATGCTATACTGATAACAATGTAATACTAAAATTCCTGTTGAATTATAACACACCAATCACTTTTTGTCAAAGAGTGGAGAATGAAAATAGAGAAATCTGTATGGTTACTGTATTTACTAAAAAAAATAGACATCTAGCTTTACAACGAGATAATTCAAACAGATGTGACTGCTGGAACTATTTGAAGGAAATGCAGTGTGTTTAAAAAAAATCACCGGTGCAGTCCAAAACACTCAGCTTTAGATTCCTCACTAGATCAATTACCTTCTAATGGAGACACTGAATGGCATGCTAATTTGTTCCATAACACATCAAATACATCCGCTACCTAGAAATGAAATGACTTTGTTGCAATATACATGCTATTGCCTTTCAATTAAAGATGGTTGCAGCCTTTTACATCATTCACAAAAATTATTTCTGCAGAGCCTTTTTGTAATGTATGTACATACACTCCTGGAAATGGAAAAAAGAACACATTGACACCGGTGTGTCAGACCCACCATACTTGCTCCGGACACTGCGAGAGGGCTGTACAAGCAATGATCACACGCACGGCACAGCGGACACACCAGGAACCGCGGTGTTGGCCGTCGAATGGCGCTAGCTGCGCAGCATTTGTGCACCGCCGCCGTCAGTGTCAGCCAGTTTGCCGTGGCATACGGAGCTCCATCACAGTCTTTAACACTGGTAGCATGCCGCGACAGCGTGGACGTGAACCGTATGTGCAGTTGACGGACTTTGAGCGAGGGCGTATAGTGGGCATGCGGGAGGCCGGGTGGACGTACCGCCGAATTGCTCAACACGTGGGGCGTGAGGTCTCCACAGTACATCGATGTTGTCGCCAGTGGTCGGCGGAAGGTGCACGTGCCCGTCGACCTGGGACCGGACCGCAGCGACGCACGGCTGCACGCTAAGACCGTAGGATCATACGCAGTGCCGTAGGGGACCGCACATCCACTTCCCAGCAAATTAGGGACACTGTTGCTCCTGGGGTATCGGCGAGGATCATTCGCAATCGTCTCCATGAAGCTGGGCTACGGTCCCGCACACCGTTAGGCCGTCTTCCGCTCACGCCCCAACATCGTGCAGCCCGCCTCCAGTGGTGTCGCGACAGGCGTGAATGGAGGGACGAATGGAGACGTGTCGTCTTCAGCGATGAGAGTCGCTTCTGCCTTGGTGCCAATGATGGTCGTATGCGTGTTTGGCGCCGTGCAGGTGAGCGCCACAATCAGGACTGCATACGACCGAGGCACACAGGGCCAACACCCGGCATCATGGTGTGGGGAGCGATCTCCTACACTGGCCGTACACCACTCGTGATCGTCGAGGGGACACTGAATAGTGCACGGTACATCCAAACCATTCCTAGACCGGCAAGGGAACTTGCTGTTCCAACAGGACAATGCACGTCCGCATGTATCCCGTGCCACCCAACGTGCTCTAGAAGGTGTAAGTCAACTACCCTGGCCAGCAAGATCTCCGGATCTGTCCCCCATTGAGCATGTTTGGGACTGGATGAAGCGTCGTCTCACGCGGTCTGCACGTCCAGCACGAACGCTGGTCCAACTGAGGCGCCAGGTGGAAATGGCATGGCAAGCCGTTCCACAGGACTACATCCAGCATCTCTACGATCGTCTCCATGGGAGAATAGCAGCCTGCATTGCTGCGAAAGGTGGATATACACTGTACTAGTGCCGACATTGTGCATGCTCTGTTGCCTGTGTCTATGTGCCTGTGGTTCTGTCAGTGTGATCATGTGATGTATCTGACCCCAGGAATGTGTCAATAAAGTTTCCCCTTCCTGGGACAATGAATTCACGGTGTTCTTATTTCAATTTCCAGGAGTGTATTTAAGGTAGGAGGCTATTTTGTAAGAAAAATAAGTCTGTCCTAAGGTCGGAAATTTATATCAACTTACATTATTGTTTACTACTAAACCTGATTGATACTGCAAATATTGCAAGAAGAGATATCTTGCCTCCTTCATTTAATGGTTCTCCAAGAAATCTGTATCAGAACTACTTGGATGTCATGTCCATTGTTCAACATTTTGGGAAAACATTTTTTACAATGACTTGCAATCCTAGTTGACTGGAAATTATCAGCATAAACCTGCTAATTTCCATTCAGAAATTATTGTGTAAGTATTCAATGCTAAAATAATTGAATTAATTTAGACATTGGTGACAAAATATATCCAATATCCATTGTACAGAGGGTGTCTTAGTGGTAATAGCATTAATGTTTGAGGACAATCACTTGACAATCGTTATTTTGTACCGTACAATCCATACTTCCTAAATTTGATTGCCATTTGAATGTTGAAGTTTGCATGACAGTTTAAAGTGTTAAATACATTTATAAATACATATATAAAGGATATGGTAGTGCAGCTACAGAAGTAGGTGATGAAAGAACACATGGTAATAGAGAAGTTCAGATTGATTAAGTACCCAAATTTGAGAAAGGCCATTAAGTTGGATCAATTTAAGCACCATTTTCTTAAAAATGCATCTTCATATTTGCATTAAATGAAACTGATTTTTGTCACATGTTTAACAATATAATGACATGTCTTTGCACTATGTTTGGGTAAATGCTGACGAAAAAATGTAAGAGGAGGGTATGGGGTGGTGATAAACTGATTACATGTATGTATGTTATGTATCCAAAGGATGTAGATTTCTCAGTTATACTGAAATTATTCACTTTTGTGCTCCTAAATCATTTGAAGATGTTAGAACTTTTAATGCACTTGTTCACAATACAGTTGTAACATCATGCACGTCGGATGTAGTTTGTTGTTATAAAGTATTACACAGAGCCATCTGTGCGTGCCAAAGCGTATTACATTGCGACTATGGGCGTGGAGTGCACGAGTGTCCTTCAGGGACCTGAGAAAAGCTTTTAGATAAAAAAAATAACTGCCTTTGTGAAAGTACTAGTAGTTGGAATAGAAAAAGAGACAAACCTGTCTATCGTATGACATCAAGTGTAGTGAGCTAGAATCTGATAAACGTACTAGCTAGTAAGACTGCGCTCACATATTGTATGAACAAGCTTATTAAATAAAGAAGACAAGAACAATTAGTGGGTATGCGATTCGAGGGTTGGATTCCCTCTCTTCTTCATCGAAGAGTTTCACTGCCTGGGCTACTCTCAGGGTGCGCCTTCGACGTGGAAGATCCTTGCCGTGTCGTCTGTTTGCCGCCGCCGCCGCTTGGTCGCCGCCTTCCGGGTCCTTGCCGCCGCCGCCGCCGCCGCCTGCCGGGGCTCGTCACCCGTCGCCCCCGCCTGGTCGCCGCCTGCCGGGGCTCGCCGCCCCCGCCTGGTCGCCGCCTGCCGGGGCTCGCCGCCCCCGCCTGGTCGCCGCCTGCCGGTGCTCGCCGCCGCCGCCTGCCGGTGCTCGCCGCCGCCGCCTGCCGGTGCTCGCCGCCGCCGCCTGCCGGTCCTCGCCGCCGCCGCCGCCATCCGGTGCCGCCTGGTCGCCACCATCGCCGCCGTCCTGACCCTGGTCTACGGCCGTCTTCGTCTTCATCCGTCTTCGTCTTTGTCTGTCCCCGGTTTCTGTCCTCTCCTCTTCGTGCTGTTCGTTCTTGTTTCTCTCTCCCGTCATGTCCGCCCCCACCACCACTGTCACTACTACCACCACCGCCATTGTCTATACCTCCCCTTCCGCCGCCTCCACCACTATAACTTGGTGTGCCCAGTCCCACCTCCCTCCTTCCATTCCACCTCTCCTCACTCTCCCTTCACCCTCTATCTTTGTCGCCCCCTCTCCCGCTTCTTCCTCCCGCTCCTCTCGTTCTGATCCCTTCCCCCCACTCCCCCAGCCCGTCACTGCAGCTCCAGCTCGGGTGGTGGCCCGTCGGGCCACTGCCCACGCCCAGCTCTTCCCGTCACCTTCGCCATCACCGCCGCCTCTGCCGCCGTCATCGTCATCGTCGCCTTCACCGTCACCGTCACCATCTCCGGCGCCGTCTCCGGCCCCGGGACCTGCCCCTCCCCGCCACATTCCTGTTGTTCCCATCCCCCACACCTCCTCCACCGCCGTCAAGCGCCCCGGTGGCACCCCTGCTTCCTCTGCTTCCAAAAAGGCTGCACCTCGTCCTCCTTCCCCCACCCTTGATGCCATGGAAGTCTCCCCGCCTGTCCCTGCCCCCTCATCCTCCTCCTCTCTCCCTTCCTCCTACCGCTACCTCCTCTCCCGTCCTGATCCCTCTCTCCTTGAAGCCCGGAACCTCACCCTCTTCCTTCGCCAGCATTGTCCTGGTGCCCCCATCTCCCTCCTCACTCCTCGCCGAGATTCTGTTCTCATCTCCTCCCCCAGCCCAACCCTCCATACTGACATCCTCTCCCGTCTCCCCATCACCCGTTTTGGTCCCAACGCCTCCCTTACCCCTGCTCCTTCTCCATCTCCTACCCGCCAACCCCAACCCCCGCGTCGCCCGCCGACCCTCACCACCGTGATCACGCGGCTCAGTCCGTCGATCACGGAGGAGGAGGTGTTGGCGGAGCTCCAGGCCCATCCCACGCTGGAGGTGAGGGCGGTCCGCCGCATTTTCAACTCGGCCGGCCCCACCCGCCTTATGCGGGTTTTCTCTGAGGACGCCCCCTCCATTGACCGTCTCCTGAAGGAGGGTGCCCTCCTCTTCCACCAGCGGTACAAGGTCGACCCTTCCCGTTCCCCTCCTCAATCCCTGCGCTGCCAGAGGTGTCTGCGCTATAATGCGCACCCCACAGCTGAGTGCCGCGAGGCCCCCACCTGCCCGCATTGTCGGCAGGCGCACTTCCTCCGGCAGTGCCCTAACCTCCAATCCCCTCCCTCCTGTAATACCTGCAATCTCCCTCATCCCACCTACTCCCAAAAGTGTAAAGCCCGACCCCCTCCAACCACTCCTGAACTCACCGTACCTGTCCGTCCTCTGGACGCCCCCACCCCCCCTGGCAATTCCCTTCGTCCCCCACCCACCGCTGAGGACATCATCAGGTTCCTCACCATCGTCCTCCAGAATGTTCATCCCTTTCAGCGCCCTCACACCCTCCAGCAGATCTCCCTTGCTGCCCGTTCCATCTTCCAACTCAAGATGTACGCCACCTACTCCAACAACCAGGCCCATTTCACCTTCTCCCGTCTTGACACCCTCGTTTAAATCCCAGTCATGGCGCGACAGCAACGTATCCTTTTCAACAACATACGCTCCCTTCCTGCCAACAAAAACCTGTTCCTGCACACCCTTGCCACCCACCGCGTGGATGCCTTCCTCCTCAATGAAACCTTCCTGCAACCCCAACACACAGTCCACACTTCGCCCTACCTCCTCCACCGCTCCGATAATCCCCTCCCGATTGCGCGTGGCGGAGTTGCCATTGGTCACCACCGCCAGATCCCCGTTCGGCTCCAACCTCTCCTTCCCGACCCCACCGAACACCTGATCCTTAGTCTCTTCTTCCCCGGCCTTACCGTTACCTGCGCCACCATCTATGTCCGCCCCAACGCTCCTATTCCCTTCGACTTCCTCTCCCACGTCGATCGTACCTTTTCCTCCTACGTGATCGCCGCCGACCTCAACATCCCTAGTCGTTCCGCTGCCCAGTTACGGCGATGGCATCGGTTCCTCTCCACCCTTCAAGGTGACCTCGTCCCCATCCCCCGGCATACCCGTCCTGAATCCAACTCCACTCCTGATGTTATCCTCTCCGCCCCCAACCTCCTTGGCCGCATCACGGTGGATGTCCTGGAGCCTATTGGTAGCGACCATCTCCCTGTCCTCCTCACCGTTTCAGACGGTCGTCGCCCTCGCCCCGACCCTCGTACTGACCCTCCCCCTAAGTATGTCCACGACTATTCCCGAGCCGACTGGAATGCCTACCGGGATACCCTTTCCACCCAGGTCGATAGCCACCCTCTCACCTACCACCACCCTGACGATGTCACCCATGCCGCCTCCTTTCTCCAGCGGACCTTGTCTGAGGCCGTGGAGGCCCACGTTCCTACTGTCGCCATCCAACCCCACCGTCCTCCCTTACCCCCACAGGCCGTTCTCCTCCTCTGTGAATCCCGTCGTCTCTACCGTGCCTTCCTCCGCACGCGTGACCCGGACACACTACGACGCCACCGGCAACTCCAGCGACACGTTCGTAATTTGCTCGCGGCTAAGAAACGCCGGGACTGGCGACAGACATGCACCCGTTTAAATGCAACCCTACCAATCAACTCGTCCAAGTTCTGGTCGGCCTTCCATCGCCTTACCGGAACTAAACCCTCCCCCTATTATCCTCTTCTCCATGATGATCACCCTTTCCCTGACTCCCTTAGTAAGGCCAATCACTTTGCCTCCTACCTCTCCGATGTATTTTCCGTCCCCGATGATCCCCAGTTCGATTACTCCCTCTTCCCAGATGTCCGCGATCGAACTGACACCTCTTCCCCTCCCCTCGCTCCTGGCTTCCAGTACTTGGACAACATTACGCACACGGAACTCAATGCCCCTATCACTACACAGGATCTCATTGATACACTCCGCACAAAACGCAACACCGCTCCTGGTCACGATCGTGCCACATACCGTCACCTTCGTGAAGCTCCTGTCTCTTTCCTCTCCACCCTGGCCAGGCTCTACAATGTAGTCCTGTCCACCGGTTACTACCCCGACCTGTGGAAAACCTCCCGTATCCTCATGTTCCTAAAACCTGGCAAACCGCCGTCCGCAGTCTCCTCCTACCGTCCCATCAGCCTTACCTCGGTCTTCAGCAAGGTCCTAGAATTTATTCTCACCCGCCGCATCCACCAGCATCTCCGCCAGCACCGCCTCCTTCCCGTCACCCAGTGTGGCTTTCGGCCATCCTTCTCTTCCGACGATCTTCTCCTTCACCTCACTCATCTCCTTTCCGAACAGCTTAATTCCCGTCGCTCCGCCATCTTCCACTCACTTGACCTCGAACGCGCTTATGACCGCGTCTGGCATTCCGGTCTCCTCTTCAAGCTCCAAACCTTTGCCCTTCCCATTAACTACATCCGTCTGATCGGTTCCTTTCTCTCCCGCCGTCCTTCCTATGTCACCATCCATAACACCGATTCCTACACCTTTTTCCCCTCCGCCGGTGTGCCCCAAGGCTCCGTCCTCTCCCCCCTTCTGTACCTTTTGTACACGGCGGACATACCGCCGCCGTCGCCCCCCGTCCACCTCCTCCAGTTTGCCGATGACACCGCCTTCCTCGCCCTTGCCCCCACCCTGCAACGCTCCCAACGCCTTCTCCAATCCCATCTTGACCGGTTCACCGCTTGGTGCAACCAGTGGTTGCTCAAGGTCAATCCCTCCAAAACCCAGCCGATCATTGTAGGCAAAACCACCCCTTCCTTCCGCCTCCTTGATTTCTATCTCACCGTCTATGGCCGTCCTATCGCCCTCACTCCCACCCTTAAGTACCTTGGCGTCACCCTCGACCGTCGCCTCTCCTGGACTCCCCATCTCCAGACAATCCAAGCCAAGGCACGTTCCCGACTCCGTCTCCTCAAGCTCCTTTCCGGCCGCACGTGGGGTCTGGACCCCTCCACAATCCTCCACACCTATAAATCCCTCATCCGCCCTATCCTTTGTTACGCCCATCCAGCCTGGATCTCCGCCCCCCCTACCTTCTATAAATCCCTCCAAATCCTTGAACGCCATGCTCTCCGCCTTGCCTATCGCATCCGTCTCCCCTCCCCCACGCGGATCCTGTATGATCTCATCCCCTTCCCCCACCTCCTCCTTTTCCTTGAAAGGATTCGTATCCTGTACACCTCACGTAAACTTGATCCTCCTCACCCGCTCGTTTCCCCACTCCTCTCCCACCCCCGCCCGCTGCCGCGCCTGTATTCGCACGTCCCACCCGGTCTCCATCTCTCCACCCTCCATGCCCTCTCCCAAGGTGGCTTCCGCTGGCTCCCTCTCCCTGATGATGTCCTCGTCCCCTCCATCTACCCCTCCTATCAACTTTGACCCTGCCCCGCCCCCCACTTCCCGTGTCCTTTCCTTTCGGCACCCTCCCTCCCTTCTCTTCTCTTCCCTTCTTTTCCCATCTCCCTGTCCCCTCCCTTCCCCCTCTTCCCCCGGGCGTCCTCTCCCCCTTCCTCCCTCCCCCTATCTCCCCTGCCTGTGGCATCTCTGCTCTCCCCTCTCGCTCTCCCACTCCCCTCCCTCCTCCTCCTCTCTTGGCAGGTCCCCGGACTCGCACACGTATAGTGAACATTCGCGCGCCGGAGATCGTCGCCTTTTGTGCTTCGTGTGTGTGACGTCATATAGTGTTTTTGGTGTCCGCCGTCCCACTCCCACGTTCACTTGTGCCGTCGGACTCACCAGTGTTTTGTGCGCCGTGCCAACGTGTTTTCAGTGTTATCGTCACCTGTGAACGACTCCGTGTTTTTTATGTCTCTGTGACCTCTCTCTTTTGCCCGTCACTTTGTTCATTGTCATTCACCATGTTTCATACTCTTGTAAAACGCTATGGCTGAAGAGCGGCGTAGTGTGCCGCTGCCAGCCTACCTGAATTGTACAGGTTTTAAAATAACAATAAAGTGAAAAAAAAAAAAAAATTAGTGGGTATGCAAAATGTACGTGATTTTCCTCGTCCCTGCCTGCAGTTAACTGCGGGTAATCCAATATAACCTTGCTCCTTCCAACTCCCATTCCCACCCCTCATAATAAACAACTAAAGCAAAATAAAGACAGAGGCCATGTAGTGGTGTTTAATCTTAATGATATGGATGCTGTGGGTTTAGAGCTTATACCGGTGTGCTGATTGTTCCATTTAAGTGATGGGTTAAACTGCGATTTTCCGAAATCAGTGATTTCTGTGAATGCTACTTTTCAGCATCTGTTATTCTTAACTGTGATTTGTCGCAGTTAAGAGTCGCAGTTAAGGAACGTAAGTCGCGTATCCCTCCGCCACTGCTACTTCCGCGATTTCTGCTACTTCTGTGACTCTTGCGATTTCTGCGACGTACCACTGTATGAAAAAGTTACATCTGTGCACACAGAAAATTGCATCTCAACAAACCTGTCATTGGTAAGTATGTTTTACGTTTATTCTTCCGTTGGCTTTAATTTTGTATTACAGAAACAACTGTGAAAATATTAATAGTGTAATTAATATGTAAGTAGCCGCACAGTACCGTAATAGATCGTGTTTAGAAAATTAATTCTAAGATATTGTTATGTTCATAGGTACCTGAACTACATTTCAGTCACTCAGTAAAGTGATAATTCAAAATATCATTGTCAACAGATCTGAAGAAATTGCCAATCTTTAGACCGTTTTCGTCAGACGAGAGGTTAGTGTCTAAGCGTTTCGATGGACTTAATTACTTCAGTGAGATCGTTCTTGCAAATGTGATATTCATTATAGCAAATATTAGCAATCTACTCTGTCAATTATATTGCTAGTAATTAGTGACAGCAAAAATTGTTTAATAATCCTTGTGTTTTTGCAGTCGCAGTTCTGACTGATTACTGGTTGCTGTACATATCTATCCACATCAAGGCTGTTGAGAGAGACTCGTGAAGATTCAAGACAGCTCTTAGAGGATTTGCAGTTTAAAAGTGAAATAATTATGAAATAAGTGTGTGACTGATTAAAGTGTTTTATTGAAGTTGTTGTGCGATTTTAAAGGAATAATAAATGTTAAATACATTGAGTGAATAATAAAAATCTCATTTTCCACATGTTAAACCGTCCTATACCCGTAATTTTCCGCCACTTATTTATTGGTAAACACTTGTTGGAGAGTGACATGCCGCCCGCCCCCCCCCCCCCTTTCTCCACAATCTTGGTGTGACACTGACCTGTAACATATCCCGAAGTCTACAATATGCATTTTGAGGCTGTTGATATGAAAGTGGGAAGTACAGATCTTCCAGTTAAATCAGGAATAGCTCAAGTGCATTACTTGAAAGTGACACAGGAAAAGCTTACTTATGTAGGTGGTAGTAGTGTCGGCAAAAAGTTCTTGTGTGTGAAGTTGCCATGTAGAACACCAGGTGTAAAACTTTTCTCCCGAGTCTTGAACTGTGTCGGAACAAAAGTGAGGCATTCATATGACTGTTTTCATTTCTCTACACTTATACAGATGTCTGAGTTCTGCTGTGTTAACATTGCAAAGTCCTGTAGGCATGTGGAGTATTAACCAAAACTGTCATATTGGATTCAGAATCAAACACATTTGTTATGTTACTTGATATTTTCAGGAGAAAAAGGCAATGTTGCTTCTTATTAATATAATACATTCAGAGTCACAGCAGTATTTGACCAACCATAACTGATGCTGAATGTGCATGTCGTCATATAATATGAAGGGCTTATTTCAATAGTGGTAAAAGTTCATTACCTACACTTTTGTCTATAATGTTTGTGAAATTAGTAATCCAAACAAACATAAATAAAGGTTCATCTCTAGCAAGAAGCCATATGCTTGAATATTTCTGGTATCTCAACTGCAGATTTTTCAGCACTCATTTAACTTTACGACTCTATATCTCAAAATTAACAAAAATGGACTTGTACCACTACTGAAATAAGCCCTTCATATGCACACACAGCACATCGATCTCGTGAGGCACAAGGCTCTCATAACGAAGTACATACGTCGGTCAACAGATGACACTAGGAAAAGTATGTTAACTGCGCTTTTTAGTTGCTACTTGCGACTCTTAGTTGTGATTTGTCACAGAAATCGCAGTTTGACTCGGTAGCGAGTAGCGTAGTATGAACTTTGCTCAACAGATGGCAGTGCTAACTGCGCTTTTTAGTTGCTAGTTGCGACTTGTCACTGAAATCGCAGAAAGCAGTGCTAAATTCGACCAATAGATGCCTCACGTCTTTCAGTGTGAACTACTACTTACGACTGCTAACTGTGACTGAAATCGCAGTTAGATTCTGTAAAGTTGTTACTGTGATATCTGTGACTTCTCAGTCACTGTGATTTCTAACAGATACGCGATTTCCTGCCCACCACTCTTCCATAAATATACTGGAGAACTGCTGGATATTTCGGCGCATTAGTGGGGCAGAACATCATAGTATCAAGTTCGTCAGTGAGATCGCTTTCTGCATAAAGATATCGCACTAATAGATGAAGAACGTATAAAATCGTACTGCAATGACTGTTGCCTGGCGGGACACTCTATGTCATGAAATTGACCAGGTGAACATTTAGTGAACGAAATTATGCTCTCTTGGCACAGCGTAAGTTGTGTATGTGGGCAGCGTATCTTGGTGCCGATATAGCGCTTCCTGGAGGCATACAGCGAAAGCTTACATTCGTCTTGTAGGGCAAAAAACTGTTTAATTCATTCCACACATAATTGAAAATTGATAATTATTTAAGTTTTTAATCTTGTGTAGGTAAACACAATCTTCATAATGTGCCCAAGTACCGAAGCTGCTTATGCAGTTTTTTGGACCTACAGTTCACTTTACAATAAAGTCCTCGAAAATATACCCTTTAACTGTAAAGGTAGTTAAGTTTATATTCTTACCGAATTACAACTAATTTTTTATGACGAGAATGTTCTAGTTCTTATTACCTTCACTGACTAATTCTGTTAGTTTCTTGATGTAGAGAGCTGCGCAGATAAATTGGTGTAAATCTCGTGTTTATCACCAATGTTCGCAGCATCAAGGACACTGGTTTTCCTTCATTAATGTGGAGCTGAATTTTATCTTTAAGTAGCAGAGCTTTATATACTTCTCTCGAGAAGTTCATATCCAACTGCAACAGTTTACAAACAGCTATATATTTTTATATCCATTCTTTTCAGCAGATTGAATTTACCAATAGTACACATTTCCGGAGGAGGGAGATATTTACTAATGTTCTGGACTGGAATGGATAATCAGAAACAGCTGGCAGGTATTATGATATAAGTTACTTCGCTTAATAAGTCTATTATTAGAGAAAGATCTACAGAATATCACGTATTTTTTGACGTGTTTGGTATGTTTCGAAAATTGGACGAGGTGTTAACACAATCCACAGTCTCAGTAGTAGTAGTAGTAGTAGTAGTAGTAGTAGTGACGTAGAAAGTTTTGTTAAAGATGTTTCGCATGACGGAAATGCTTCTAAAAATCACTGTGTTGCAGTAATTCCAGATTATTGATATTCAGACCACTTTAGTATAATGGTCCGTGTTTGGAATAAAAACTGCTGATTACCATTAGTGATTTGCTTTTAAAGGAAAGGCAAATGAAAATTGTTACTGCTAATTACATTTTTTTTTTCCATTTATTGAATTTCAACTCCCCCCGAAGGGGGCGGGCTGGCAGCAGCTTAGTATGCCGCTCTTCAGCCGACAGATTTTGTGACAAAGATCAAGAGAACAAATAATAAAAAAACAGGCGATAAAATCGGAGACTTAGAGAGTAACAAGGCGAAAAGAAATCGTGGAACTTAAAACAACAACAGAGGGATGATGATGCTAAGAAAAATGCATACGAAGCAGACAGGGAAAACAATAGACAATTAAAAGAAACACGGCGACAGTCTGGATTCTGTTCGCAAAGGACATAAAATTCACACCTAGCGACAGCATGGTTTCTGTTCGCAACACGAGAAAGACAAACAACACTGAATAGTCACTGGAACACTGCACTAAAAAGTGGGCAAATGTGACACCACAGTCGAGAGCAGGTGGGGGGAAACTGGACAGAAGAGGGGAAAACAAAAAAGGGGGGAAAGGAGAGGAAAAGCGAAGGGGGGAGCCGGGAAAGGAGCTGAAGGAGGATGAGGACCCATAAGAGGGGTGGGGGGCAGACGCGACAGGGAGTGGGGTAGGCAGAGGAGGGGAATACAAAAGGACTGGGGGGGAGAAGGGAGGTAGGGAGAGGTTGAGTGGGGAGAAAACAGGACGGAAGGGAGGGGGGAAGAGGGAGCCCAGGGAAAGGACAGAGGAAAGGAGGGGGATTGAGGATCAGAGTTGATAGGAAGGATAAATGGAGGGAGAGAGGGCATCATCCGGGAGGGGGAGTTGACGGAAGCCACCTTGGGAAAGGAGATGGAGGGTGGAGAGATGGAGGGTAGGGGGGACACAACAGTGAAGACGTGGCAGGGGGCGGGGATGGGAGAGGAGAGGAGCAACCAGGGGATGAGGGGGTTCGAGACGGCGGGAGGTGTAGAGGATGCGGATATGTTCGAGGAATAGGAGCAGATGGGGGAAAGGAATGAGATCATAGAGGACCGCGTTGGGGACGGGAGGCGGATACGGAAGGCGAGGCGGAGTGCATGACGCTCAAGGATCTGGAGGGACTGATAGAATTTGGGGGGGGGGGGGGGCAGATATCCAGGCAGGACTGGCATAACAGAGGATGGGACGGATGAAGGATTTGTAGGTGTGGAGGATGGTAGAGGGGTGCAACCCCCATGTCCGGCCAGAGAGGAGTTTGAGGAGTCGGAGGCGGTTGTGGGCTTTGGATTGGATGGAGCGGAGATGAGGTATCCAGGTGAGGTGACGGTCAATGGTGAGGCCAAGGTAGGTGAGGCGGACAGGACGTGCGCAGACAGTAAGGGAGAAATCCAGGAGCCGGAAGGAGCGAGTGGTACGACCTACGATGATTGCCTGGGTCTTGGAAGGATTGAGTTTCAGGAGCCATTGGTTACACCATGCAGCAAATAGGTCAAGGTGATTCTGGAGAAGGCGTTGGGACCGTTGGAGGGTAGGAGCGAGGGCGAGGAATGCGGTGTCATCAGCATATTGCAAGAGGTGTACTGGAGGGGGGGGGGGGTTGGGGCATATCTTCCGTGTACAGGAGGTAGAGGAGAGGGGAGAGGACAGAGCCCTGGGGCACACCGGCAGAGGGGTAGAAGGTGTGGGAAGTGGCATGATGGATGGTAACATAGGAAGGGCGGTGGGAGAGGAAGGAGGCCACCAGACGGATGTAGTTGATAGGAAGGGTGTAGGTTTGGAGTTTAAACAGGAGACCGGGATGCCAGACACGGTCGTAGGCCTTTTCGAGGTCAAGTGAGACAAAAATGGCGGAGCGACGGGAGTTAAGCTGGAGGGAGAGGAGATGAGTGAGGCGGAGGAGTTGGTCATCAGCAGAGAAGGAAGGTCGAAAGCCACATTGGGTGTTTGGGAGGAGGTGGTTTTGGTGGAGGTGGAGATGGATGCGCCGGGAAAGGATGGATTCCAAGAGCTTGCTGAACACCGATGTGAGACAGATAGGACGATAGGAAGAGGCATCAGATGGAGGCTTATTGGGTTTGGAGAACATCAGGATACGGGAGGTTTTCCACAGGTCGGGATAGAAGCCAGTGGCAAGGATGACATTGTAGAGGGTGGCAAGGAGGGAAAGGAAGGAGGGAGGGCAGTGTTTGAGGTGGCGGTAGGTAACGCAGTCGTGGCCGGGAGCAGTGTTGCGTTTAGTGCGGAGTGTGAGGCTGATGTCCTGTGTAGTGATGGGAGTGTTAAGTGCAGAAGGCTAATTACAGTGAGGTAAAAAAGTAGAGCAAACTGTCAAAACATATTTTTATGGGGACAATCATGATAACATACGTCGGACTACTTGCAACAACTTGTTCAATTAGCAATACTGCCAGTCATCCCGAAATATTGCCGTTTATTGCAGAAAATCTTGCGGCCATACGTTGCTGAACAATTTCGTCCGTTTAAAAACACCTCAGGACGGGGTGGGCGTTGGCTAGCAACGCAGAAAGCACAGAGCGAGCTACGCCACTGCAGATATGCGAAAGCAGCAGAGCCATCTGTGCGTGCCAAAGCGTATTACATTGCGACTATGGGCGTGGAGTGCACGAGTGTCCTTCAGGGACCTGAGAAAAGCTTTTAGATAAAAAAAAATAACTGCCTTTGTGAAAGTACTAGTAGTTGGAATAGAAAAAGAGACAAACCTGTCTATCGTATGACATCAAGTGTAGTGAGCTAGAATCTGATAAACGTACTAGCTAGTAAGACTGCGCTCAGATATTGTATGAACAAGCTTATTAAATAAAGAAGACAAGAACAATTAGTGGGTATGCATTTTTCGAGGGTTGGATTCCCTCTCTTCTTCATCGAAGAGTTTCACTGCCTGGGCTACTCTCAGGGTGCACTTTCGACGTGGAAGATCCCTGCCGTGTCGTCTACTTGCCGTCCGTACTGCCTGCCGGTGCTCGCCGCCGCCGCCGCCGCCGCCGCCGCTTGGTCGCCGCCTTCCGGTCCTCGCAGCCGCAGCCGCCTCCGTCGCCGCCTGCCGGGGCTCGCCGCCCCCACCTGGTCGCCGCCTGCCGGTGCTCGCCGCCGCCGCCGCCGGCTGATCGCCGCCGACGCCGCCCCCGCCGCCGCCGCCGCCGTCGCCGCCTGCCGGGGCTCGCCGCCGCCGCCGCCGCCGCCGCCACCGCCGCCATCCGGTGCCCGCCGCCGCCATCCGGTGCCGCCTGGTCGCCACCATCGCCGCCGTTCTGACCCTGGTCTACGGCCGTCTTCGTCTTCATCCGTCTTCGTCTTTGTCTGTCCCCGGTTTCTGTCCTCTCCTCTTCGTTCTGTTCGTTCTTGTTTCTCTCTCCCGTCATGTCCGCCCCCACCACCACTGTCACTACTACCACCACCGCCATTGTCTATACCTCCCCTTCCGCCGCCTCCACCACTATAACTTGGTGTGCCCAGTCCCACCTCCCTCCTTCCATTCCACCTCTCCTCACTCTCCCTTCACCCTCTATCTTTGTCGCCCCCTCTCCCGCTTCTTCCTCCCGCTCCTCTCGTTCTG